>NC_139155.1:8363612-8874218 GCF_964270905.1 Leucopleurus acutus
TGACTCACCTTCCTCCCCTTGGAAGCCCCAGGCCCCTGTGCCTTCCCTTAGCTCAGGATATGCCACATAAGCCTCGGTTGCCAGACTTGCCTTTGGCTCTCATGGGACTCCCGTGTATATATAACAAATTGGTTTTCTCCTGTTAATCTAATGTCAATTTAATTATTAGACCAGCCAAAGAACCTGGAAGGTTAGAAGGTAAATTTTACCTTGCCAACAAGATCATATAAATAAACAGTTCATCGTAATCAATAAGGCATTTGAAACCCCTAACTGGAAATTAATATTTGTGACATAAATCATAGAGAATTCTAATTAGTTATTGATTCTATTTTATTGTGTAAATCAATACTGTCCTCCAACAAGTCTCTGGCAATGTTTTCAGAAATTTAATGCATTCTGGTATTTTTTGTTGGGTGCTTATGACGTTATTTCTGAAGTTATCAGTCTAAATCTTAATGCTACCTTCGGAGAAAAGTTTTCTGTATGTTACCATGAAAACCACAGTCTTTTATTTGCTGGGATTACAAACCGACACCTTGTCAGAACCCAAAGTTTTCAGTACAGTGGTTCCAACCCATTTCCAATCTATTTGTATTAACATCTCGCTTTCTTTTTGCTTAGAAATTTAACTGTTTTTATTCTCTTATTCAAATATTCCATAGTTTTAGTTTTCTTCTATTGACTATCAATATTTACATATATATGTTTACGTTTAAATAAAAACAACCTTACGTTAAAGGCATATTTTCTAATTTTTCTAATCCCCGGAACAAGCAAGATTAGCTTCATAAGATCGTGACTCGGGCGATTTTAGTGTGTGGTCACTGGCATTTGTGGACAGAAAAAAACAGAATGGAAGCACGTCTCCTCTTTCTGACAAATGAAACTGTCAAAGCAGTTCCCCTCCTTTTCTCAATCCTCTAATCCTTGTGCCATTAAAGATTTTCTCATACAAATAAATAATACAAAAAGATAATAAGGATCTATTAAATACAGGTAGTCAAGTTGGTGATAAGAGGGTTCATTTAAAATATAAAATGCAATTCTGTAAGTGACTAACGTGGTTCTGACTGCTTTTCCTTGCAGAACGTATCTAATCATTCATTCCCACTCATCAAATCCCATTATTCTAGCTTTGAAACTCTGGCAAGCAAATACTGTTTTAAAAATACACTATTTCAGTTTGCTTGTTACAGAATTTTTTTCTTTTTTTGTCAAAACATTGAGTGTTGTTAATATGAGCAAAAGTTAATGTATGAAAAGAAAAATATTCTGAAAGGTTATGATGGCCATTCCTTCACCAGGTATTTATTGGGTACCTAGTATGTTCAAGCCTATTATGCTCAAAAAAGGTTTGGTGAGTGTTTTCAGCTGTGTTTTTTTAGCCTTATTTTTCCTAGTTCCTGCTTCCTCCTGTCTTGGTCAGCTGTTAGTTTCTTGCAGCTGAATATTTTATCTGAAGGTTAAGTTTATGAATTTAGGACAAAAGGGAAAAAATAGGAAGAAAACCACGGAAACTGAGTTCTGCTGCTGTCGATCAAATACCTGCTCTCTGTTCCTCTGTTCCACCTGCCAAGCAGTCAGTCAACGCCGTATCATTAGGAAAAATACAGAAGCAACAATACTTACACCTGTCTCCTTCTGCCCTGCACCCTCCCATATGGTTTCTATGTCAAGGCTCTGGCTAAACCTTAAAACTATGAGTAGGTTCATGCAGCATTTCATCCCAGAGCTGGAAGTCAGCCTCCTGAACTGATATGCAATCCTATTTTATGGCAACAAGATGCTAAGTAAGAAATCCTTTGTAAAACACAGCATGAAACAGACCCTGGTATTAGCTACTTTTAGCTTCTGATAATATGTTTTGTATAATGTTTTAGTCAAATTCCTGTACAAAAGCGGGTCCTCAGCCCTTGGTGATCTTTGGGATAATTTTTACCATGAGTCTATGAAATGATACCTTTAGCAAAGCCACGGTAAATCTCAGAGCTCCCACTGTGGCCAGTAACAGCTGATAACTGGAAATGGAGGAAAAGCAAGCAATGCAAATACAAAGCAATTTGCGTGGCTGGTGGTCCACCTGTAGGAAGCTAAAGCAGGTGCTTTACGGTTACTTGCCTTGCAAACTGTAGATTTCCCCAACGCTGTTCTGACGAGTGATGTGATGCCAGTATGCACTGCGAGGAAGAGATATTGATTTGGATAACGTCATTGGTTCAGTCAAGCTTGTCTGAAGCTAAAAGAAAAAGATAACGTGTGTTAGGCTTTATTTAAAATAGTAAACTGAAATGTGTTCTTTTAAAAGTTCAGCGTTAAACGTGGGTGACATATGATATAATGTTACAGATTCCTGCATTACCTGCTGTTTCAAGATACCATTTTGGTTTTTTTGGAGGGGGGTGCGTGGTGCGCCGTGTGGCTTTCAGGATCTTAGTTCCCCAACCAGGGATTGAACCTGGGGCCACTGAAATGAAATCTCTGAATACTAACCACTGGACTGCCAGGGAACTCCTAAGATATCATTTTAAAAAAAGGAAAATCATGACTTAAAAAATATGAAATGAACACTTGTAAGCAATTCATCTCACTCATTAATTAAGAAGGGAACAAAAAGATGGTCGACTGATTCCAAGGAGAATTCAAAGGGCTTCTAGCTGGTCAGGAATGCCGTAAACAGCCACAGCAATAATCAATTACATTCCATCAGACACGTTTATTTGCATTTCTGTAAGCAAGAATTACCTGCATTACTGATACTATCGGCTTTCTACAATTTATTGAATTGTAAAATAACTCAAAAAATGGAGGTGCAAGCCCTTTCAGAAACAGATACCCCCAAATGGTGCCAGACACAAGATACCATTTCTTTTTTTTTTTCGGTACGCGGGCCTCTCACTGTTGCGGGCTCTCCCGTGGCGGAGCACAGGCTCCGGACGCGCAGGCTCAGCGGCCACGGCTCACGGGCCCAGCCGCTTCGCGGCATGTGGGATCTTCCCGGACCGGGGCACGAACCCGTGTCCCCTGCATCGGCAGGCGGACTCTCTACCACTGTGCCACCAGGGAAGCCCAAGATACCATTTCTTTTTCACCCATTTCATTGTCTGTTGGGCTGCACCCCACAAGCCTACAAGCCCTGTGCTTGCCCAGCTTCAAGACCGAAGAAAGAGCCCGGAGCTGGCAACAGAGACATCAGTGGTTTAATGGATGGGGGAGCTTACATGTCTGAAGCAAGGTCCTGGAGTGACACCGTACCATGTGCCGGCGCAAGTCAGACAGGATGTGGCAGGCATGGCGGCAGTCTTTGCTGTGGGAGGGGGATTGCCACTTATATGGGGATTGACGTCAGGTGGACTCATTAGTTACCAGGGAAACCAGCGGAGGGAATGCACCTCCCCGCCCCTTTGATAAGAACAATCACCAGCTGGGACCTGGGGCAAGTACGCAGGAAGGTCAGTCGTATGCATAGGGTGTAGGTGAAGCAGGCCCTGGTCGGGCAGGCGATAGACAGAGAGCAAGAGAGCAGCCATCCTGAGTGGCCTGAACACACAGCGTCTTACAGTTTTTCCTGACACCCGCTCCCACCCTTACCCAATGGCTCTTTCCTCAAATAGATCTTTCTCCTTGCTCCTGCAATAGGAGTTTGTACATACTACAAAAAGTGTTTTCCCAGAGAAGTTCTGTGATAAAAGTGTGGTATGTTTTCTTATTTGAAAGATAAACTGTAAGGTTAGCTACAGAGATCCACACAACATCCCATCAGGTGATGCTCAGACACGTGATTAGTTCAAATAGAAAAATACTTTACATTGCATTTTCAAGAAAGAAATTTATTTTTACTGATTCACACTGTTTTTTAAAAATATCCAGAAATGGTTTTGTTTGGCCTTCGTGCACATTTCTCTGATGTAATCTGAGCAAACGTGCACTTTCTGACAGTGGGCAATCCTCTAATTAATAACATCTCAGGGCTTCCCTGGTGGCGCAGTGGTTGAGAGTCCGCCTGCTGATGCAGGGGACGCGGGTTCGTGCCCCGGTCCGGGAAGATCCCACATGCCGCGGAGCGGCTGGGCCCGTGAGCCATGGCCGCTGAGCATGCGCGTCCGGAGCCTGTGCTCCGCAATGGGAGAGGCTACAGCAGTGAGAGGCCCGCGTACTGAAAAAACAAACAAAAAACAAAACAAAAAAAATCTACACATCTCACAAAGCCCACAGCCCAAGAGGATGATTTTGGCCCAAAGTGTGCCCTATGGATATTCAGTTAATACCTTTATCTGAGCATCATACAGATAAGAGTTATGCTGTCTTCCAGTGGATAAGAAAGGAAACCCCAAAGCAAAGAACCTCATATTTAGAAGACTAAAGATATAAACAAGGGTTGGCAGCTTCTGCTCACTCCCATTTAGGCAATATGTAAATATACAGATGTCAACATCTGATATGAGTGTACGATCTCAAAGAGGAGATCATTTCCTGCTGCAACCCGCTTCCCTCCCCTTCCCTAAACTTCAGAAAACTCTTTTGAAAACGTTTGGTTGAAAGGTAGTTGTTAGGAAAGAATTCTTCCTGGGCCACTCGTGGTTCTGCATTTCTTGTGACAACTTTTGTTCCTTACTATTATTTGCTTGTGCAGCAAACAGGCCTGGAAGAAAGTGTCTTTCTCCAGGGCGGAGGACATATTTGTTTCCTGACCAGGAAAATACAGATACTGTCTTCTTCCACGTTGAAGGCTGGGCAGGTTTGCTAGCGGCCACCTTATAAAATTAGGAGTTCCTATGAAACCAAGCAGGACCCTGTGGGGCCCTCCTGGGTACCAAAGCCTTTCCGTGTCTTGTTTGTAGGAAAAAGGCTTTCGGTCTCCTAGACATTCCCTGGGTTCCAAAGGGCGGATGCAAACGGTTACTAATTAGGCGAGTGAGGGAAGGCAGAAACAAAGTAAAGGCAGTCCAGAAACAATAGTGCAGCCGTTCCCTCTACTGAACTACCTAGCATAGGCCCTGTTTACTTACATGCACCTGGACAAAGACAAAGGACGATCTCATACCCCAATTTATTCAATATATCCACATTGAAAGGCTTTCGAGTTGTTTCTGCTCTTTTGATACTAAAACGAATAGATCCCAATATTAAAGAATTTTGAGAAACTGTAGAAAAAAACATTTCAGTCAGTATTCCATCCAAGGATTTAGTATGTACAAGTGGAGTTATGATCGTGGTTTCCCAAAGAGTCTCAGTGCTCCTAATATTATTTGACATTTACATTTTTATTTAAAAAAGCATCAAATTCTCTTGGAGCTTAAAAGGAATTTTGCCTGTTTTTTAAGTCCTTTCATGTCGCCAACTTACATACTTGGGTTTTAAAATTTATATAAAGAATTTATATTTTTCAGTTTTTCTTATATTTTCTTATACTTTGCTTTTATCCTAATTAACTTCCACCTTCTGTCCGTCTTGTTTTCTTGGTCTTTTCCATCTTTTCAAGTTGAATATTTCCATTTCCATTTTTATTTGTTTATTAATGAAAGCATTTCCTTCCAAATGCCACTTTGTCCACATCCCAATGGCTTGTAAGTAGAATAAAAATCATTCTTTTCTAAATTATGTAATTGTGGTATTATTTCCTATTTTATATGGGAGATTGCTTGTGTACATTTTGTTGAGATATTGCTTTTTTGTGCATATTTTATTAATTTTCATTTAATAATGCATTGTGGTCAGATAATATGGCCTGAGTAGTTTCTATATATTGAAGTTTATTTTTTATTTTTATCTAATATACGACAATTTTTGTAAATGTTTCATAGGTACTTGAAAAGATGCACAATGAATGTAGAGTCTTTCTCTCTCTACACACACTATTCACTCAATTTCCTTCTCCATATATTCAAAAAAAACTAAATCTACTTTATCAAATATGAAGGAAAGTGTTAATTTCGAATTAACATGTTTCTGTCCATTTCCTCTTGTATATTTAAGTACTCTTATAAAATAGTACTTAATGAAAACGGTATTTTATTGACACACAAAGCTTCCTGACTGTTTTATGGTTCTTTAACTTATTTTCCCATTCTTTAGCTATATTTTAAAACTCCGCTTGCAAAAGTTCTCCCTGTCCCAGGGTTCAGCCTAACCTCCGTCTTTTCACCTCCACTCTTCCACATAAATGGGTCAGTAATCTCCCCTTCCTTCTTAGCACGTCTGGGCTTCCTTTCCAAGAAGTGGTGTTGTCCATCATCCATTCATCTCTCCTTTGTTTCATCTGCACTTGGTCTACTAGAAATTCCTAGGCATTTACAACATATAGATAATAATACCACTTCCCTATTTTCAGCCAAATTCAAATATTCTACACCTTTATCTTCTTTCAGTCATTTTTCCTGGCATTTGGCCCAGAGATCATTTATTTTGTCTAGTCAAATCCTCATAAAATTTTTGGGAGATAGGAAAGGGATGAAATATCCCTCTTTAAAATGAGAGGAGGCTGAGGCTTTGAGGTATGACCTGACTTTTCTAAGGAAGTGGAAGCATGAGACTAGAATCGTGCTTCTGCTCTGTCCTGTGATTTTTCTGAGCATCAAGAGATTCTGTTTAATGACTTTCAAATGAAGTTTCATCATAAGTAATATTAGATACTGCATTATTTTTTGTGGAGGATTGAAGATGGCTTCAAATTCTTGGAAAGCCTGCATTTAGAAATAGGGCATCTAGGTTCCAGACCTTTACATCTGGGCTTCTGGACTGGTTGGTGACTGCTCTGATTAATAACAGCTGGTAGATGTGACATTTTGTTTGTTTCGGCCATGCCCTTTGAGACCTTTATAGCAGTTTCTCCTTCTCTCCCTTGTTCTGAGTCACCATGTGAGTCACACTGCTCTGAGGCTGCCATGGTATGAGGAAGCCCAAGCTCACTGTGTACACTGGCCATGTAATTCGAGGTTAGACTCTTTCTTAGAGAATCCAGCCATTTTCATCTTACAGATGGAAAATCAAAATCCAAAAAAAATTCAAGGATTTGCTCAAGGCAAAATCCTAACTCCAGAAGCTCCAATAGAAAACAGTCCCCTTGACTTCTGAGTCCACTGCTCTTTAGACTCCAATACTGATCTCTCCTGGGAAGATGAGCTTCCTCCCCACATATGACAACGTGTGACAACACAGCCTTGTACTTTGACAGAACCTGTGCCGCCAAGAAGCAGCAGGAAGGGCCTGACAACTGCTAGAATTTTTGTGAACGTACAGGCTACCAGCACCTCTTCTCGCTTTCACCACAAATGTTATCCAGGTTATGCTACTGCCTTTTGCAATTTCCCTTTGCTGTTTTGGGACTCTGCTGGCCCTTGTGATAAACCTTAATGCTAATTTGTGTTCACCTACATAAAATTCATATGTATTAAAAAAAATGGTTCAAAAAAGTCAATTCTGGGGAATTCCCTGGTGGTCCAGTGGTTAGGACTCTGCACTTTCACTGCTGAGGGCCCCGGTTCGATCCCTGGTCAGGGAATAAGCTGCGCGGTGCGGCCAAAAAAAAGAAAAAAAGTATTGAAAAAAATAATTAAAAAATCAATTTTCCTTTTGCTCTGTCTCTCCCTAATTATTGCCTAGAATTTAAAAAATCATTTTAGCACTCAAGACACAAATCTACATAATTGGGAGAGGAAAAAGTCAGCATTTATAGATTAGCATTTATGAGTCATTCTCTATGGGTCTGGCCCTGTGCAAACTGGTTTCATAGGTTATCCCATTTAATATCCACATAAATTGTCAACACATATGCCATCTGAACTTTACAGACAAGGAAAATGAGGCTCAGAGGGGTCACATAATTTGTTCATCCTGTCATAGCCAGTGGGTAATGTTTCTGAGGCTTGGAGCCCATCACGTTCTTCCCTCTTTACCGCACTCACTGTAAAATAAATTATTGGAACCCTCTATTCAAAGAGCAGGTTAGGTGAGAATTACACCAACTGGGTCTATTCCACTGGATCAAGGCCGGAATGCGAGTGCCTCTTTGCTATGTTCAAGACAGAACACCACAATCTGTGTGGCCAAATCACGGAGTTAAGTCCATGGGCTTTGCTGTCAGCGACCTGTTGTCAAATATCAACCCCACAGCTGCCTAGCCTTCTGACTTCAGGAAAGGTACTTAAACTTTTTTTTTTTAAGATTCAATTTTTCCTTATCTCTAAAGTTAATATAATGTGCCTTAAGTGTTGTTATAAGTATTTTATAAGATGATGTTTTTAGAGTGAAAAGCACAAAGCTTGTCATGCCTGAAGTGCTCAGTAAACACAGCTGCACCTTTACTGCTGCTACTGCACAGAGAGGTGGCTTAGACCAGTGGTGTCCAAGTCTCCATGTGGTCAAGATGTGGAGATTTGTCAAAAATGAGCTATCAAAGGAACGACAAAGGAGGCAGAGGCATCTACTTGGATCTAAGTCTAAAAGCTTAATAGAAGTAAAAAAAACTAGTAATGTGAGTCAGGAATAGGTGGTCAGTATGGGCAGGTGGGAGGGGTGGAAGACAGAGGGGAGACAGGTGAGCAGAGTGCGTGTATGTTTGCACATACGTGTACTATCAGCTGGGAAGAGACAGACACAGCTTTTCTGTATGAAGAGAGTTAAAGAATGCCTCATACGGGTGGATGTGTCAACATGGGCCCTGGTTTGTCTGAGATAAGAGAAAATGGGCTGGGAAACACACTGTAGGTAAGAAGCACTGCAAAAATACAGGTGGTTGGGAAATATGTTAATGTGACATGTGTGTCAGTGTAAGAAAAAACAGTGCTGCTTAATAAGGAAATGCTCAACACCAGTGCACTCCTGGTCGAGAACATTTAGTTTTACTTGTCTTGGAAAACAGCTCATGAAACTTGAAAACTGTATGGAAACAGAAGCCCAGGAGAGCATTAGCCAGCCATGCTTGGATTGGCACTGTTTGGATTTGTTCAAACAGTCCTCTGAAGTTGGAAGGTTTATGGACAATTGGTTTCTCACAGACTTGACTTAATTTTCAATAGGGGACACCTTACACTTAATCTTCCATTTTATTCAAGATAAATGGAAAAAAAAAAAAGAAGATATCTTGCTGACTTTGTACCAGACTAACAAATAAAATGTAGTTCATATAGTCATGTAGTGGAAGTTGCTAGGTGACATTTAAAATTGGACTTTGTAGAATATCATTTTCATTAACTTGAAACAAAACGGATGTCATTATTATATATTTTAAACCATGTATTGACCAAAATACTTTCATAGAGTGTGAAAAAAGCTGGATTTTGGAATAACATCAGAAATTATTACAAACATCTACATAAATACTTTAAGTATTAAGTACAGGTATATTCTTACCTGTACTCAGTAATGATTTTAAGAATATATATTCTCTATCTATCAATCATCTGTCTATCATCTGTAAGCAGATACATTTACAGAGACACCCTTTGAATATAAGGAACATGATGAATACATATTAAAGCATTAAATTTCATAAGTAAAATTTTTGCTGTCATTTGATTTTGAAATATATAAATATCTAGAGGCTATAATAAGGTTTATGTAATTAATTTCCAATGTCTGCATATAATAAAAACTGGGGTGAACTTTAGTGGTGGTTATACAATTTTGCCCATTTAAAATTAAAGGTTTTTCTTTTGCCATTTTATGAATTAGCTAATAATTATTGACCTTTTAGTAAAGACCAGGTGGCATTCTAACACTCTGAAGTAGATATTATTGATCCTTCTTCCTCTTTTAAGAAGAGGAAGCTAAGGCACAGAGGAGGTAAGCGACTTGCAGGAGGTCACACAGCTCTGCTCGTCTTTCCCTAGAGTCTTCCTGCTTACCCACCATGCCATGCTGCTTCCACCTAATGTGTATGCATTCACTGAATACATCCCAGAATGTGAACTATGTTCACATTCTTTGAAAGCATTCTTAATTATCTTTCCATGCAATGCTTACATCAATTTCTTAGATTTTAGTTTGACCACTATTGGCCTAAGTGTTTCCCTATTTTACAGCACTATGCCAAAGAAGAGTCAGTCTGATTCTTTGGGTTGTATGTGTATATGTCATATATGTTTTTACGCTGAGTCATCTTGATTGACTTTTGACATCTGTTTTGTTTTTTTTTTAAGGAAATTATTCTTGTAATTGCCAAGAGCAGATTGTATGACCCTCAATAAATAAGATTACCACAGTTTAAAAGTAAATTTTTTTTTGTAATTTCCTTACTATTGTTCCATTCTAGCAGTACAAATAAAAGAAACAAAATTGTTTTTTTTTTTTTTTTTTTTTTTTTTTGCTGTACGCGGGCCTCTCACTGTTGTGGACTCTCCCATTGAGGAGCACAGGCTCCGGACGCGCAGGCTCAGCGCCCATGGCTCACGGGCCCAGCCGCTCCGTGGCACGTGGGATCTTCCCGGACCGGGGCACGAACCCGTGTCCCCTGCATGGGCAGGCGGATTCTCAACCACTGCGCCACCAGGGAAGCCCTATTTTTTAAACATAGAAGTCGAAATTTTTAATGTTGGGCACTCATTTTCCTTATACATTATCAATTCTAATCAAGTTGATTAAATATTATACATAAATATTATATATTGATATAATGCTTTTTTTGAAGTGACATCTAGAGTATCCACAACAAATTTTAAGGGAAAAAAATGATCTAAATAAAATATTTACTATTACACTGTGTCTCCGCACCACGTATTAGAAAAATTACACATTGCCTTCTCGTCATTTCCATCTCATTTGTGTATTTACTGCGGACAGAAATGTATATTTTCTTTGTTCTTGTGTGTTTGTTTAGAGACGAAATTTCCTTTAGTGTTCTGAAACATTAGGAACACAGGCCCTCTTTAGTTATCAGCTATAATAATTTGTTCTAATTGAGTGAGCTTGTGTTAGTTTAATCAGTGTCTGTCAATCAGTAAAAGAAAATTTCACAAAAATGCTAATGGCATTTCCCAGCAGGGAACTGGTCATTGTCAGTAATAATAAAGGTCTTGTCTTTTGGTTAATAACTGATAATATTGAGCAATAGAATCAAGACTAGAACTTTGAAGGATGAATTCATTAACAGATATTCCTATATATTGGATACAACATACCACTTGCAATCACAAATCACACGTTTAAACTTCTCCTAGAATCCTGTAAACATCTATGAAGATACCTAGAAGAGAGACTGCAAGAAGTGTTAACATTTTCCTGTGTGCGGCTCACGAGATTATGATGTTTCCAAATTCTTCACCTTTTCAGTATGGGAAAACCAGTTTTGTTTGTTTGTTTGTTTTTTCCCCATAGCTGATAGAGATTCCTGTGAAATGTGGGTATGAAGAATGCTGTCACTCAAAAGGAAGCCAAACTACCTAGGATACATCCCATTCTGGAAGCTTTCTTATTCCTTCAAAAGTTATAAATGAGCACATAGTGCTCATGGTCTTGTTAGATATACTTGAAAGGAACTGAAAGATATAATTTAGCTACAGTTGGGAATAACAGCTTAGAGTCTTCAGAATACTCACAACAAGTATTACGGTATTTTATACACTCTAAGATGCCATCATTAGAAAGCCAACGTGATTTTATGTAGCACTACAAAAGAACAGTGCTGCTAATTAAACTGTAACTCCCATCCGACTAGAGAGATGTTAAAACTGTGAAAGAGATGTGCATCTTGGAATTGATGCAGTGGAATAGCATTTCCTCGTTCATGCAACTATTTAGACAAAAAATAATTTCATAGGCTGGTAGCAGTCAATACTCGGGTAAGATTTACGATCAAGTATAAATCTAGAAGGGCAAATACGCTAATTTCGAGTCGCAGTCTAAGCTAGTTGTACATAAAGCCAGCTTTGTTCTCTCTCCTCCTCTCCTATTCTCTCTACTCTGCCCTCCCCAGAGACAGGGAGGCATTAGACCCACCTCCATGCCTACAGGGCAGTAGGTAGAGTCAAACAATGCTGCTTCCTCACCAGAAATTTCTTTTCATCTTACATTATAAAAGGAAATAAGATCATTTGTTTTTAAATGATTACTGTTCAAAAGGTTTATTGTTTTGGGAACAGTACAAATTTTTTAGTTAGTTAAATGTGTGAGGTTACTTTTGTTTCTTGTATTTCTAGTAACAAGGGCAAGTAAAATGACAAATCTTAAAGAAAACAATTTGTTTTCTAGGGAAGAAGTTCTATGTGAGACTCTGCTATTTGTTTTTCTCCAACCACTAGAGCTTAGGAAAACCAAAGAACTGACTGACAGCTTTGGACAGCAGTGCCTTCAACAAGTCTTGCCAGTGTTGTTTTTTAGGCATTAGAAGTGGGTTTGCTATCTTGCAGGTGTTTCAATAACACTGAAGCTATTTGTCCTTAAATTGTGTACAGAGCTTTTCTGGTGACCAGGAGATAAGAATTACTGGAAACAGGCACATTCGAGACACTATGCTTTTAAAGGACACACTGTAATTCTTGTTATGGGAGACCGTTCCCTTTCAAATCACTTACAATATTACAAAGGTACTAATGACCCCCTCCCCCACTTCCTTTACTTATTTTTGATAAGATATCAGGAAAAATCTGTGTTTTAAAAATTACATTCATGTCGTCTCAGCTGCTTCTTCCCTGTGGACATTTCATAATACTTGTAAAGCTTAAAAACATAAAAAGCAAATTAAAAAAGAAGTTTCTTTTGTATTATTTGTGTTTGTTTTCGTGTGTGTGTTTGTGTTGTGTGTGTATGTGTGTAGAGATCCACGGAAATCCAAAATTAAATTATTTCAGGTCTTGTTGAAGATGAAATCAGCCTCCACTCACCCTCAGGGGGCTAAGCCATGCTGGCACATTTGCAATGTGCTTTCTGATGAATGGCTGTTCACCAAGACAAGGGAAACTTTCCTCGATAATGTTGCACATGCAAGGCAGAGCACCTCTAAATGCTTTTGGCAATAGAATTCGAAGAACTTGGAGGGGTCTAAGAACATGAGCTTTATGAAATGGAAACAAATTCTAGACGTGCCATTTGTTTAACTATCTAGCTTTAATAATTTCCTCAAATATTTGAATCTTAGTAATCTCCGACAGAGTTCCAGTTTAAAATTTATTATCGTGGCTTAATTCTCCCATGTACCCCCTTACAAAATTCTCTTTTAAAATAAGGCTAGTTTTGAGTTAGTAAGTAAAGAAAATATAGGACTACTTAAGATCACTCTCTGTTTTACTATCATCATCATTTTCCCTTTCTTATCTGGACTTAAGAGTGAGAAGCTGAAGTTTTACATCTGAATGGAAAAAGGAAGAGTGTCTTCTTGTACTGAAGAAATCATTCTCCATGGAGCTTTGACTGAGGACCTTCCAATAAGTTGATTATCCAAGAAATCAATCAGGCTCTACTGTCATGACAACATAAACAAGACCAACTGGTGTTTTTAGTATAGTTGAATCAAAATTTTGTAATGGCATTTCTTAACCATCTGATTTAATTAGTTACATTAATAAAGCATGGAAAACTTGAGATTTCAAGGAGTAAAAGGAAAAAGATAAGCTTACTCAAAATTACAAAATTTTGATCCCACAAAATTCTGGGCCACTTGAGAGAAGGAACATTGTTGTCCTTTTCTTGTTTTCCCTACCACCCCGTAGCGTTTTGAGCACGGAGTAATAAATGTATTATTTACAAACCTGTGAATGGAGTTAATAAATGGCCAACTTCTCCTTTAAAACTTCTTAATGGAGTCAGTTAATTAATATTCATTCATTCTTTCATTATCTTTCTCAGTGAAGGAAATGTAAGTACACACCTCTAACAGCCTTACTGATTTAGTGATTCTTTTTATCCAGTTCTCCACAGTGCAAATGAACTGTTTTATGCACAATGCTTTTCTAGATATCAGATTCTTCAAACAAGAATAGAAACATTGCCTAACTCAGATTATAGAGATATATCAAAATATGTTTATTCATGTGTTCCCTAGGAATGATGGTGATAAATGGGGCAAAACAAAGCATATGATGCTGAAAGATATATTGAATTCTTTCTCTTATAGTTAAGAAACGGTTGTTGAGACATTATTTCTCATTCAAGTTTATCTATAAAGCCAGTAACACTCTGAAATCATCTCTTTTTTAAAGGATGAAAGTAAATACTTCAGTTGCCTGAACGACGATGTTTGGGGGAATTCATTGCTTGTATAGCTTCTTGGTAATCTTGTAAAATCTTTTTAATAACATTAAAAATGTATAAACATTTTCTATCTGATCAATATTTATCTTCCACGGCTTGGTTTTAAAACTGGAAAGCCAATGAGCAGTGTTATCTTCTTATTTTGCAGTGAATACATAATAAAGAAAATGCAACATTTTTATATCTTAGGTAGGTTTTCCAGTACTTCTCCAACTCGCAAGTTACACTATTGCCTATTTTATGGCACAAACCTTTGTTTTATTTTGTATAAATCAATTAAGAGTTAGATAGAGGGTATTTTAATTCTATTCCATACTTGTTGGAATTCTTTTTTTAAAAAGAGATTTGTGCATGTAGAGGAGGTCTCTTAAAAGAAAAAGAAAAGGTATCTGGGAGACCTGGAAATCTTTGCTTACAGCCCTAGAATTTGGGGAATTGGGGCAGTTCTCAAGTTGTGGTAGCATGCCCTTGGAAAAGCATCATTAGTTCAACTTATTCTACAGAATGGACTACCTATGGAGTAACTTAATTAGTATCAATATTATCCTTCAGAGAAAAGCATAGCTTTGCAATCACTGTTGAAATTAAACCAAAGACTCCATTTGTATGTACGCACCAAGTTGATGGAGTCTCTGATTTTGTGATTTTCAGAAACATTTGGTTTCTTTGTTAAGCCATACTGAGCCTGCTATTTAAACACCTGCCCCCTTTCCCTTCCATCTCCGAGCACCCAGATCCACGGTGTACCCAAATCCTGGCTTTCCACTGCCTGAGATCTTAGTAGGTGGACCTACCATCTCTAACTCCTTCACAGCAATTGCTTCACTCCACTCCCCTGGACTTGCTTCTTAGTGGCACAGGATAAGATAAACATACAACCACATCAAAAGCAAATGTAAATTAAATTTTGTTTTGCAAATGTTTTGGCACAAGATTGTTAGACACACTTGTAAAGGACTGGAAGACATTACGTAGCTATAGTTGGGAATAAAAATTTAGTGTCTTCACAAACATTACAAGTCTTATCATTATTCAACATCACCATCATAATAATGAAACTTTCATAGTACTTTCTGAGTGCCAGGTCTGTTCTTAGCACTTTATATATGTTAATGCACAGACACCTCATTGCAGCCAAATAAGTAGAACTCTTGTATCCCCATTTTACAGATACAGGAAAATGAGACATTTAGAAGTTAAATAACTTGTTCAAGATTATACAGACAGTGAGGGGTAGAACGGGGATGGGAACCCAGTACACTGAGTGCTCTCCTTACAGCAGACAATCACAGTTGCGTGAAAGAGCTCTTGAAATTCCCTTTATGAAATACAATTTAAATGACTCACTTATGAGCATTTTGCCCGTTCAGAACAACTAGAAGTAAAGAACTACCGCTGGTGACTAACAGCAAGTGACATCACAGTTGTTCATTTTGGCTGAAAATTAACATCAGCAGATTGTAAATATGGGCTGATAATGAATGTTCAAGATTCTGAAATAATTTGAAGTTTGGTAGTTACATTTTTTTCACCCGATTTAGGCCACTAGACAAATGTCATATTAATTAGATAATTGTTACAACAATTTAAATTTAACCCAAATCTTTCTAGAAGACTAAATCATACCAACCTCCTACTGATGCTTCATCAATTAATCCCATAGTCTCATGTTAATAATCCTATTGACGTTCAAGTTACTCTTTCACCCCCATTGAAGGCCAGATGTAAGCCTGATTTGCACTTGCTGCCCTTAAGTATTAGGAGGGCTTTTTAAACCATACCCTAGATAGAGAAAAATGTGTATGTAGTATTGACAAAACCTGAAATGTATTAAAAATAATGTAAAATCATTTGCTAGACTATTTTTTCTTCTTACATTTAAAAGATAATTTTATACTTCAAAATATTATGTATTTGAGAATTTTAAAAGTCAAAACTAAAATAATACTAGATATAAAGCCCCATAGTCTTAAAATGGAATAGAATTATGAAAGTTTTTCTGGGTAGTGACCCACCTATTTCCCAAAGCTCCACCTGTCCTCTCAGAGATGGAATCTAATGCATCCCTATAAATTCTGAAGAAAGAGAATATTGACCTATTAAAATTACAGCCGATAATAATTCCATTGTTTGCTTTTCAACGAAGTTAGTAGTAAAGCTTATAATTTTTTTTAGCTACTTGTAAAATTTGCTATTTCAGATTCTTTATTAAATTATTTCTTAGCTTGACCCTGAAACTATAGCATAGTTTCACGACAGGATAACAGATAGCTGGTAAACAGTATAAGCTCCTTTTGCAAACATTTTAGCATCGACTCTGAAACACGGACAGAAAGAGCTGGAAGTTTCAGAGAATCTAGGATAAATACAAAGACAAAAAGAAAAGTGTAATCCTTTCTGGTAGAAACCTATATTCCTCATTATTTTGGGTCCACATTTGCATCTCTGATTGTCCAACTACATGTGGAGAGATGCAGAGAGCACTGCTTCTTGTTTCACTCTCTGTGCACTCCACTCCTCTCTGGGTAACTGTGGTAACAGGTCATAGGTACATACACGAAGTGCATGGCTAGCGGCCACAAATAGCTTCTTTTGTCATATGCTGAAGAGGATATTAGAAAGATGAGGTTCAGTAACTGGGACAAGCTCTCGGGGCTGGGATGGGGTTGGACGCTGGGGCGCTGTCATGAAAGGACCCACATACACACGATGTGCATCAGACCTCAGTGACATTCATTTCCAAGCTGTTAGGTTACCAAGGAAGGAGCCTTACCCGGGCCTTCTGCTCCATTTCTAGCATTAATCTTTCATGTTGCTCAGCTATGGCCAGTGTCGCAGAATGGACCTTCTGATAGATCATTTCTCCTTCCCTTGTTTGAAAAGTGAATAGTCCTTCTCCTGTGTCACACATTCTGTGAGGATAGAGATAGGGAAAGAGATGGGTCTTCATGTGTTCAAGTGCGTAACAGTTCTCCATGTAAAAGATGCCCTCACCCTGTCATCCCCTCCACCTTGATTTTCATAGGAGCGAGTGAAGCAGATTCATCCTTGACCAAACCAACCAAGGAACCAACCAACCAACGCATCTTTAAAAGGTGCATGAGAATGAAACTAAGGGTGGAAATCCATGCACATTTGGATTTTTAAGGATGAAGTGTTCACAACAGTGTGAAGAAACAGACAAAAGTGCTGTCAGTTATTACAGTGCATGTCTTACCAATATTTAAAGAATCAAAGCAAATAGTTGTTTTCTTTAACAGCCTTCACTCTGATATCATAGCACTGTCTCCTATGACTCGATAGCTCTTGAAACGTTAAGAACTTAAGAAAAAATCTGCAATTTTATACTCATGTAGTAGGAACCAAGGAGAAGATTTTTTTAGTTTAAGGATTTGCATACATAGTTTGAAGCTTTTACTTAAACTGAGCAATCTTTACGTAAATCTCAGGATAGCCTAAGAAATAACATGGCAGAGAGGAGACTCCGTTTGGATGTGAGAGTATTTGCCCGAACTTGGCCCTGCCACTTACCGGCAGTGTGACCTGAAGCAAGCTAACTTGCCTGTACCCCCTTCGCACAATCTCTAACAGGAAAAATAACAGTACCCAGCTCATCAGATCCTTACGACAGTGGAGAGACTTGATACAATATTTATAGTGTTCCTTAGCAGATATTAAGTGCTCAAAAATGTTAGTTATCATTCTTTTCATCATAGAGAAAGTATGGCACTAATCTCAATATCCACCATAGAGAAGTGCTTGGCTTAAATATAATATTTTTATCTGATGGACTATTATACAACTGTTACTATGTCATTTCTGAGAGCATATAACATTAAAACATTCTTTTGGCCATGCCACAGGGCTTGCAGGATCTCAGTTCCCTGACCAGACACTGAACCTGGACCACGGCAGTGAAAGCCTGGAATTCTCACCACTAGGCCACCAGGGAACTCCCTAAATTTCCTATAATGTAAATTCAAGAGGAAAAGAAAATCAGAATACAAATTCCTTTTCAATTATTTAACTATAATTACCTTTTAAAACATAGTCTTTTTTATTGGATTAAAGCCACTGACAATTTTTTATTGGACTAAAGCCACGGACAATTTCTCAGGCAACAGGATTATGGTTAAGTTTTATTAATAAAGACATTCTAAAATAAAACATATTTTAAATTAATATTTTAAACCAGCTTTTAAAATAATTGGAGGCCTTCAGAAAGACCCGCTGAATATCAATATGATGTTCCCAATCGGAAACTGGACCTTAACTGGACTGCTGTGTTGTTGTTTTCAGGCTACAACACCAAAAGATTTGCATAAAATGCTCATGAGGCCAACCTCTGTCTTCCAGCACCAAAAAGATTTCAGATTCTACCTTATGATTCTCCAAGGGGTTTTAGTAGAAAAGAAGTGTCTCAAGAGGCTTCAGAAATTATAGAGGCTGTGACTGCCATCCCTCAGGGCTCCATAGAGCCAGCACTTAGCTTCTGTGAAAGAGATCTTAATAAAATTCACAAAGCGTGAAATGGAAAGTCTGAGAAAAAATGAAGAGTTTTCACAAAGTGAAACAAATGAGCTTTCTTTGTTGATTCAGAGGGGTAAAAAACTCCAACAGCGGGAGCAGGCAAATCATTGATGAGTGGTGAGCCCATCTTGTTTGAGGTTGAGTTTTGTTCATTGTTATCGGAAAAACACTCCTTATGAGCCTTCGGAAATGAGATAACGAAGACACAAATTGTTATTCCATACTCAGTCACTGAGTTGCAAAGGTCTAACACTTAGCACTTCCTGGGACTTAACTCTGCCCAGTGAAGGAGTCTGAAAGCTTACAGAAGGGTTTTATTTCCAGCCTCTGAAATAAAAACTACTGTAAACTTCGTCCATCGATCAAGAAACCAGGAATTAGAACATGCCAGCATAAAAAGCAAAGAACTTTTAGGTAGAAGGGGCTCTTTTTTAAACAATAGGTACCTAAAAGCCAAGCTGAAATCAAACTTCTTCAGTAACATTGGCTCAGATTTATGACTTCTGTCATCAGTGTTGGAAGAAACAGTTTAGGTTTTTCCCAGTTATTGTTTAAAACATGTTCTCTCAGGAGTGGTAAGGAACAGATATCGAGATTTTTCTTATACGTCTAAAGAGTTTTGTGGTAGCGAGCCAGTACTAGAGAGGACAATGGGAGGAGGCATGAAATCATTCTGACAGCTATTGCCCCGCCCCTCGATCTGGTCCCCAGACCAGCAGCGCCTGCACCTCTGGGAGCTGTCCAGAGTGCTGAAGCAGAATCTGCGTTTGACAATATGACTTGCACGCACATTGTAATTTGAGAAGTACTGGGCTATAGAACTCTTTCCACAGGTCACCATTTCATTCAAGGGAGTGGGAGATGATGCTTGGGACCCATAGGAGGACAAATTAGAAGCCATATTTGTGCAGCTTAAGACTTTGACATAACAAACTGAAGGTTAGAAAGGAAGAAATGTGACGAAAAGTACAAAAACACCTCTAGAAGAATCCTTTCCTTCATTTGGAGAGAGCTAAGATAGAGGTGCTAGTTACATTTGAATATCCTAACCCCTCACCACTAACATGCACATTCCTCAACTGCATTGACTTGAAGAATAAGTGAAAATATGGACAATGTATGTTTGTCCTGACTCCAAACTAGAATTTTATTGAAATGTATAGACAATTACAAATGATATCTCTCTTTATACTTAACAAGGTATTTGCACAAAATTAATACTTCTTCTTATCTAAAATAAAATGTTAAAGAGTAGACTCTCTGAGGTCCCTTTCAGCTTTAAGGAATAATCTGGGGCTTCATAAAAATTCTAAGAAGTAGGACTGACACACTTATTTCCAGGTTTTTTTTTTTTCTGACATTGTGATATAAGGGACATTAAAATAGCATAGACTATAATAGTACAGTCAAAAGACTAAGGGTACAAATTTCAACAATCATGTTATGGCCTGTCATATTCATTTATCACATACTTAATCTAGTACTATAAAGCCAGGCTCTGTCTTGGGCCTGGGGATAAAAAGGAGGGAACAATATACATGGCTCATTGCCTCTGAGGCTTTTTAAATGGTGGGGAAGATAAGCATTGTTCAGAAAATGACTCACTCCCTGTGGTAAATGCTAGCAGGAAGAAGTACACGGCCAAGAGGAAGGCCATGGAAAGTTACTTCACCTATTTACTCCTCCTGTACAAAATGGGGGTGACAAGACTTTGTCACAAGATTGTTTTTATTTTTCTTTTAATCAAATGAAGTAAAGTACGTGACAGTGGGCAGGAAAGGATTAATTCAGCAGGCCTGTGTTGCTCAAACTCTGCACATCTCGAAGAAAAGTCTGTTTTGGGGATGGTCCCTTGGAGGGTTTCTGGAATGCAACCTTGGAGCCTTTGTTATATTCAGTCTGATAAGAGTGTCTCTTGTGCCTGAGGCCTTGAGCCATGCTGTATTGGTCTGACCAGGTAAGTTTATCCTAACAAGGTGGTTCACCATGAATGCCTGCTTTGCTCTGGTGGTGGCTAGGGTCTGAGTGACTGAGGCTGTTCCTGGACCCTGAGGACGTTCCTGGACCCTGAGGACACTGCATGCCCATCTAGCCGACCCTCAACCAAAACCTCAGACACCAAGGCTCGTGGGGGGCTTCCTGGGTTCACAACACCCTACGCTTACTGTCATGTATCATTGCTGTCCCCGTGTGACTGCACGGGAGGGTGTCTGGAGGCTCGTGCCTGGTCCCTCCTTGTCTGCATCCTTGTGTCTTTTCTCTTTGCTGATTGTAACATGTACCTTTCACTCTAGTAAACCGAAACTGTGTGCATAATAGTTTTTTTCTGAACCTTGTGAGTCTTTCTAGGGAATCATTGAGCCTGAGGATGGTCCTGGAGACTCCGCCACCCAAGACAGCCAGCAGGTGGTAGGTTGTTAATATATTTTGATGTAATAAGAATATTAAAAATCCTAGTCGTTTCCTTAAATGGCTCTTTTTCAAATTCCATTCCTTTAGGGATTTAAGAGGGCATGCTCTCTTTCTTTATCCCACCTCACCATTCCCTTCCAGAATCCCTTGAAATAACAGTACTGCCAGTCTCGTCTCTACTGTGTTCTAACAAATAAGAAATAACTAGAGTTCCATGTGAATGTCTGTATTCAGAGGAAACTAAACTCCAGGGAGGCACTCCATTATGTACGGGTCTCAAAGTTCCCTTCAAGCGGAGAAATAATCCTAAAAGATGGTGCCACGGAGGCAACTTGACTTGAGGAAAAGCCCCTACCATGTAATCGCTAGACCACTGCCCTCCTTTTCTTGTCCTTACGTCTCAAACTTAGCTCTTTAGGAAGGACTGGCATCAGAATTCCAGCCTTTCTTCCAAATGGCAAGCAAAAGAAATTTACCAAGTGAGAAGTTAAGGAAACAGTTTAAGAAATGAAAATGGATACTTTAAAATAATTCTCTGGGGGTCTTTAGACATAATTTCGCTGCAGATGAATTTGTAAACCTCTGCCAATTTTGTCCACCTTCACAGCGTATAATTTCACCCCTGCAGTGAGTTTTGCAGTTTTGTAAGTATATTTAGTGACCACATATTTATCCTCCATGCACATAGAAATTTTAAACTCTCAGCAATGGTGTAAAGCAGGAGCACTTTCCTGAAAGCCAGTGGTGTTTCTATTCATTATTTACAATTTAACGTTTAATTACAGAAAGTAATGAAATTCTTCAAAGCACAGCTCTTCTGCAGAGCAGTGAAACCCCATTAACAATTCTTTCCTGATAACAGTTTAATCTTTATTGTCATTTAACAATGCTAGCATTTTACTTTTTTTTTTTAGCAGCTTTAAAAAGGCTGAAGTTTCTGTCTAAAGCTCTAGTGAGTCAGACGTTGATTCGTAGTAAAACATTACAAGCAAAATGGACAAACAGACGAAAGCAACAGTAAAGCAAGTCCAGAAACAGACCCAGTTCATATGGGAGTTCAATATGTGGTGAAAGTGTTGTCTCAAATCTGTGAGGGAAAGCTGGACTAGTCAATAAACCGTGTTTGGACAACAGCCATCTGGAAAAATATGTGGATCCATGTTTCTACCTCCACTGATATAAACTCCAGAGAAAGCAAAACCAAAACCAAAAACGTACCAGAAGAAAGTAGGAAAGAATTCCTATACAAACTCAGAAAATGGAGGGGGTTTCAAGCCACGACCCAAGGCAAGAAGTGACAAAAGATTGATAAATCTGCCTGTGAACAATGAAAAAAATAAGTAAGAAATCATAAGATAGCAAATGGCAAATTCAAAACTAGGAAAAATACTTGAAACTCACAGCACTGATAACTTCTGATGCCTGTAAGTTAGGTATAATATCAGTACTTTTTTCATTGGGTTGTTTGATCATTAAATGGATTAATATATGTAAATATTAAAACAGTGTTTGTAACTTATTAATATGAAATAGTACTTCTGTTATTATTACTACTACTACTACCCAAATAGTTAGATACCTAAAACATATTGCTAAGCTAGTAAAAAACAAGGAGAATATAATGTACATAGTGTGCTAACAGTTTTGTAAAAAAGTATGTGGGGAAGAATTTATATACATCTTTGCTTATATGTACATTAAACTCCGGAGGAATGCACAAGAAACTAGTAACCGTGTTATTTGCTGGGGGGGAAGTGAACGTGACAGGTGGTCTATGAGTATGGGAGGGACACTTCTTGCTGATTCTTCTTTATGTAAACCATCACATTAAATAAAGGAATGCTATGGATTTATTAATTGAATTTAATTAACTAAAATTAAACCACATTAAAATTTAAAGTAAAGGTCTGAGGACCCTCACAGGGTTTTTGTGAAGATGTAGTGTTTATGATGTGCCCAGCTCTGTCTCTGTCCCTTAGCAAATAACAGGCTGCCCTCGGTATTCACGGGGGACTGGCTCCAGGGCTGGATAGCAGAATCCGAGGACGCTCAAGCCCTTCGTATAAAGTGATGTAGCACACTTGGCCCTCAGTATCAGCGGTTCTGCATCTGCAGGTCAACGCTCAGTTGGTTAAATCTGCAGATGTGGAACCCACGGATACTGAGTGCCGACTGTACACTTTTACTGTTAAACTTATACAACACTGTACTGATGATTTAAGGGCCTCCCTTCCAGTTTAAACACACACACACACACACACATACACACACACACACACAGTATATATATTTATATATACATTTAATCTCTTTCCAGTGTAGCACAGGCATCTGATCTGATTTTCAAGGAACCAGGATCATGGAGAGTTCTGGTTTGTAAAGCATTGAAACAATACCCACAGCAATGAGGAGAATGATAACAGCTAGCTTTCGGGGAGCACCTACTAGTGCCAGGCATGGTGATAAATGCCGTGTGTGCATTACCTCACTGAGCTTCACAACACCCTACAAAGCTCTCACTGCTTCCGTTTTACAGAAAACACCATGCTAAGGAGGCTAATAGATTTGCCCAAGGTCATTAAAATTGATGTGGTCGAGCTGTGGTCTGAACGTAGCCGTGTGATTTTGGAGCGTAAGCTCATCATCACTAAGCCCAGTTGCATTCATTCAAGATAAGAAGCAGAAAAGCACGCATAATTCTTTCATTATGAACATTTCTGTAATAGGGAAACAGAGCTAGGACAGGGCTCGGGATAAAATATTTTGAAAGCTCTCTCCTTCTTTGCTGCTGTTCCTTTTCTGTCAAATCAGGTTCCCAAGACACATACCTCAATGGCATATGTGCACCCTTAAAATGCACATGAAGGTAAATCAATCAAAATTGTTGAATTGGACTCAAACATGCCCTGGACTCTCAACTTCAAGTCAAGTCCTTCATAAGGAGGAAGACTTAGCAGAACATCTGCCATCCTCTCTGCCTCCTGACTGGACTACTGTATGTTCCTAAACACTTAATGCATATGGTGCCTGTTCTTGCTTATCTCACTGTTGGAACCTTAGGGCTACAATGCTGTCCCTCAAACAAGTTGAGAGACTCGATCCTACAAGGAGATCTTGATTTTAGTCCAGGCTCTGCTGCAAATTAGCTTGAAATGCCATTTTGATCCTTTATAAAATTGAGTTTCAATGAAAGAATTGATATAAATGATCTCTAATGTACAAATTTCTTCCAAAATTCTACAATTCCTCCACCTGTGTACTCAGTGATGAGTACAAATTATAATCACATTAATTAAAATATCTCCGTCTTTACATATATTTTCCAAATTTTCGTATTATTCTATTTTATTTACTTTTTCTTACTGCCAAATGTTCTCTTTTGGTTTTTCACCTCAATGAAAAAGCCAGTTGAGTCTCCCTGAAGCAGTCTGAAGTTCTGGTTTTACTAAATCCTTGAGAAAATATACATATAAGATGTTCTTCTCCTTACCTTCCTTCCTGACTCAAAAATTGAGAATTGAAAAATCCACCAGGTGAAGATGTAAATAAACCATAGGACTTTAGTCGCTATTTAATTACCTCAAAGCATGATCATAAATTACTAACATTATCATTATACTCTTACATTGTGTTTATGAAGGTTTAGTGGGAAAAAAAGCATTTTAAAAGGTTTACAGCTAATTTTATATGCATCCAGTGGCTTTATTGTAAAAATATTGCATACTCCTTGAGGATTAGGAGTTTTAACATCTGTAACCCCCAAGTGTCAACCACAAAAAGCACCCGACGCACTCCAAAAATGTTTGTTGACCGAAACGACTTGAAAATTAGCATTATGATGGCTTCCTGACGGGTAATGAAATTGTAGTTCTGGATAGCAAAAAAAAAGCAAAATAAAATATCAAAGAAAGAAATTTTCTTTGAAGAATGACCCCATAGTGTTAACATTTTCTTCTGAAAGGAGTAGACCAAACAATCCAAAGGAAAACAGAGCTGATACGTTCTTATGTTCCCAGCTGATACACACTTGATCTGTCTTAATATTGTGTGAGGGAGGCTGTGTGTATATCATATGAAACAACCCAAACCTATTTTTGTAGGAAGAGCTAAAGACAAAACAAGTCAAGCAAAAGTTTAAATTCTGTCATTTAGAAATTATATTCCCTTTTTAAAGTGAAGTTGCCAAGTTATGACTGGAAGATTTTTTAAATTATTATGCAAGTTACTAATATTTAGACACTGAATTGCAAGAGTTTTCCTTCTCTTACCATTTTGAGGGGAGCCTAAAAATGAAATAATTATATTCCCTTAGAGCAAAAGAGCCTGTAATCAGGGTTTAAAATTACATTTTGTTCTCTTTTTGCTCTAAATATAGTTAATTAAGGTAATTTTTAAAGTATTTGAAAGATACTTTTGTTGTCTCAAGTGACTACAGAGGAAAGTGTTTAAATTATAGCCAAAATAGAAAAAAATTAAGACTATACTTGATTTTATGATGGTTATATTGCCTTTTCTTCTTTGCTTATATTTATTCATTCATTGATTTTTTTGGACATCAGCCAATAATGCGTCAGGCCCTGTATTAGCTTCTAGACTATATTTAAAAAATCATATTTAAGAAATAATTAAATAATAAACATTAACTCATGAATTGCATTTGCTCTAATTACCTGTCTATCTATCTACCCATCTTTCTATGTGTTTACTTTTTCATTTAAAAACTCAGTAAATGAGTAGATGGCTATATGAAATACATAACACAATTACACATTTTGAAGAATTGAACTGGTTATCCTTATTGTGTTAAAATTTTCTCTAGAGGTTTTAGGTTGACAGATCACTGACAGAGTATAACTTTTACTCTTTTATTGCCATTACCAAAACAAACCACCTGGTAAAATGGTACAAAACATATCATTCTAAGGTAGAATATTACATCCTTTGTAATACCAATCAGGGAGAATACTGATTGGTATTACAAAGGATGTGGGCATATGTGTCTACTACAGCTTTTTCATTTGTTTAGAAACAGAAATTAAAATTAATGCCATAGTAAAAAATGAATATACTTAAATTTAAAAAATTAAAGAATTTCAAATGTAATTACTTAGTTTTTTTTTTATAATTTCAAATGTCATCATTCCAGGTTAGTAAATTTTAAACCTTAATTTTTAAACTTTACTTAAACTTTAAATTGTTTTCTTTAAAAGTATCTGAATTGAACATATAGTGAACAGACAATTTGAATCACCTTCAAAGTAGAACCCGCCTGCCAATGCAGGGGACACATGTTCGAGCCCCGGTCTGGGAAGATCCTACATGCCACAGAGCAACTAAGCCCATGTGCCACAACTACTGAGCCTGCACTCTAGAGCCCACGAGACACAGCTACTGAGACTGCATGCCACAACTACTGAAGCCTGCGTGCCTAGAACACATGCTCTGCAACAAGAGAAGCCACCACAATGAGAAGCTCGCGTACTACAAAGAAGAGTAGCCCCCACTCGCCGCAACTAGAGAAAGCCTGCGTGCCGCAACGAAGACCCAACGCAGCCATAAATAAATAAATTAATTAATTAAAAAAAAACAAAGAATGAAATGAAAAAAAATCACATTAATTCAAAAAGCTCCTCAAAAATCTAGAGACAAAGGAGATACAAGTCATCATTCCTTAAAGGAGATGACTCCTGGGAATACATTCCTTTTAATGTTTGAACAGGTTTTCAATCTCCACCTCTGATCCATCTTCACTTCCAGTCTACGTCAAAGTCTCTAGATTCCTACACACATCAAGTCATGGGACGATGCAAATGACAAAAAGAAACACTGATATTGAAAGATGTCAAATGGAAGTTGTATAAATGAAAAAACTCATTAGTAATCCTTTTCTTACCCATTTTTGAGTGTCAGTATTCCTGTTTTTAAAGTAAGAAGGTTTGGCTAAATGATTGTTAAGATCCCTTTCAAATACAGAAGCAGTTCATAACTAAGCTTACAGATCCATTTAAGTGGTCAGTTAGCTTTAAACTTCATCTATTTATGCTTGTATTTCAAAAGGCAGCCAGTGTCTTTAAAACATGATGTACTGTGTTGTGTTACCTTAGTCGTGCCTTGGGTACTTTTCCTTTTCCTGCTTAACAACTTCTAGGTAAGGGAAAAGAGAATGGAGTTAATCAAAGTCATCTTGCTGTCCAGGAGTTCATGAGACAGGGATGTGCAGAAGATCAGCATGAACATATAGTTCATATCAAGGTTCATTTACACCCATCTCAGATCCATTCGGTCTATCATTTATCGAGCTCTAATGTCACATGGTTGCTCTTGGAAATTCTCACTCAAACTCTCTGGCTTACATCCTGATATCACCTCTACAGTCAACAGCCCACTCTTTAAGGCAAGTACGATGGATAATTTTTTGTGTCGACTTGACCAGGCCATAGGTGCCTAGACATTTGGCTAAACATTATTCTGGGTGTGTGTGCGAGGGTGTTTCTGGATGAGATTAACATTTGACTCAGTGGACTGAATAAAGCAGATTGCCTTCCCCAATGTGAGTGCACCTCATCCAATCCATTGGAGGCCTGAATAGCCCAAAAGGTGGGATGTCTTGAATGACATCCATAAGGGAGTTCAAACTTTTTTTTTTTTTTTTGCGGTACGCGGGCCTCTCACTGTCGTGGCCTCTCCCGTTGTGGAGCACAGGCTCCGGACGTGCAGGCTCAGCGGCCATGGCTCACGGGCCCAGCCACTCTGCGGCATGTGGGATCTTCCCGGACTGGGGCACGAACCCGTGTCCCCTGCATCGGCAGGCGGACTCTCAACCACTGCGCCACCAGGGAAGCCCTATTTTACTTTCCTTAATGGTCAAAGCCCTTGGCTGGTTACTGTAAATACCTATCATGGATCAAGCTCCATGTGCTCATTTGAAACGCTATCTTCACAATGAACAAAAGATCATTTGCTGCTAAGTGATATCTATATGATTCCATTTTTCTTATCACATATAAGGATGCTATAGAAAACGCTATCTTCGCAATGAACAAAAGATCATTTGCTGCTAAGTAATATCTATATGATTCCAGTTTTCTTATCACATATAAGGATGTTACAGAATCTCAATTATATAACATTCTGTGTTGCTTTGCTGTCTACCATTCTAAATGCTTGAGCCATAGAGTTATCTTATGTTTATATAATTCATACTATTATTTTCCATCTAGGGATTGATGACTGGTTCCAATTCCCAAGGATTGCCTGTCTTGCTATTTTCATTAGGATTTTCCACAGATTAAAGGTGAGAAGGAATTAGCAAGGTACCAAACAAGGGAGGATTGAAAGGCGTATCTCCTCTGTTTCTTTTCAATTCGTGTTTATGTCAAAGGAAGCAGTCAAGGTTTTGGGATCAGGGTTAAGAGCCCCAGCAGCCCTGGGTTGCGTAGACAGCGGTGGATGGAAGCCACAGGGATAAGATGATGCCCTGGGCAGGCACCCAGGATCCTGGGGAAGCACTGAGGATCCAAACAGCTCTGGCTCAGCTTGGAGAGCTTGGAAAAGTCACCTGACCCCTAAGTCTTCAGCTGCTCGTCTATAAAACCATTTGGCTTACATACCTTATAGGATTGCTACGAGGATCAAAATGGGAAAGCATCATGAAAACTGTCAAGTACTACGCAATGAAGGATATTATTATGTGATTACGGGAGCTGGTTTGGCCAGGGCACTCCTGCATCCGGAGAGCTCCAACTTCCTCCTTAGCGACGCCTCCCGGCTGCTTCTGAACATCACCAACCTCTGCTGCATCCCCCGATGCTGCTGCTGCATTTTCTATGTTTGGAGACGGCACTTCCTGTTCTCAAACTGTGACCTGTAAGGCCTCTGGCAGGCCCAGTCGCGCCCTGGCGTGTACTCAGTCCAACTAGCAATTGTCCCTGTGGGAGAATTTGCCTGTGAAAAACGGCTTCCTCTGGTAAAGTGGCAGCTTTCCACGGGGGAAATCGGCCTTCTGCTTTCACCAACACAGACAATGTTGGAGAAGGGAAGGAAAAACACTTTGTTATTTCATCAGCTCATGTAAAGGTCATTTGTCAACCTGTTTCTCCTGCAGTGGAAAGTTTTGATTATATAGCTCTAGTAATGTTGCCTTTTTTGGAAATTCATTTTTGTTCTCAAGGGCTGTGTTGTCTTCACCCTACACCGAGTTTCATTATATTTAGTGCAGTGTGTAAATGATGTAGTTAGAATTGCAGGCAAAATGACCCATTACTATACCTATTGTCAGCTTCCTGCATATTTAATAGAAATGCAGTGTGTAAAAACATGTATAGGTCATCGCGACTGGCATGAACGGAAAGGCTTAGTTTCTATTGTAGATTTGGTGACTATGTATTTTTCTCTGGGGTTCCATTTAAAATACGGCAATTTACCTTGGCATGAAGAGTAAGAAAACAATTTCTTTTAGTGAGCATAATTTCTTTAGGGTTTCTAAGTTATTGTGGGGTTCATTTTGAACCAGTTTTACAGGTAAATAGACCAATGATATATATTTCCTCAGGATACTATGTTGTCATTTTAGATTTCAGTACTAAATATTTGTTATTAATATTTTAATGAACATAAATGTGATTGAATTTAAATTTGGAAATATCAAGTATTTTGCTCTTCATGCAAACACATGGCAAAGGAAATAATAATTTACCATTTAAATCTTCTAGTTGAAAAAAAAGGCGTTCTGGATTCAGGCTCTAGAGTGACAGATGTCTTCGCTGGATGTGCTAAAAATGACCTATGTGACCTTGAGTGTATTGACTGTTCTCTACTTGTACCCTGATACCCATTCTCTATCTTTTTTCTAACGTGTCTGTCTGGCCTTGTGCCCTGGGAAGCTGACTTCTACAGGCTCAGGCTTACTTGCCTCCTGGTTTGGCCAGAGGAGGGTGTTGACAGAAGCCAGCAGAACTGGAAGGAGAACAGAGGTGTTTTTCCACCTGTCCTTCCCGTCTCAACACTGTAGTTTTGACAGTGTTCCTTCTTCCAAGGATCTAAGTCCTTTCTGGGCTCTGGCTTCCTTGCTCCTTCAGGCCTGGGGTAGGGACAAGCTTCTCTGTTACTAGTCTCGGGGTGCTCTACCACCCCGTGTTTGTTCCCTAATCATACCCTCACCTTTTAAAATAATTCCTACCCTGGATTCTTCTCAAACCCTTTGAGTAGGTCACTTCTTTATTGCTGGGTCTAAACTTAATTTATAACAAGTTTCTTCATCTCTCTGAGTCTGTTCTCTCATTTATAAAAGAAGGAAAAGAATATTTATCCAGTACATCTCAGAAGACTGTTATGATGAGCAGGAATAAGGATGGAGATAATAATAGTGATAATAATAATACCTGGCCTGCACTATGTATCTACTGAAAAGCTCACCCTCTACCCATGATACTGTTTCCTGTGGAATTGAAAAACGGCCACAAACTACTTCCCATCCCGTGTTTGTGCCCTTGCCACGTGCCGTTAATACTCTTCACATCAAAGGTGGCATTTTCATACATCCTCTGATTCTCTGCCAGCCTGTGGCTTGCCTTGGCCACTGGTAAAATGAGATGCCATCAGCAGCTGACCAAGGGCTTGTGCTTTGGAACCTTGCCACCGTGTGAACAAGACCAGGAAGCCTGCTGGATAACAAGAGACACAGGTTCCCATCATGCTCATCTGGTCACTGATCCCCTAGACTGGTAGGAGACACCTTATTAGGTCATCCAGTCTCCGGCCAAGCTGCTACCTGACTGCAGGAGAATGTGCAAGCCAGCCAAGATCAGCGGGCCTGGACCCATTGAGCAGATTGATGACCTACAGACTCATGGACATAAATGGCTGTTGTTTACCATTAGAGTTAGGTGAGTTGTTACACAGCAACAGACAGCTGATAGAACCATTCTTTGCAAATAAGAAAAATATGACAGTTATTTTAAAATATTATGTTATATAAATGAGTGACTTGTATCATACATTATTATAATCAGTATGTTATGATGGCAGAAAGAAAGGTGCTCCAGGAAGGTCTTGGGGTGCTGTGCTTTTCGGAGTCTCTACAGCAGCAGACCAGAGCACCAATGCAGGAGCACTGGAAGTTAAGCAGAGGGAAACTGTTTATCATCTGAGTTTCCAAAGGCATGCTGGCCATGAATGTCAACAGATGATGTTGCATATTAGTTAGAATTAGAAATTTAAAAAATGATATGATAAAAACCAAAAAAGAGAGAATTAGATGGCAGAAAAGAAGTAAGTTTTGTGGACTAGAGTCTTAGGAGAGAGAGAGCACAGGATTCAAACACACCAGAGCCTTGGCTTAGAAGACGTCTCATGCTGGGTCAAAGAGTGTATCTGGATGGAAGCTAATGCCACAGGATCTTGTGTCTGGGACAGGAGGGTTAGCCTCAGCTCAAACAGAATATGACAAGAGAGGTTATCCAGATCCTCTTCTATCCCGAGGCATGACTGCCTGGGGAGGAGGCCCTCAACTGTGTGCAGTCCTTAAGGATCCTTCAGAAAACTCAGTAATGACTATGCAGAGAAGTTCAAGAGTTGCATTTTTAAAAAGTGGATGCTTGGTACATTCAAAATATCATGCTTGTCCAGTCTGTGTCGAGTCTGAGAGAAGTACCAAGGAGAAGGGCATTTTGGGGAGAAGACATGGTACTTGTCTCTGAAGCTGGGTCACCAATGTTCTCCGAGCTTTAGATCAAAGGCTGAGACATGAGGCTGACATTGGTGCTGATGCCTGTACATCCAGGAGGAGTTGCTAGGCTCTTTGAGGGTACTCATTTGAAGATAAGAATAATAACTTATTTGGTTCACACCCTCTCATAAATATGGACTGAAAGTTCAAAGGTGTAAGTGTGACTATGTCCCTAAAGAACATATTAAGAGTAGCACAGCTTTCAACAGTGACCCAGACCCAAACCTATGATTTCATTGTATTATGTGGAATTAAATTAAGATCTCCACTGAAAAGAGGTATAAAACAACACCATCTCTTTTTTGAGGGAGATTTTCATTTCCCCCAAGTTACATAATATTCCAAATCCATAGGTACCCTTGAACTGACCATTTTTATTCAAAAAATTCTCTTATAATTTAAGCCTCTTTGTTTAAAGACAGATCAGACATGTTTTCCAATATATCCATAGCTCTCACTATAGAGAATAAACTTTCAATGATCCTTTGACTTCATTCTATTTAAAAAGACCACACTGTTTACATTATTTATATTTTTATGTTGTCTTTTGTAACCACAAGAAAAATCATTCTTTGGTGGTTATTTTCTCTATTTTTTTTGTTCTCATCAATAAATGTATGAAATACATATTTTAAGTAAATTCATAATAATGCTTCCACTTCATTCAAAAAATTCCTTCCAAGGGAGCCAGCTTAGGAAAGCTTTTTTTTTCCAAAAAATTTTTGGAAGCTTTTTTTTCCAAAAAATTAGCATTTTTTGGTGGATGACTAGTGTCAAGACAGAGAGATGAAAATGCTTATTGCAATTAGAGAATACACCTGAATGTGCGCTGCACGCAACAGCACCACGTGATGGAAGAAAGTAAATTAAATTTACTTTTTTGTTTTAGATAACCAAAGCATTATATTTCCAAGTTTTATAATTTATATTGTCATAAACATATTTCTGTTGAAAATGTCATCTTTATTTCTGTTTAAAGTTTTGGCCAGATCTATAACTAGCTACCTTGGAACCACTGGTGAGGACTTCATGGAGCCCCTGCCATTTGAAGAGGAGGTAAGTTAGAAAAAATCCCACTCTTCAAGTAAATATTTGACTTAGGCTACAAACATCTTCAAATAATCAAGCAAATATATTTTTTTACGTGCCTACTATGTCCCAGGAATACATATGATTGTTGGCAAAAAGAAAAGTAGGTGTATGCTCTACAATACTTACTGAAGTGATCTTCTAACAATAACACAGGAAAGAACATTTTAATCTAGACATTTGCATAATATCCTAGGTATGTGAAGACCTCTCCTAATTTATGGCCTGATGAAGGCAAGCTTTGGAATTTATGTGCAGTTTTTATGCTGGTGAACACAAGTAACATTAAAGATGAAAATATAAGAAAGTCAAGATTGAATATCAAATACATTTTGGGGGCAGGCTGTATATGGGGCATTTCTAAGATAAAAATTCCTCCTTTCAGGTTGTATTTACTCTTTTATACAGGAATTCACTTATTCAACTTTTTTTAGATTTTAAAGTGTGTTCATCTGATTACAATTGTCACTCTTGATGAACTGCCTTACAGGAAATCTTTTGAAGCTTTGATTTTGATCTCATGAAATAGATTTTTAAGGGAATATAATCATAAAATCACCATGTTAACTATATTTCAAAAACCAGAACCCAACTATGAAATTTTGTGACTATATGAAGAAGTAAATGAATTATTATATCCATGTAAATATCCTGAAATAGAATGCAGAAAATTTTGATTACTAAAATAACGAATTTCTTAAAAATATAATTTTAATTTTCATATTAAGTTTTTAGTTACGAAGAACACATACAGAAAATGAGATAAAAAATATAAATGTAGAGTTCGATGATACATCAAAAGCAAACACCAGTAAAACTACCACTTAGTCAAAATTTAAAACATAGTTGCCATCTTAGATGTTTGTCCCTCCCAATCTCACACCTTCCACTCTACACTCTGATTTAACCAGATGTTTATGGCAATAGCATTCTGGGTTTTCTTTAGTTTTTCATCTAATTATGCATACACAAACATCGTAGTTTAGTCCTGCTAATTTGCCAATTTCATTCTTTTGTGTTTGGTTTCTGCTTACTCAAAATGATATTTATTAATCCACCTGGGCATGTAGAGTGTAGGCCATTCATTGTTCTTGAATTATCCTATTGTTGATTATGCTAAATTACTTTTCCATTCTACTGCTAAAGCCTATTCAGGTTATTTCCATGTTGTGGCTCTTACCAAATACATAAATACTAGAATACATGTCTCTTGGTGGATACATGCAGCATTTCTATGGGGTATATATCTAGAAGTGGTATTGCTTGGTTGTGGAGTATGCGTATGTTCCTATTTACTAGGTAACTCAGATAAACTAGTGATTATACAAATTTCACTCTACTACAGTGAATAGGAGTTCCAGTTGCTTCACATCCTCACCAACACTTGGTATCGTCAGTCTTTTTTACTTTATTTACTTTATTACATAGAGCAGATATGAGCCCTTTATCAATTATATATGTTGCAAATGATTCTTTTCACACTATGCCTAACTTTCATGCCTTCAATGATCTTTTGATGAACAGCATTAATATTCTTAATTTTAATATGGCCCAATCTACTGATTGTTTTGTTAGTGTTTTAGTTTTATTTAAAAAGTATTTCTCCTTTGAGTTCATGAAGATATTATCCTGTTTGATTCTAAAAATTATATTAATTTTTCTCTCACATTTTAAATCTATATATACTCTATCTGTAATTAATATTATTAATGTTTATATATCTGAGGTTGGAGCAAATTACTTTTTATTCCCTATAGTTATCCAGTTGACTCAGCACCATTTATTTAAAAGACTGGCTATTCTCCAATGTTCTCCACTACAACCTTTGCTATAAAACAAAAAATCTATAAAAGAGTTTCTATGCTTCTTTCAATGGGCAAAGATCTATTCCTCTGCTAATGCTACACTGTTTAAAATAGTTTAGCTTTATAATATGTCTAAAAATCTGGTAGGGTTGCCTTCTCAGATTGTTCTTCAAGAATGAATTCGTAAATTCATATAACTTTTTCCATTTTCATTTCCAAACACCTTTTAGAATGAGCTATTAAAGTTTCACATTTTTACTCTTTTCATTTATCTTTATTCAATATTGCATTTCTAATCTTCTATGTGGGAACAGTTTCCTTTGGCGTGAAGCATATCTTTTTGTAAGTCTGTATTTCCTTTGGTGAAGGTCTGCTGTCCAGTTTGGTTTATATGAAACATTTTAATTTTGCATTTACTCTTGAAGAATATTTTTTCTAAGAATAGAATTTTAAGTGACAGTTATTTCCCTTTAGTACTTTATAGGTTATCATTCCATATTTTTATTTCTGGCTTTTGTAATTTCTGTTAAGCTATTAGCTGTAAATTACATTGTAACCTCAGAAAGTAACCTATTTCTAAGTGCGGTTTTCTTTTTATTTATCTATCTTATATTTAGAAATTCTTAGAAATTCTAGACTCTGTGACATGATGTCTTTTGTTATTTTTGAAAATTCTCAGCCATTATATCTTCAAATTTTGCACGTGTCCAATTTTCTCTGCTCCCTTCTGCTAGGACTCCAATTAAACATGAAATTCTTTGTTTCTTGTAGTTCTCTTCCAGCCTTTTGTCTCTCTGTGCTTTTTTTCTTTTCTGGATATTTTCTTCTGCTCTTTTTTTCCTCATCAATTAGTTATTTCTTCAGGTATGTCTAATCTGCAGCTATACACATTCAGTCAGTTCATAGTTTGCCATTGTACGTGCTGTATGGACCTGCACATTTTCTGACACTGCTTCTATCAAAAGAAGGCATCGTATTCCCATTCTATTGAATTTGGGCATGCTTAGTCATCCACTTCTAGTGAATAGGATGCAGTAGAAGTGACACTGTAAGACCTCCAATTCTAGGTCATAAAACCCAGCTTTCACCTGAACCCCTCTTTCTTGAGGTGCTTGTCCCTGGAATTCAGCCATCAGGCTTTGAGGAAGCCACACTGAGGGGGCTACGTGTAAGGGTCCCAGCTTACTTTCCCAGTGGAGATCTAGGTCTAGGTGATGTCAATCCAGACATGTAAGTAAGGAAGCCTTTGAGATGATTTCCTCTTTAGCCTCCATCTGATGGCAAACACGAGAGAACTGAATGAACAAGAACTGCCAGCTGAACAGAGTCAGCTCTGAGAATTGTGAAAGACTGTGATGATGATGATGATATTAATAATGATAGTAATAATGATTTTTCTTGTTTTACATCACTACATTTCAAATAGTGGAAGGGGAACTGAAACATTATATTTATTAGCCCTGAAACCTTCATTTGCTCAATTTTTAAAAATAGTTTCCAGTTTTTTGACTAAATTCTCAATGTCTTCATTTATCTCTTGAAATATTGTAAATGTACTTATCTTGAAGTCTGTACGTGATAACTCCAGGATTTGGTATCTCTTTGGGTTTGTTATTATTGCCTATTATTTTTTTCTAGTTGTTCTTCATGTCATCTTAACTCGTGTCCTGATTATGTTTTACTGTGCAATAGACTTTTTAGTGAAATTGTCTGAGGCTTAAAATGCATATTATTTTCCTCCGGAGATAATTTATGTTTGCCTTCTCCAAGATCCTGCCTTTGTAACTTCTGCACTTTGAATTAGAATTGCTGACAGAATGACTCCGCAGATGAAGGACATCTTAATGAATTACAGCATCAAAACTTGTAATAAAAGCTGTAACAGAAGGAGTATGCAGTACCAGGAGAGTTCTGGAAGGCTTGGACCACAATGACTATTGAAGGAGTTACCTGTAGAGAGGCGTGGGGAAAGGAAAAATACATGCTGCACGGAAACTGCCTGTTTTCCTCAGCTTTCAAGCAGTTGCTGTGTGCTCTCACTCCAGGAGTACTTACTCTTTCTCTCTCTCCATATAGATATCTATTTATCTATCTATCGAGAGATCATTCAAAAGTATAATTATAGCACTATAACATCTTACAAAGCCAGTAGCTATTATGATGCTTAATAATTAAATCAGGTTATAACGTGTATATATAAATACCATCAATACAAGTCTTGTGTTTGCTAAATCATGGTTCCACACTTAAACTTTAAAGCATGGTTTGTTCGTATTAATGTTACTGTAGACCACCGACCAACCACACGGAGCCTAGGACTTTAGGTGTTGATTACATTTTGCTTTCAACAATTTAATTATATTCTTTGCTCTTCTAAGACTATACAATTATTAATGTCCAACCATTATCTTGTACTCCCAATGTCTTAGCTCTTTAGATTTTGAGCAGACTCCAGTTTTCCTTTTTGTCAGAGTCTAGCATATTCGTGTATCCCTTTGGATGGTTATCCAGGTTCTCTTTTCGAGTGCTGACCTAGGTCAATGCTATCTTTGGTCCCAGTAAAAATTAGAGGCAAATAGAGTACTAATGCATTGGAGATGAAGTAGGTGTTCATATTGAATAGTACTGGGCTTATTTGAGTGGTAGAACTCATGGCTAGTATAAAACACCAGGCAAGTTCTCCTCGATGAGAAGTAAAGCGATTAATACAATAGAAAGTGATGAGCATAGCATAAAATATGCTTCCTTTTTAAAACTAAATAGCGGCCTCATCATAATAGTAGAGAAACAATTTCTGTAACAATTTTACTACCTTTTTACTTCCAAAACCTGTTTGGAAGTCATAGTTCCTTTCTTGATAAAATGTGCTCTATTGTTACTCCCAACTCACAGAGTTCCTGCTTTCTGAATAGTGGATTAAACAACTCAGCACTTCCTCTCGCTGCATGGAAATTGCCCATTTCCCTCAGCTTTCAGACAGCGGCTGCGTGCTCTTACTTTCCTTCCACCCACCCCAGATCACTTCAAATGCACCAAGACACAAATCTACTCCTCAGTGCCTCCAAGACTCAACGTGGACCCCTCGGGTTCCTCTGCCCTTATTCCCATCCTCTGGACTGACATGGAATTCTGCAACTTCCTATTGATTGTAAAGACCACAAAAAGAATTACATTTCTTTTTTTTTTTTAATAACTTTATTTTACTTATTTATTTATTTTGGCCGTGTTGGGTCTTTGTTTCTGCACATAGGCTTTCTCTAGTTGTGGCGAGCGGGGGCTACTCTTTGTTGCAGTGCATGGGCTTCTCATTGCGGTGGCTTCTCTTGTTGCCGAGCACGGGTTCTAGGCACGCGGGCTTTAGTAGTTGTGGCACGGGGGCTCAGTAGTTGTGGCTCATGGGCTCTAGAGCACAGGCTCGGAACACGGGCTTAGTTGCTCCGCGGCATGTGGGATCTTCCTGGACCAGGGCTCGAACCTGTGTCCCCTGCATTGGCAGGCAGATTCCTAACCACTGTGCCACCAGGGAAGCCCAAGAGTTACATTTCTTAAAGGAATACACTGTAAAAATATATCACTGTATTCACCATATCTTTATTTTCTGTGTTCTGATGCCTTGACAGTTAGGACCTTGCTGACCTTAGAGAGACAGCCCCTCCCAGCGTTGGCCGATTCCTAGAGATGGTAAACTCACCTGCCCTAATCAGCCCAGGGTCAGTACCAGACACCCAGGGACAGTTCCTCCACCCCAGAGCACCCTGAAATGATTCAAACCCGCCAATCCTAAGCCTGCTCACGCTGCCTCACCAGGTTCACAATCAAGGCCCTTGCCTGCATTTCCCTTTCTCCCTCTGCTTCCTGGTACTTCCCCTGTGGCCCCCCTTGCCATGGCGGGCCCCCTCCTCTTTTCTTTTCTTGTTTTTCTTTAGTAAACTTTTTATTGAAGTACAATACACTGTCCCACTATTGCATTGGTAACAGGTTTGACTGGCAAGCAAACTCATAAGACACAGTAGCATTTGATCCAGCACTTAGTTTGCTTAGCTTTTTAGAAGGATTCAGGACAGGAAAGAGCATGCACAGCCCTTCAGTCTCAGTGGAAGCCAGCAACTCTCCATGTGCATCGATGCTTGGGTCTCTCCTTTCTTGCCTAGAGACTTGTATATAGTTGCTGGTGATGAGGCCATGGGGTGTGGGGTTCATCTTTTTGTTTTTTTAATTTTTGAATTTTATTTATCTTTTTACACAGCAGGTTCTTATTAGTCATCCATTTTATACACATCAGTGTACAAATGTCAATCCCAATCTCCCAATTCATCACACCCCCCACCACCACCACTTTCCCTGCTTGGTGTCCATATGTTTGTTCTCTACATCTGTGTCTCTATTTCTGCCCTGCAAACCGGTTCATCTGTACCATTTTTCTAGGTTCCACATATATGCATTAATATACGATATTTGTTTTTCTCTTTCTGACTTACTTCACTCTGTATGACAGTCTCTAGATCCATCCACATCTCTACAAATGACCCAATTTCGTTCCTTTTTATGGCTGAGTAATATTCCATTGTATACATGTACCATATCTTCTTTATCCATTCGTCTGTCGATGGGCATTTAGGTTGCTTCCATGACCTGGCTATTGTAAATAGTGCTGCAATGAACATTGGGGTGCATGTGTCTTTTTGAGTTATGATTTTCTCTGGGTATATGTCCAGTACTGGGATTGCTGGGTCATATGGTAGTTCTATTTTTAGTTTTTAAAGGAACCTCCATACTGTTCTCCATAGTGGCTGTATCAATTTACATTCCCACCAACAGTGCAAGAGAGTTCCCTTTTCTCCACACCCTCTCCAGCATGTGTTGTTTGTAGATTTTGTGATGATGGCCATTCTAACTGGTGTGAGGTGATACCTCATTGTAGTTTTGATTTGTATTTCTCTAACAATTAGTGATCTTGAGTAGCTTTTCATGTGCTTCTTGGCCATCTGTATGTCTTCTTGAGAGAAATGTCTATTTAGGTCTTCTGCCCAGTTTTTGATTGGGTTGTTTGTTTTTTAAATATTGAGCTGTGTGAGCTGTTTATATATTTTGGAGATTAATCTTTTGTCTGTTGATTCATTTGCAAATATTTTCTCCCATCCTGAGGGTTGTCTTTTCATCTTGTTTGTAGCTTCCTTTGCTTTGCAAAAGCTTTTAGGTTTCATTAGGTCCCATTTGTTTATTTTTGTTTTTATTTCCATTACTCTAGGAGGTGGATCAAAAAAGATCTTGCTGTGATTTATGTCAAAGAGTGTTCTTCCTATGTTTTCCTCTAAGAGTTTTATAGTGTCTGGTCTTACATTTAGGTCTCTAATCCCTTTTGAGTTTATTTTTGTTTATGGTGTTAGGGAGTGTTCTAATTTCATTCTTTTACATGTAGCTGTCCAGTTTTGCCAGCACCACTTATTGAAGAGACTGTCTTTTCTCCATTGTATATCCTTGCCTCCTTTGTCATAGATGGGCCCCCTCCTCTTGAGAACCGTCAGTGACCAAATATCTTTTCAATGGCATTCATCTCCTGATATGTAGGCCTCACCACACTTAACTAATAATAAAACCTACTGAAACAATTACCCAGGTACTCTAATTTTTTGTTTTGAGCACTTATTAGGTGCAATATGGAATATATTTCCCATTTTTTCTATCATTTTCATAAAATATTTTTTAATTTTTTAAAGTTTATGTTTTATTCACAGAGAAGTATGTTTTTAAATGTGGCTTAATACATACTTTTACATATTATCGTTTGCATTACAAAAGCTTTTGTCATGAGATATTATATTGCATAGGGATTCAAATTTAGTAATATGTCTACATTTGGATTCAAGAAATTCATGGGATGAGTCAATCTCTCTGCCTGTGGTGCAGAAAGTGTGAGAGAATTTTCCTTAAAAGCAGAGATCGCTCGTTTATGTGAAGCAAGAAACTACAATATGTTTAAACTTCTCAACTGGTGAATGGATAAAAGAGTTGTAGTATATTCACACCACACTAAAAAGGAATGGACTCCCGTATATGCAGCACCACGGAAGAATCTAAGAAGGCATCATGCTCCACGAAGGTGGCCAGACATACATTTAAATGGCATTCTGGGAAAAAGCAAAACTATAAGGATAGGAATCGGGGGCTGGGGGCGCGGTGGGTGGTCGTGCTTGCTTGGTGTCCGTTTGGAAATTAGAAATAATGCGCAAATGATTCTTAGCAAAAATAGCAGAATTTAAAACACCACTCTAGGGCAGGAGTTACAAGTAACCAGAGGAGGGTATTTTCGTCAGTCTGTAGAGTCTGTCGTCTAAAGCAACTTGGAGTAACTGTAGGCACAGTCTGAGCTCTTCTTTCAATGGCAATAAGGGTCTTATAGGAAAAGCACAGTGTGGGTGCAGCACAGAATCAGGGAAACCTGCACAAATAAAGAAAGAAAACCAAAGAAAACTCTAGTAGGTTAAGATCGCCACCGTTTCTGTAGGGAAGAGGTAATAGAAACACGCATAGTAGAACTTCATTTATAGTTTGTCATTTATAATTGCAACAAGTCAGCGGTCTATTAAAGTGCCCCACAGTTCTCATCATACGGTGCCACCCTCAGCCCAAAGTTTCCAGTTAACTCCATGGACCAAGTGAGCTTCAAATAACGAATCCCCTCAATAATCAGGTAGGTAGGAAAGAGACACAGTTTCATCTGTAAGAGTTCTTTCTGTGTTCACTCTGACCTCCCCAGGAAGAGAGAAGCTAGTCTTTAGCCTGCTAAGCAAGGTGTGAGGAATATCAATGAATCCATTTGAATAGAGCTGGGATTTGGCTGCTGAAATGACATTGCTAAGGAATTCCTTTTGATTAGACTTGATATTCACAAATAAATTAGTTAATTCCAGCAGAATCACTCATGGTTTGTTTTCTTGCTCTCTGCTGAGTGAACCAGTTACTGCAAATTGTCTTAACTGTAGTACAATGAATGCAAACGTAGTAGCCTCAAAAATCACGGTGCGTAAGTAAGATGGGTTCAGAATGGTAATAGGAAAGCAAATAGACAGTCAGTGGGGACTTTCAATGCCTACATGACCAATCCAAACCCTGATTTTCAATGCCTACATGACCAATCCAAACCCTGATTTGACGTTTCAAATACAGTCCCTTTACAGATGCAATGGAGCATGAGTCGTTCAAATGTAACATCAGAGAGTCTTTTATTTCAAAGACTGTGAGATTGGAAGAATTCATTCACCTGCAAAGCCAAATGTCAAATGTTGTGCTTCTCATTCCTCACCAGCCCTGTGGTTAACAATGCACCTGGCTGACAGTTCTGCCACTCAGAACAGGGTGTGAGGGGTGGGAGACTGACACCTTCAGCTTGGAAAGTTGTGAGGCCACGGGTTACCTTGTTCATTGGCATGCGTGTGCAACACTCCGGGATCTGATTTCTAATTTCTCTTTTAAAATAGAAAACTCTAGTGTCCAGTTCAGATATTGTCTTAAAATTTTAAAAGACATAATACGTCTAATTAATAATAACTGGGCTCCTGTATACTGCGTGTCAAACACTGTCATAATTTCTTTATAAGTAGCACTTTTCCATTTAATTCTAAAAACAACCCCATGGCCTCGGCAAAATTAATCTCCAGTTTTCAGATGAGGATCTGACATTCAAAGGAGTTGATTCACAAGAGAAGTTTAATCCAGAATCGATTGCCTGAGATTTTATATTCTAGTCTAAACCACTTCATTACATGACCTTAATGTGAGAAATTTATAGCGTCATGGTGCCAAATTTGGTCATATAAAAACTTGGTCATGCATATTATTCATATCAAATCCTTCTTCCCTTGGAGTAATTCTGTGAGCCAACGAAAGCATAACTCAACTTACCTAAGTTCTTTATATGTTGACAAATACTCTCATCATATTTTGGAGAATGTCACTGGATACATAAAATATTTATCATATAAAAATATCCCTAAATATTTAATAAGATGAATTGCCCTGCAAAATCTCCTTCTCAGTTCTTTGTGTCCAACTAAGATGGTACCCTGGTATTAACGTCTATTTGAAACGTCTTTTATATTTATTATTTTTTCTTTTGACTAAAAATATTTACTAAAATATTTACATTTGCTAAAAACATTTACATTTAGGGATTATTCATTTATAAGAAATATTAATGGATCATAATGTCTTTCTGAATGTATTTGACTTATTCCCTGTCAACCAACTGTGAGCATGTTGGGGATGGGCCAATCCAAAGGGTCAGACTGTCAAGAGATTTTACTGAATGTCAAATTTACCCCAATCAAGAGGTACAGACAAGGCAGGAAAAGGACTGGGCCATCGAGAGCAGCTCCTCAGGACCTTCCTTCTGCTGCTGATGTGCACTATCTTCCTCAGATTACGTGAGTTCTCTAGGTGACGTATGCGACAGGCACACCCGGCAGGGAGTCAGGAAATGCATATCTTTATTTTATATCCCAAATATTTAGTTTAGGTGGCATTCTCTAGGGAGCGCTGCCTTATAAGTCCACCACAGGACTGTTGACCACAGGCAGTGTTAAACCAGGAGCATCCTGCTAGGGCATTCTGTACATAGGGGATCTGTTCCCAGCAATATCCTTAATCTATTTACCAGAAGGTCACTCAGCATGTTTACAAGACTATACACTAGACCACTTGCTTTCCTTCTGTCCCCTGGACATTCCTTTAGTGTTACTCTGGAGAAAAATGGATCACAGACGAGGAGCTTTAACTCTTTTCTCCACAGTGGAATACACTGTTGAACTTATAATTTTTTAGAATCATTTTGCTTGGAGTACTGATGAAGTTTAGGGCCAAAATGGGCAATTTAATTCCTATGTGATCCAAGCAGCAACGATTCTTGGTGAGGAACCAGGACACCAGTGCAGGCCACCATCTTGGGAGTGAGTTTTATTAATTCCATTTGGAAAGGAGGGGGTATGGAAAAGGTAGATATGTTTACAGAAATCCAGCACCCTTACTGGTGAAATAAGTCAACAGATACAAGAGTGATCAGGTATAGATCCAGGTTTTTGTGGGGCCCAAAGCTTATAGAATTTTGGAAGTCATTTTACTGTAATAAGAAGAGTAGAAAAATACTGTACATCTACAAAGTGATGAAAATCATTCATCACATATGCAAATAGGTTGCAAGGCCCCTGTTATTAGAGAGGGGTCCTGGAGACATAGATCACAGGCATCTCAGTAAATCTGCCTGTAGGAGAATATGATATTTATGCCAAAAAGAACTGCATTCAATAATTATGAAGCTCTGGAAAATACATAAAATAAGTAGAAGAAATATGCCATAAAAGATTTTTAGTTAGAGGTAAAGCAGAAATAAAAATTTACAAAAAAATGTAGAGGGGGAAAAGAAACTATAAACATCTGTACAGGGTCTACTGCAGGCTACTAGTTATTAAACGTCTTATCATATGTCTGCAGGCCATTCTACCCCCGACAGCATTCGTTTTCCAATGTTATCGTGTTATAATGAGAGAAATAAACATTTTCTGACTTCTTAGCTGCCTGTACACTTCTAAGTCTTTCCTTCCTTGACTCACCAAGATATATTTATGAATTTTAGATCTTATTAAATTATAGTCATAGCAAGCAGTCTTCGTCATGCTTTCCCCAAACCAGGTTAGTCATTCTAGGGATAGATTGTGAGCTGGGTATACTGTATATCCCTTCAAAGAGTAGGGACTCAGTGACCATTTATGGACGAGTAACTGACACATTTTAGTCTCGATAACCTGGCGTGCAAAGTATTTCTAAATTTCTCAATTACAGTTTTAATTTCAAGGCGAATTTGGTGTGTTTTGAAAACACTATTCTTTAACATGTTTTCAATTTGTATAATTGAATCAGGAAAAAAAAAAACCAGTGCTATACTTAGCACTTCATTTCTTGTGAATTTCTGGAGAAGTGAGCTTCCTATGCACATTTATGGCAAGGTAATTGGCATGCTCAAAGACTTTGGTAGAATATATATATATTCTATATGTATATAGTATCCACAAAGGATTAAAAGTCAAGAAAGCTTTGTTCCCCAGTATTTCTGACATGAACTGATATTCTATCTTCTTTTCTACTTGACTCAGCATAACCTTTACAAAATAGGATGAAATTAATCGATATCTGGCAATATTGATGAGCAATTAAAACACATCAAGTAATGAATGGGAAAGTAAACATGTGAAGCCTTAAGGAGTACTTGGACAAACATCAAATGAAAATGGAGGATTCAGAGCTTCAATGAGCAAATATACTTTCATATTAAAAACAGTGTAACAACAGTATATTTTCCGTATCCAATAATTGTAATTCAAACAGTGTTTTTCAAAAGAAATGACTCAGAGGATACACAAGCTCATTGGTTAGTTTTTAACAAATATGAAAAATAAAATTCTCCTGATAGTGGAATCTTCTAATGTTTAAAAAGGTAACAGATATTCAAATCAAATCATTCTTTTATCTGTGATTTAAAGATCACTATTTACATACAGTTGTTAAAAATAATTTAGTTCATAGATCATTTACTAAAATTTATGTCCAAATGTAATGAATTCTCTATGTGTTAATTTCCTGCTAATTCTACTTGTAAATTAAAAATATCTATTTGGAAATAGACTTGAAGGAAATCAGATATAAACTCAGGGACTCCATTCATTTATTTTTTTGCTCCTCTTAAATGATACCAATTTGAGTTGTCTTATTGAGATACTGTAATTTATAACAAGAAATACATATTTAGTCTTAGTTCCTGGCACAGAGCTCCTAAACACCTTGGCATTTTAGGAGAAAACCTAGATGACCTTGGGTATGATGAGGGCATTTTAAATACAATACCAAAGTCATGACACATGAAAGAAATAATTGATAAGCTGGACTTCATTAAAATTAAAGCCTTCTGCTCTGAAAAAGACAATGTCAAGAGACTGAGGAGACGAGACACGGACTGGGATATCATATTTGCAAAAGCTACATCTGATAAAGGACAGTTACCTAAAATATAGAAGAACTCTTAAAACTCAACAATATGAAAACAAACAACCCAGTTAAGATGGCAAATAGGCATATGGAAAGATGCTCCACCTCACATATCACCAGGGAAATGACAATTAAAACAACAATGAGATACCACTACACACCTGCTGGAATGGTCAAAATTCGGAACACTGACAACACCAAACACTGGAGATGTGGAGCAACAGGAACTCCCAATCATCGCTGGCAGGAATGCTGAACGGTGCAGCCATTTTGGAAGATAGTTTGGTGATTTCTTACAAAACTAAGCATACTCATAGCACACAAGCCAGCAATCACACTCCTTGATATTTACCCAAAGAATGTGAAGACTTATATCCACAAAACAACCTGCATATGAATGTTTATAGCAGCTTTATTCATAATTGCCAAAACCTGGAATCTAACAAGATGTCCTTTAGTAGGTGAATGGATAAATAAACTTGGTACATCCAGACAATGGAATATTAGTTAGCACTAAAAAAATGAACTACCAAGCCATGAGAAAACACAGAAGAACCTTAAACTGCACACTACTAAGTGAAAGAAGCCACTCTGAAAAGACTACACACTGGTATATTTCCAACGATATGACATTCTGGAAAAGGCAAAACTCCAGAGACAGTAAGAAGATCAATGTTGTAATTAGAGATTAAGGGTGGGGAGGGATGAATAGGCTGAACACAGAGCATTTTTAGGGCAGTGAAACATCTCTGGATGACACCACAATAATGGGTGCATGTACATTTGTCCAAACCCATAGAATGTACAATACTAAGAGTGAACCATAATGTAAACCCTGGATTTTGGGTGATCATGGTGTGCTGGTGTAGATTCATTAATTGTAACAAATGCACCCCTCTGGTGGGGCAGTTGATAATGGGGTAGTCGGTGCACGTGTGTGTTCAGGTGATATATATGAAATCTCTGTACCTTGGCTGTAGGTTTGCTGTGAACCTAAAACTGCTGTAAAAATATCTTTAATAAAACGATAATATTGTAAATTTTATGTTATGTATACTGTACCACAATATAAACTAACTGAGAAAAAAAGAAAGTGAATTTTTTTTTCTGAAAGTTTTTTATTCTTCTTAAAGTTAGTAGACTTAAATTTCAATTTAGGGCCTTGTGGCTTCACATATAAATTGATGTTACACACTCTTCTGCTTCAGGGATTTTTAGGAGGTCTATTTCACATGAAAGTTTAAGTAGTTTTAGGAGGGAAGCTTGGAGAAAGTTTGACATTTTGGAGGCACTGGATCAGGATTTGTCAGGTAGAAAGGAGACAAGGAAAGCAAAACAGAAGCCAAAGTAGATAATATTTATTAAAAAGAAGGAAGAGAAAGGAGCAAAAGGGGAGGGGTGAAGAGGAGTTGGCAGGAGGGGGGAAGGGGGCGTCTGGAGAGTAGAGGAAGGGAGACGGGGAAGGAAGAAGGGGGAGGGGGAAGGAAGAAGGGGGAGGGGGAAGGAAGAAGGGGGAGGGGAGAGATGCATAAGAAATCTCTCACACCACGGGAAGTGTAATTAGGAAAGGATGACACAAGAACGTGTTTCATTCCTGCCAAAATCGCCCCCACTTTAGGAAACAGGAATATGTTTTGACCGTATCTGGAGACTAATACACTTGTTATTTAAGTCACAGACACCTTAGACACAAAAGAAATGAAAAATAATACTATTCCCTCATCTTTAACTTTTTCCTGATTTATGATGCTGCTTCCTTCTCAGATTTTGTTATAATAGGATCCTTCATTCCTATTAAGTGAAGAAAATACCGGACAGTTGGAAATAATTTCTGAGGTTTTGTTCTCACGGCTCTGCCTCATACAGTAGCATAATTGTTGGTATTATCTATGCTGTCTCATTAGAGTAGAAATAGCCTAAGAGACTTATTTATTTTTTCCTGCTTAACCTGAGTGATTAAGAGAATCTTAGAACTGGTGCTGGGCTTCGGGGTCTTGCACATGACACTGCCCAGTTCCTCTGGGGCTGGCAGTCTCCCTCACTCGTGTGTCCTGTCACTCATTTCACAGACTTCTATGGCAGATACCAGGCAGGCTGCTAGAAAAACATTTCCTCTTAAAGGACTCTTAGGGCAGCGTGGAGTCTGACGAGGTGTGTAGGGCTTTGCAATCAGTGTGTTCAGTGCTATAGTGTAGAGGTTCTGTATACGTCATTATAGGAGCATCTAAGTTAAGGAAGGTTGAACGATTGTGTGTGTGTGTGCATGAGACATGAGGGGTGGGGTAGGGGGAGGACTATTCCAGGTAGACAAGACGGCATGGACAGATGTAAGTAAGGAAGAAGGATCCTAGCAAGTATAAAATGACGGGAACCAAGGATGTGTGCTGGAGGGAGGGGGACACTTCAGAAATGTTCAGATATTTGGGGAGCCCGGGAACATTATAAGTAGGAGCACAGTAGAGGCAGGCTGCAGCACCTCGAGGAACCCTCACAATCCCCACGTACAGCCACTCCGAGTGCAGAAGAGGAACAATGGCAGACGTGGGTGTCTGTGTCTGACGTGGGCAAGTACAGGAACCTAAGCGCCGCCCGGCTCACGTGTGGGGTGCAGAGAGGCCCTGAGCCCCACTGAAGATCTGAAGGGCAGAAGCCTGGGAGAGTTTGGAAGTAGCACTGGGTGATGAGCCAGGAGCAGAGGAAAATGGATGAGGCCACAGATTCGGCTGGCGGTTGCGAGAACTCTACTTTGGTGTCAACTGGCCATCTTACTCTACTTCTGTGGTAGGTTTAATCACCCAAACAACCATATTATACCTTCTCTTGCATCAAATATTGAATACTTTTCCCCTCTAGCCTCATGGTCAGTTACCTTGCTTTGTATTTCACCAAGAAAACAGAAACTATCAGAAGACAACTTCCACATGCCTCTATCGTGAGCCCCAAACGCCTGCCTCCATTTATATCATCCTCCATTACACCTTCCTGTTTAAAATACATACATATATATATATATTTACTGTAGCTGCTCACTTGTTCACTAGATCCCATTTCCTCTCATCAACTCAAGGACATTGATTAGGGACGTTTCCCTCCTCCTTCTGCTTTATCATTTTTTCCCTCTGTATAGTATGACTCCTGTCTTCATGCAAATGTTTTTTAATATAGCTCATCTTCAAAAAAAAGTTTAACCTCACATTCTTTTCCAGCTACTTCTCTATTTCTGTTATCTTCACAATAACATTTCTTGAGTCATCGTCCTTGCGGATTCTGATTTCTCTCCTCTCACTCTTGAACTCACTCCAGTCTTTTGCCCCCATGACTCCACTGAAACAGCTCTTTTCAGGGCCATCGGTGGCCTCTGATTTGCAAAATCAGCATGTTGCTTCTCAAGCTTCATCTTACTCATCTTCTCTGTAGTACTTAATATGGTTAATATTATCTACTACTTGAAGCATTTTTGCCCAGGAGTAAGTAATGGATGTTTGTATCTTCTCTTCCCATAAGTGAGGCATTCAGGTATATAACTCAAAAGCAATCTACTTGCTGGTGACTCTTCCCTGATATCCAGATACATACACGCAGCCACCTCCTGAAATTCCACTCTGTTGTCCACGAGATATCTCAAACTCACCCTGTCAGAAAACAAACTGGATTTTCAACCCAATCTTTCACCCTTTCAGTATTCTACATTACAGTAAATGGCATCTATATTTTTCTGGTTGCTTGGTCCAATTCTCAAAGTCAATGGTTAATTCATATGTTTTTTTTTTTTCACATTCCACATCTATTCAGACTCTAAATTTGATAGTTTATCCTCTTCTCCCCTGGTAAACTTTGGTCCATCATCACTTGTCTGGATATTGTAACAGGATCCTAACTGTTCTCCTTGCTTTCATCATTACTTCCCTACAGTCTGGTCTCCATACAACATCTGGAGTAAATCTCCTTTATAACAGAGGCTGCATCTTGCTGATCTAAGTATCCCAATGGCTTCTGAATCCAATCAAAGTAAAACCTAAAGTCCTCAATAAGCCTCAGAGGATGCTACTTAGTCGGGCCCAAAGCAACTGTCTGGTGTCATCTCCTAAACCTTCCACACTCACTCTGCTCTGGCCACGTTTTCTACTCTTTAAATATAAAGCGCAGTACTGTCCCTGGCTGGGTCTTTGGGCTTGATACTCCCTCTTCCAAGGGTGTTATTTCTCAAATAACCACCTACAAAGCTTCTTCTTCACTTCCTTTAGGTATCTACTGGAATATCACCTTAAATACGATGTCTTGTTTGACCAACTCTATCAAATAGCATCCACCCCCACCATGCCTATACCTTTACTATGTTATGTTTTTTCTCCATAACACTCATCAACACCTGATGTATTATTTATGTTTACCCTAATGTGCTTACTTTGTTATTGTCCTGCCTCAACAACCTATAAGCATCATGAAGGCAGAGACCTTTGTTCTCCGAGTCATCCAAGCACCTAAACAATGCCTGGCATATAACATGAACACAATAACTACCATATTTTGTCAAATATAAAACACCAAGGATGATAAGACTCACCCAATTTTATGTATCACAGTTATGTTCTTATACAAAATTTTTTTTAATCTCTTAAAAATGTATGTATTATAAGACTCAGGCTCACTTGTCATAGATTATTATATGTTACTTTTATATATGCATAAAAAAATAAGTAAAATAAGTTAACAAAGGAATTTCTAAAACGTTTGCACATATAGAGTCTAACTTCTGAATCAATCCAGAATTACCAATGTCCTTTGTTTTTCTTTTTTCACAAAATATTATTTCATTTGCCATCAGGAATGTTAGTGGTACACAGTTCTTTATTAAAGAGTATGCTGCTTTTGACTTTAAAATTTTCTTCTAAACCACTGACACCCATTCTACAAGTTTTATGCTGGCTGGTGAATACTTTATCTACAAGAAGGTGTTCACAGTAAGTTTTGTTTTTCTCAAATGGTCCTAAAATGTTTCTTGAGTGAAACACTGAAGAGCTGACATTAAACTGAAATATAATTAAACTCAAGAAGTGAAGCACTAACATTACATGTAGCTTCTATTGAAGGGATGAAAACATTGGCATCAATGACCAAGGCTGTGTGCCTGCAGGTAATGGCAACTACATTGCTAGCACCACCTGGCGGCCACTATCGAATGATGCCATTCAATGTAAATGCCATAATAGTAACAACATAGATCTCAATTCCAGACATGTGAAAATATGTGCATCTTTTGAATGAATCAATCAGTCATTAATAAACAAATGGTTCAAATGTTCTAAAAAAGCCAGCCTGGATTAGTCTCCTGTGAGATGTAAGTCTCACTGGTGGAGGTGGAGACCTGCCACATCCAAGGAGGAGATCAAACCAGAACTTCCGTCTCTTTCCATTGATTCTCATCCTCTCGATTCCAGCAATCGTTCCTTGATTTAATGACTATTACTAAAGTTTAGGAACTTTTTGAAGGAGAAGTAAAAAACCTAAAAGGAAGGCCAAAACTGTCATTGGAATCCCTATAGACCAATTAATGAAAAGCAATTCACATTAAAGTATGTATGGGTTCAATAAAAATGTACTGAACCTTAAAGTTAATGGAGCAAAAATTAAGATCAGAGCCTCCATTTCTTGATAAGAATGGTTTCCTAAGTCATTTAATTAATGTTTTATCCTAGGGGAAAAAATCAGTCCCAGTGTTGTAGTAGCAAGAGATTTACCAAATTAGGCACACACACAAAAGACACTAAGTTCCTCAAAGGCTTTGTCTTAGTATTAATTCTCTGGAAGTAAAGGAAAAGTTTATACAGACATAGGACTTTTTAACATCACATATATCCGTGATGCAAATTTTTCAAGGAAGAGGCCTTTCTTATTCCCTATACTATGTAATTGAAACTCAATGGAACATGATAATTTAAATCTTTTTGTGACATTGAAAATCCCATTATTTATGAGATACTTTCAATCATTTGTCAAATACCATGATGTTTTAGAGAAAGAGAGATGACTAAATAATCCCTGTCTTTAATGCGCTCATAGGGTACTTGGAGAGACAGATGGACCAATGGTTATAATATAAAGTAGGAATTGTAATAAAAGAGATTTAGTGAGTAGGTACTGAAATCACAAAAAGTTATGGATTAGGAAAATTAGTTCACTTATGCTGTGTAATTAAAAAAATAATAAAGGTAGCTTCAAACCTCAATGGCTGAACACAACAAATGTTTATGTCTCACTCAAGCTATGTCTGATACGTGTCTGGGCAAATCACCAGGGCAAACTGGATTCAGAAACCCAGGCTCCTGCAATCTTGTGGCTAAGACATTTCAGCAATAGACCACTTCAGTTGCACAGTGGGTGAAAGTGTTGGAAAATTCTTCAACAGGCATGCTCTAGACTAATTGTACACCCCCCCTCCCCAGTTTATATATTGAAGCCTTGAACCCCAATACGACTATATTTGCAGAAAGGGCCTTTCTGAGGTAATTAAGGTTAAATGAGGCATAAGAACGGGGCTCTGATCCAATAGGATTGGTGTCCTCATAACAAGAGACACAGGAAACTTGCTTTCTCTCACTCCCTTTCCACCATGTGAGGGTACAGTGAGAATGTGGCTGTCTGCAAACCAAGAAGAGAGTCCTCACAAGGAGCCACTCAGCCAGCACCTTGATCTTGGACTTCTCAGCCTCCAGAACTGCAAGAAATAAATTTATGTTGTTTAAGTCTCCCATTCTATGGTATTTTGGTATGACAGCCCAAGTTGACTAACACAAGACATTCAAATACTCTGGCACAGAGGCGATGCACATTAGCCCCTTGTCCAGAACTGTGTCTCACGGGGCCCACCTAATTGCAAGGGGAAAGGTAAATACAGGGGAGTTGGTGGACTGCTTGGTAAGCACGACTGTCTCTGCCACAATCATCACTTCTGGTCAGCAAAGATCCCTTTCCTCTCTTTTTCCTACACACTCAACCCTTCCCTAAAGGACACAAACCGAAAAGCAATTCATCCAGCCCTTGATTCCAGCTCCAGGTCCAGAATCTGCAGGTGATATGCAACAGTATCTAAATCAGTTCCCGATGTGACTTCTCTTGATTCCAAAAGAATGATCTAAAAGGAATTTTTCTGCTTTTCCCCACCTAATGAACAGTGGTTCAAGAGGGTCAGGAAGCCCAGCACTGCAGACACTCCCCTTTAAGCAGAGGGAATAGGAGACATGCGGAAGGCGGGACTGGCCCTGGTCATTCTGAAATGCTGCTCACCAGATAACCTGAGGTTCCTTACCCTAACTAAGGGTTAACAGTGATCCTTGACCCTCATTCTGTACCCACCATTTTGGATTTTTTTTTTAAGACGTACTTCTCAGATTTGCTATAATATTTTGTTTCCTCTTCCCCAAACCTCTCTCTTTTGGTTTAAAGGTGCTACCTTGACTTTGTCAAGTTCTGTAGGAGCACCACTCAATCAGTCCTTTACCCTCGGTCATCTTTTATAATTAAAAGATTATCCTAGGCACCATACTCTTAAGCTGCCCTTTACCTCGAACGCCTTTATCGAGAGGTTTTAGCAATAAATGTGGAGACTATACTCTTATTCTGTTCTTTTTCTTGAGGCTGTTTTAACTTATTTTTGTCACTTAAAAGACTTTCTTAATTTTATCTCCTTACTCTTTGGTGACTCAACATACTTATCTTTTCCAATTTTTCAGGGGTTTGATTTTTTTCAAATCCCTTTCATTTTTGCTTGCAAGTTCTCAAGTTTTCCCTGAGATCGTTTCTTTGTAGTCTCTTGCGAGCCAACAAACATTTTGTTTTCTAACTTCTTCCCCTAGATGTTGTTAGGAAATACAGTTAAAAGCAAAATCTTCTTCCAATCTAGAAATCCTCTCCACAAAAGTAATAGAGAAAGAAAATACTCTTGATATCTTATTCATATTAAACCAGAATGTGATGCACATCACAGGCAATCTGCTAAGAGACTGCAAAGAAAAAGACATCTCGCCCTTTTCATAGTCACAAGCAGATATAACCCACTATGTACATGTTCTCAAGATAAACAATAACTGGTCTCAAGTAAGAGGATGTGACAACAGCATTTGCCACAGAGTTCATCCTAGATTCACCTGGTAACTGGAGTGACCACCTAGATTAGCTACTTGGTTTTATCTAGAGGAAAAACAAACTTCTCACACCTTTATGACAGGAGGTAGTTTTGCAGTCTGGAGCCAAGCACCACTGACGTTAGGCTCCTACTCTCCCACAGAAACTGGGGGTGAGGGGCACTCTCTCCTTTCATGTTTAAGAAGTGGTTCCTGAGTCCCCGAGAGAGAGAGAGAAGGGCACTCCTGCTTCTTAAAGCTGACAAAAGACCTATTTCATTTTCAGAAGGATTTATATGCATTTCAGATAGAAGAAAGTACTTACAATTGTACATTTTCTAAAGTAAGTAAGTTCAAAGAAAAAGGGAGGGGAGAGCAATCTTTCCGCCCATTTTCAACAGAGAATGAAGTCTCTTAATTTTAATTTGTATTTGGTCTTACAATCCAGAAGCTCATTACACATGCAGTTGGCCTGGAAAGTTATCACACATTTCACCCAGAGGCAAGAGCTCTGTCAGCATCTCATCAACTGCATGACATCTCTTCTCCAGCTCCCACATCCCTCTCCTTTATCCCCGGCACAACCGTGATTTCAGTGCCACAGATCTTAGGGCTATTTATTTATTTATTACTGCAGCTGGCGCTCTTCCTGCTATCAATTTCTATCAGGATCAAACAGACTTATCCCTAAATAACAAACAAAGTGTCAGTGGTTTAATGCAGCAGGAATTTCTCATTCATACTAGTCCACTTTGGTTCTGGGCATCTATCCTGGGCAACCGGGACAACATTGGCATAAGAAATAAGTGCATTAGCTTAAACACAGATCACTTCTGTTCATAACCCTTTGTTGGGAGCTAGTCAGATGGCGCCCCAGACTGCCCTGGGTGTTGGGAAATGTAGGGGAGCAGGAGATACTTGGAGAGCAGTACTGTTTGGGCAAAAGGCCATTGAATCCAATTTTAGGGACTTAGGAGTTTACCCGAAGGAGACGATCTGCTACTGGAATCATAAAAGATGAGTTGGAATGATTTGAGCTAAAGTGGGAAGACAGTGGGAGATGGCAGGACGCTCAGGATGGATGGACGGCACGGGCAAAGCTTAGGTGACCTTCATTACGTGTTATTTGATGCTGGAGTTTAGAGCCGTAAGCAGGACATAAGCAGAGAGTTTGTTGAAAAGGCAAATAAAGCACAGAACCAGGAGTGTTTTATAGGCCATGCCGAGAAAACTTAGTCTTTATGTTACAGACAGCAGGGAGGTGCTTTTAATGCATGAAAGTACACATATATTTAAATTTTAGATATTATCTATCTAGTGATGTTGTGGGTTATCTTTAACCAGGTGAATAATTTCAGATAAACAGAGTAGCAGATGTCTTGGTCCATTTGGGGCTGCTTTAACAAAATATCACAGACTGGGTGGCTTACAAACAACAAAAATTTATTTCTCACCATTCTGGAGGCTGGGATGTCCAAGACCATGGAGCTGGCAGATGTGGTGTCTGGTGAGAGGTTACTGAATCATAGACACTCTCTTTTCACCTGTTCTCACATGGTGGAAGGGAGAAGGAAGCTCTGTCCAGCCATGTTTTGACTATTTTTTAAAAAAATTCAGGTACAGTTGATATACACTAACAATAAGTTTCAGGTGTACAACAACACAATGATTCACAATTTTTAAAGGTTATATTCCATTCATAGTTACTATAAAATACTGTCTATATTCCCTGTTTTGTACTATATATCCTTGAGGCTTATTTATTTTATACACAGTAGTTTGTAACTTTTAATCTCCTACCCCTATCTTGCCCCTTCCCTTGCCCTCTCCCCACTGGTAGTCACTAGTTTGTTCTCTATATCTGTGAGTCTGTTTCTTTTTTGTTATATTTACTAGCTTGTTTTATTTTTTAGCTTCCACATAGAAGTGATATCATACAGTATTTGTCTTTCCCTGTCTGACATATTTCACTTAGCATAATACCCTCCAGTCCATCCATGTTGTTGCAAATGGCAAAATTTTTTGTGGTTGAGTAATATTCCATTGTATATATATACCACATCTTCTTTATCCAATTATCTGTTGATGGGCACCTAGGTTGCTTCCATATGTCGGCAACTGTAAATAATGCTGCTATGAACATCAGGGTGCACATATCTTTTCAAATGAATGTTTTTGGGTTTTTTTTGAATACCCAGGAGTGGAATTGCTGGGTCATATGGTAGTTCTATTTTTAGGTTTTTGAGAAACCTCCATACTGTTTTCCACAGTGGTTGCACCAATTTACATTCCCACTGAGTATAAGGGTCCCTTTTCTTCACATCCTTGCCAGCATTTGTTAGTTGTGGTCTTTTTGATGATAGTCATTATGACAGGTGTGAAGTGACATCTCATTGTTGCTTTAATTTGCATTTCTCTAATGATTAATGATGTTGATCATCTTTTCATGTGCCTGTTGGCCATCTGTATGTCTTCTTTGGAAAAATGTTGATTCAGGTCTTCTGCCCATTTTTTAAAAATCGTGTTGTTTGTGTTTTTGATGTTGAGTTGTATGAGTTGCTTATTATTTTGGATATTAACCCCTTATCAGTCATATCATTTGCAAATATTTTCTTCCATTCAGTAGGTTGTCCTTTTGTTTTGTTGATGGTTTCCTCTGCTGTGCAAAAGCTTTTAACTTTACCTGTAATTAGGTCCCATTTGTTTATTTTTGCTTTTATTTCCCTGGCTTTAGGACACTGATCCAAAAAAATATATTGCTACAATTTATGTCAAACAGTGCTCCACCTATGTTTTCTTCTAGGAGTTTTATGGTTTCTGGGCTTACATTTAGGTCTTTAATCCATTTTGAGTTTATTTTTGTATATGACATTAGAGAACATTCTAATTTCATTCTTTTACATGTAGCTGTTCAGTTTTCCCAGCACCACTTATTGAAAAGAGTGTCTTTTCTCAATTGTATATTTTTGCCTCCTTTGTCATAGATTAAATGACCATAGGTGTGTTGCTTTATTTCTGGGCTGTCTATTCTGTTCCAATAATCTATGTACCTATTTTTGTGCCAGTACCATACTGTTTTGATTACTGTAGCTATGTAGTATAATCTGAAGTCAGGGAGCATGATTCCTCCAGTTCTAGTCTTCTTTCTCTAGATTGTGTTGGCTATTTGGGGTTTTGTATTTCCATACAAATTTTAAAATTATTTGTCCTATTTCTGTGAAAAATGCCCTTGGTGTTTTGATAAGGATTCCATTGAATCTGTAGATTGCCTTGGGCACTATGGTCATTTTAACTATATTAATTCTTCCAATCCATGAACACGGTATATGTTTCCATCTGTTTGTGTTGTCTTCAATTTCTTTCATCAGTGTCTCATAGTTTTCCAAGTATAGGTCTTTTAACCCCTTATGCAGATTTACTCGTAGATATTTTATTATTTTTGATGTGACTGTATGTTGGGCCACTTTCATAAGCTGTGTGCCTGTAACAGCAAGAGCTTTGAAAGCTATCAGATGTAACAGATTTACAAAGATGATTAAATTCATCAAACACCTACTTCACATGCCCAACACTGTACACGGCAATACTGGTAATCAAAAAGGATCCTTTGCTTTGAAGAAATCAACATTCTTCTATGAAAAAAGCTAAAACACCAGGACATGATTTTATAGTATCAGCCCAGAGTGTAATTAAAAAATAGAGACTGTATTTTAACAAACGTGCTGAATATAGATATACAAAGGGACTCTTTCTGGGGAAGTGGTCACCTACAGAGGAGATGCACATATCACTGTTAATTGCAGTTTCTTAGACTGGCTTACGAAAGCTTTAAGAGGAATTTTCCAAGTGAGTTAATGTGCCACTCCAGACCAGTCTTATGACTTCGGGTTCATTTATTTTAATGCTGGTGATAACCACAGGCATAAGCCTCAGGACACTGCGAGGCTAGAAATCCACCAGTGAGTACAAGCATTGAGTGCTGAAATGATTGTTTTTAATTAAATAGCCATAACCTAAAAAAATTCCCATACAAATGAAAATATTTTAGTCCTTAATTAGTCAAATGAGTAAACCTACCACTCACTCAAAAGACAGTGAATTCATCAGTATCTTTACCTGTTACAGGCACACAGCATATTATATACACGTGGTCATGCTAGTAACTCGTGAGTGCATTTCAGCTAAAGCTGTATTTCACTAAACTTAAAAAATTCAGAATTATCTTTTTTTTAGCAACTGTAGAAGAGTACAGACAAATAATACTTTACATGTTGTGAAGGAAATTGAAATTGTGTCAACATCAGCTGTTTCAAAACATTTTTCTTTCATATTTCTTTAGTTTTTTATTTGCTTAGATTTTCACCATCTTATTATAGCTTACTGACCATCTGACTTTTAAAAAAAACTATAACTTTATTAAATAATTTCAATTTTCATAAATAAAAGATGAGAAGAGATTTTAAAAAGGGGGAAAAACTAGTATTTTTTGAGCACTGAATACATTCCAAACCTTGCCTAATTCTCAGACATCACAAAAGGCTACAAAGTAATATTTCAGTCCTTGTGGTCACAAATAAAGGGTATAAGATACAAGAATGAAAACCATTTTGGCCAAATACATAGAAGAACAAGTATTTTAACCCAAATCTAATAGTGCTGCAAAAACACATGTTCTTCCATCTTCATAGAGCTTTGCTGATGTGTCTCATGTTTCATGGCACAGTCAAAGGAAATATCTGTGTGCCGCATGTCCGTTGTTTCCAGCCACAGTTACAGTTGGTCCTTCAAATCCATCCTCCAGGATGCAGAACCCAGTGGATACAGAGAGCCAACTGTGCTACACCATTTTATATGAGGAACTTGAGCATCCTTGGATTTTGTTATGCACAGGGGGTCCTGGAACCAAGCCCCCCAAAATACCAATGGACAACTGTACTAACAGATGATAGAAATTTATCATACTGTTACAAGGTATTAGATTATAGGGAACAATAGGTGTGTAAAATTTAGAACAAAAATATATTCCAACACTTCCACATACAAGATTTATTTTTTTCCAGCTTTACTGAGGTATAAGAACAATAGAAGTTGTATACATTTAAGTTATTCAACATAACTTTTTTTATTAAGACCATTTTCTAGTGTAGTTTTTAGTTTCACAGCAAAATTAAGGGGAAAGTACAGAGATTTGACAACTACCTTCCCCTACACGTGAACAGCCTCCTCCATTATCAACATCTCCCACCAGGGTGGTACATTTGTTTTACTTAATAAACCTACACTGACATCATAATCACCCAAAGTCCAGAGTTTACATTATGGTTCACTCTTGGTGTTGTACATCCTATGCGTTTGGACAAATGTATAAAGATGTGTGTCCATCATTATGGTATCATCCAGAGTATTTTCACTGGCCTAAACATTTTCTGTGCTCTATTTATCCTCTACCATCCCTGAACCCCTTGGCAACTACTGATCTTTTTACTGTCTCCAGTTTTGCTTTTTCAGAATGTCATATAGTTAGAATCATAAGGTGTGTAGCTTTTTCAGATTAGCTTCTTTCACTTAGCAGTATGCAATTTAAGGTTCCTCCACATCTTTTCATGACTTGATAGTTCATTTCTTTTTAGGGCTGAATAGTATTCTATTATTTGTATGCAACACAGTTTATTCATTCACCTTCTGAAGGACATCTTGGTTGATCCCAAGCTCTGACAATTATGAATAAACCTGCTCTAACCATTCATGTGTAGGTTTCTGTGTGGACATAAGTTTTCAACTTCTTTGGGTAAATATCAAGGAGCCTGATTGCTATATTGTATGGTAGGAATATGTTTAGTTTCATAAGAAACCACCAAATTGTCCTCCAAAGTGGCTACACCAGTTTGCATTCCTGTGAGCAAGGAATGAAAAGTCCTTTTATTCCACATTCTCTCCAGCATTTGCTGTTGCCAGTGTTCCAGATTTTGGCCATTCTAGCAGGTGTATAGTGGTATCTAATTGTTATTTTAATTTACATTCCCCTGATGATATATGGTGTACTTATTTGCCATCTGTATATCTTCTTTGACGAGTTAGTTGTCAAAGTCTTTGGCTCATTTTTTAATTGGGTTTTTGCTTTCTTACTGTTGAGTTTTAAGAGTCTTTGTAATTTTGGATAAAGTCCAAATTTTCAAATATGATCTCCCAGCCTGTGGTTTGTCTTCTCATTGAGAAGTCTTTTGCAGAGCAGAAGTTTTTAATTTTAATGAAGTCCAGCTTATCAGTTAATTCCTTAATGGATCATGACTTTGGTGTTGTATCTAAAATGTCATCACTATACGCAGGGTCATGTAGGTTTTCTCCTATGTTATATTCTAGGAGTTTTATGGTCTTGCATTTTACATTTAGGTCTGTGATCCATTCTGAGTTAATTTTTGTCAAGGGTGTAAGGTCTGTGTCTAGAATTATTTTTAGCATGTGAATGTCCAGTTTTTCCAGCACTCTTTGTTGAAGAAGCTAGCTTTTCTCCATTGTATTACCTTTGCTCCTTTGTCATAGATCAGTTGACTTTACTTATGTGGCCTATTTCTGGGCTCTCTATTCTGATCCACTGGCCTATTTGTGTGTTCTTCACTAATACTACACTGCCTTCATGACAGTAGATTTATAGTTATGTCTTGAAGTCCGGTAGTATCGGTCTTTTCACTTAGTTCTTTTCCTTCAATATTGTGTGGTCTATCTTAACCGTGTTTAAGATTAGTGATATTAAATACATTTATAATATTGTGAAACCATCATCACTGTCCATCCCCATAACTCTTTTCATTTTGTAAAATTGAAACTCTATACTCATTCAACAATAATTGTCCATGCCCTTTCCTCCTAGCTCCTGGCAATCATCATTCTACTTTCTGTCTCTATGATTTTGACCACTTTAAGTACCTCATGTAAGTCGAATCATACTGTACTTAACTCTTTGTGGCTGGCTTATTTCACTTCGCATAGTGTCCTCAAGGTTCATCGATGTTACAGCATGTGTCAGAATTTCCTTCCTTTTTATGGCTGCGTAATAATCTTCATTGTATGTATATATCACATTTTAAAAATCCATTTATCCATTGATGGACACTTGAGTTGCTTTCATGTTTTAGCTCTTGTGAATAATGCTTCTATGAACATTAGTGTACAAATATCTTTTTGAGACCCTCCTTTCAATTCTTTTGGGTGTATGCCCGTAAGTGGAATTGTTGGATCATATATGGTAACCCTATTTTTAATTTTTTGAGGAACTGCCATACTGTTTTCCACAGGGGCTCTACAGTTTTACATACCCACCAACAGTGCACAATGGTTCCAATTCCTCCACACCCTCACCAACACTTATTATTATTATTATTTTGATAGTAGCCCTCTTAATGGGTGTGAGTGGCATCTCATCACAGTTTTGATTTGCATTTCCCTAAAAATTAGTGACGCTGAGCATTGTTTCATATGCTACTGACTATTTGTATATCTTCTCTGGAGAAATGTCTACTTAAGTCCTTTGCTTATTTTTTAATTAGATTGTTTTTTGTTGTTATTAAGTTTTAGAAGTTCTCTCTATATTCTGGACATTAACCACTTATCAAATATATGACTTGTAAATATTTTCTCCCAATTCGTGAGTTGCCTCTTTACTCTGATGATATTGTCTTTTGATGTACAAAAAGACATATGATAATTACTGTGATAATTGATCAATCATATGTCTTCTTTGGTGAAGTTTCTGCTTGAATCTTTTCCCTATTTTTAAAATTGGGTTGCAGTTTTTCTTATTTTTGAGTTGGAAGTTTTGGATATAAGTGCACTGTCAAATATGTGACTTCCAAATATTTTCTCTAGATCAGTGTCTTGCTTTTCATTCCCTTAAAAGTGTTTTTGCAGAGGCAAGTTCTTAATTTTGCTACAGTCAAATTATCTTTTTTTGGGGGGAGTAATCATGCTTTGGTATCACATTTAAAAACTGTCTGCCTTACCTTTTATTTTAACTAACTGGTCATACATTAGAGAAGGAAGGATTTATCTCTGTATTACTGATCAAAAAAGGTTTAAGGATAGAATAAGCCTCACTATGACATCACAAAATCCTTGATTATAGCACATAGAGCATTTGCTTCCATTAACCATCTTCCTATGGGAACCGTATTGTTTTATATTTCCAATTGTTAAAAATCTGTAACCAGATTTTCCCCAGGCTTCTCAATAAGGATAATATTATCAAAGTTAGTAAGACATATATTTTAAGCACTGATTGTGTTATATTAAACATTGTGCTGAATAGGGAGGTTATGTTTTGAACAATCATTTTATAAAAAAGGATTCGGGGCTCGCTTGAATTTTGTTATGCAAACATTTGAGCTCATCCTTACTTTTGCTTACAACATTTATGAGGTTATGTGAAGTGAAAAAGCCACATCAGCAGTTAAAAAAGTGGTTTTGTCTCTCACAGGATAAAATTGCACATAATCACGAATCCTATGACTTCCTCTGCAGGTTTGGATATCTTTTTTGATTTTTTGATTAAATAATCTTGCATGACACATTGGTGGTTTTCACTCTTAAAATACAAACTTAAAATCTTTATGGTAAAAGAGCAATTCCTGGGACTTCCCTGGTGGCTCAGTGGTTAAGAATCCACCTGCCAATGCAGGGGACACGAGTTCGATCCCTGGTCCAGGAAGATCCCACATGCCGTGGAGCAACTAAGCCTGTGCGCCACAACTACTGAGCCTGCGCTCTGGAGCCCGCGAGTCACAATTACTGAGCCTGCGTGCCACAACTACTGAAGCCCACGAGCCTAGAGCCCATGCTCCGCAACAAGAGAAGCCACCGCAATGAGAAGCCTGCGCACCGCAACAAAGAGCAGCCCCCACTCGCCACAACTAGAGAAAGCCCGCGCAGCAACGAAGACCCAACGCAGCCATAAATAAATAAATAAATAAATAAATAAATAAATTTATTTAAAAAAAAAGAGCAATTCCTCTGAGCAGGCAGGGGGCCATGACTTCACCTCCCCAGGCTGCGCCCCTTTGAGGACAGCTCCCAGTGAACGCTTCCCGGCCCCCGCTCTCTTTCTGTCCTCACATGTATGGGGTATGAGTGTGAGGATGTATGAGGTAGGCTCCTCCAGAAAGAATGACCTTGCTCCACTTTTACTGTTTATTCTTATCTTTTATCGGTACAGTAGAATTTAAAGTGCATTTTGGAAAAAGCCTGTCGGTCGAAAAAGGACTATTTTGGCATCCAATTTTATTACATTCCAGTACATGCAGTAGTATGAATAAACAGCTAGAGACTGCTTCCAAACGATGTGCCTTGTGCAAAGAGCTAGTAACATAAAACGCAGAAAACGTCATTCTTCAGCTCAAGGTTCACTAGGATGACAGGCCGGGCCTTACCTGCCAACTTTTCCTTTAAATTGTCACTTGTCATCACTCATGCCATTCCCCTCCCCACTTCTCCCAGTCCTGACCTAGGGAACACAGCGTCCTGCTTTCATTTCTCTGGATCACACATGGACAAAACCTTCTGCCCTTGGCTACCTTTAATCAGAGTGAGATCTTCTGGAATTTACAAACTAGACACACAGAATAATGATCAATAGCCCAAATATTAAAGGGCAAAGGACACCCAAATTTCAAAGAAGGAAAAACACAGAAATGAACACAAGGACACACCTCCAAACATAAAGAAACAAAGGAGAAAAGAAAAAAAATAACAAGATATCCAAGTCCTCTATCAAAATAGAAACATCCTAAATCATCATTTTAATGCTGTGGTTATGGGGTCAAGAAGAGCACTCTCTTTGCACCCTTAGAGGGTGTGTGAATTGATTTTACTTCCCTTGAAAGCAATTTGCTATATTGTGAAGAACCTTGAAAATGTTCACAGCTTTTGACCCAGTAATTCTTGAAAAAGGCTCTGCTAAGAAAATGATCAGATATTTGCACATCTTTTCGCAGATGGTCAGTCAGTGTGGCTTTATTTATACTAGTTCATTCTGGAAACACCCTAATATTAAATTAATGATAGTACAGCCATATGTTCAGATACCATATGACCACAAAAATCTTGATTTTAAAGGACTCAGAGATTACTTCTCAATATGTTAAGTGAAAATATGCTGATTTTAAAATATATTGGAAAGAAGTAAACCAAAATATTAAAAGCCATTTTCTCAAGATGGAGAAATTATGAGTGATTTTAAGCTTTTCTTTCCAATTACTCCCTCAAAAGTTTGGGTTAACTTTTTAATCAGACAATATAAAGTATTAAAAAACGGAGATTTACAAGAAAAATGTAAGAAGTGCAAAGCCTGCTCAGGTTATGAAAACATACTTCTGACTTTACTGTGCCTACCTAGGAATAAAGGCCTGGCTGTATCTCACAGCTTCAAGACCCCCTCTCCAGAAAGACTCCCTCTCCAGAAAGACCCCCTCTCCAGAAAACGCTTGGGGCTCTCTCCCCTTCCTTGGCGCCGTTCCTTCTAGAGGAAGTGTTTTGTTGTAAAAGTAACAAATGCTCACAGTCAAACCTCAAACAGTGGGAAAGTATATAAAATAAGAATAGTAAATCCCCTCCAACCTTCTTTCCCCACTTTTTCTTTTCACATTAAAAACACTGGGGGATAATTTGCGTATAACAATGTACACCAATATTTATAAACAGTTCCATGGCTCTTGACAAAGGTCAGGATACAGGGCATTTTCACCACCCCCAAAGTTCCTCTGTGTTTCCTGGAGTCCATTCTCTCCCTATCCCCAATCCTAGGCAACCATTCATTTGCTTTCTGTCACTGTAAATTAGTTTTGTCTGTTGTAGAATTTCCTACCGATGGAATTACACATAATGCTTACAACATTGTTTTTGAGATTCATCCAAGTTGTGTGTCATGGGTAGGTAATATTCTGTTGTATAACTATTATAATTTATCTATCTAGTCACATAGTGACTTCACTGTAATTACCTTATAAGGCCACAGATTCATTTCTAGAATGTAATAAATCATGTCCCCAAGTGTGAATACATTAAACATCTCTTATAGAGAATCCCTAAACCTAAGTCTTGTCTTGGATGTGTGACAACAATATCACAAAGGGGTCAGAGCATAATAACGTTGATTCAGTTGGTTGAAGCTCACGTCTAAACCCGTACCTGTGAATAATGATTGTGAAGCAAGCACATTTTAGACATTCATTTTAGACATTTATGGATTCCAACCATATGCTCTGATCAAGAAACCAATGTATTTGTCTTGACATACTACATTTAAAATCTGAATTACACATTTCATAAACTATGGATTTGCCAACTTTCTTTTTCAGTCATTCTGAATTAATAATACTTAATTAATGTTATTAACATAAACATCTGGGTAAATGAATATTGCATTAACTTATCTCAAACCTAAAAGGTAGTATTTAAGCAATTTTATATAAAACTCTTTTCAAAATATTTTCCTTTAAAAAACCCCCACATTTATAATGCTGGCAAGGACATGTTGAATTTTATGGAGATCCTATTGCACCAAAAATATAGGAGGATGAACCCCAAATATAATCTTGTAATAATTTCACAAAGATCTTGTACGATAAAGATAATTATGAAACTGGTTTGATGCCAGGGTAAGAGACGGGAATTATTTTGAATGGGGTACTTAACCTGCCATAGAGTTAACACAGTTTTATTCAGATTATCAGTAAGAATGTGAAGAAATTATTGATATATATTTGGTGCTGTCTACCCTTCATGGAAATGAAATGGCCAGCCTGGGCACTGTGGGACAGAACCTTTGCCTGTGGCTTCTGCGCTCAAAGCTTACCTTCCCGACTCAAACGTGAACCATGTTGAGTCCCGCCCGTATCTCCTCAGTGAGCTGAGAGGCCACATGACCAGCTTGACCTTGGCATTGTGGATATCCCAGAGATAGATATTCTCATGAGTGATCTGCATTGTGCATTCGCCATAAATGTCCAGGTTTGGTGTAGGCATAAGATACACGTTGAATCGCTCTGCAAAGAAACAAGGAATGGAGAAAATGAAGCCAAAAGAGGTGTAACTTTTTAGGGCAGCACTGTATGAATTTGTATACCTACCTACAGCCTTCAGAAAGTGTTACTGTGTCCCTTGGTGACATCGATATATACTGCGAAACACTACCTTTTTCTATTGTATGGGAAAAGGAGTTAGAGTATTCTTAATCATTAATCCATTCACTCATTCTTCAACTTTTTGTTGCATGCATTCTCTATGGTGGAGATTAAATGGTTAAATTGTACAGTGGGAACATAGGGGCAGAAAACGAATTGGAGTCTGCCCAAAGGCCGTAACTGTCCGCTTCTTCACATAATCTTAAGTGGATGTCATAGAAATAATTTCTGCGAGGAATGTCTTCTTTAACTTACACAAAAACTTACTCAATTTTACCTTTGAGGCGTGAAGTATTTAATGCCCACTCAGACTGACTCTCAAAGCACAGAGTATTCACGGTCACATTCAGCTTGTGATAATTGCAGACATTCATTACTGCCTTCGGCAGAACTTCAGACATTGTTTTGGTATGCAAAATAAAAGCACATAACTGTTTCATTCCTGGATAGTTTGAAATTGAAAATCTGATTATTAGGCAATGATTCCAAACCTCACTTTACAACTTTTCATGTATCTCAAAGGTTACCGCAAAATTCTGCAGCCCCTGATCCCCATTAAAATGCATTAGATGCACTTTATTTTGAAAAATAAGGTTAGTTGGTAAGTTCCAGGAAGTAAAGAACTTGGTATGACCTACAAAGTGTCCTACAAAGTATCCTTAGTTCCTAGCACCATATTCTTGGTTTATAGTAAATGATCAATAAATATTAGTTAATTGTCTGAATGAAATAAATATATCCCACGATGAATATGGGCTGCAAGAATTGAGGAATTACAAAAAAATAATGAGTCGTGATAACAAAAAGTTTAAGAATTACTGGCAGATACATTTTTGTGAGTTTGAATTTAATTGTGAATAGTTCTTTAAAGGCTGTTCTTTAAAGTGCTGTTGCATGAATTATTTTGAGAGGCATAATGGTGCAGATGCAGTTTGTAAAGGATTGAGATGTTTAGAAATGTGCTATCATCCATCATGATGCTACAATCTTAAACACTGTATGTTTGCTGGTACTGAGCTGGAATTGTCTGTATAATAGAAAGAATCTTTTCAGTGTCAGGTATTTTGTAAAGCAAGGATTTTCTGATGCAAAATCAGTTATATTTAACTTAAGCACGACAGCTTGAAACTTAGTAACCATATGGTCAATATTGATGTTCAAGTGCCTAGATATTCTGGGACCAAAAATAATCTAATGATTCAATATTCTACTTAGGTTGTTGACCCATGAAAGTAATATGTATATAGATTTCACAATTATTTCCCAAAGAAAAGGCAAAATGAGATAAATTCTATAGCTGAAAAATGAAGAACATTGTCCCATTAATTATGTGCAATAAAAGGCTGTATCTATATCTACATAGACACGTACATATTCCATAAACCTTAAAATTCTTGTGTGCAAGTATCTACGTGCAGCATTAAATACATCCCTCACTTTCCCAGCACAGTTCCCTCTCCAATGGGATTACAAGTAAATCAAAAGGGTATGATCTAATATGAGAATAGAAATGAAACTTGGACCCAACAGAGTGACTCAGGGCTATAGTTAATGCCCGAAGAGCAATATTCTTTTCTTTGCTCAAGACTCTTTTGATGAAGTTCAGCTTCTACATTTGGAACTAACCATGTGTCAGTGGCATCTGTTGTGCATAGGGAAAATATTGTCATTATAAAAGCGGAAAGTGAAATAGCCCTCTAAATTTTTTCCTTTCCATCAATCCCGGAGTCTGAAGAGAGCATCGGAAGACTCACTGCCAAAATGCCAAGAAATAACAACACTTTTTAAAAACTCCTGAAATAAATAAACATCATTAAACAATCTTACTGTTGCTTAAGACTGCACTGACCCTTGATATTCACACCCATTGTTTGTAACTGAAAAAATGAAGCATACAAAAAAATGGTCCTGACATGGAGTGTCCTTCAAACGGATGTTCCGTGAAAGGTTGTACATAATCTACAGAGTATTTCAGAGGACCCAGAAGAACCATAACGTTTTCACAGAAATGTCTGCATGCTCTAATGTTAGCAGATAAAACCTAACAGTAATAAACACAGAAAAAGTACAGTCATCACAATGGCCATTGGAGAAAGCTGGAAAATAATTAATACGTGAATTTATTATGAGTCACATGACATAGGGCTCTACACACCAGTCTTTGAGGTGCATTTACGAACAAGTTCAAAGTGATGGGATAACTCCCCTAAGGAGTCCTTCCAGGGCTACCTCTAGACAGCACAAAGCAGGTGAACCTTACCTGCATCCCTTCCCTCTGGCCTGCCTTCTACTTTCCTACTTTATTTTTTTTAACCTGGCAACTCAAGTAACCCCTTCTTGTTATGGTTTAGAATGCTCCTACCTTCTTTTTGATGCTATTTCTTCTATCTTAAGAAAGGAATTACCCTAAACAATTTTATTTTCAATTTTTCAATATTCAAAATTTATCTTCCTCTAAGGGCTAATTTCCAAGGATCTGAGATTCAACGAAAACGTAGGCTAATTAATCCAGCAGAAAACCAGATAAGGGCAGCACATCAAGTCATCTAGCAAATTATACTTCTTTGAATTCCATTTTAACGGAAGGAAGGTTTCTGCATTTGCTATGAAGAAATCATTTTATGCCCTTAGTAACATAAAACACATTGTTTTACTTAAACTTGTTATGTTTGCCATTGGGCCATTTCAATACGAAATAGTTAAAACTGGTTCCAGTAAAATGACTTTTAAAAATATTTACCTCTGTGAAATAATCCTATCAGGCAGGTTTTTTAAACCCATCTCTGATCATGTCACCTTTTTATTTAAGAAACTGCGTGTGGGTTTCACTGCCTAGAGTACTGGTTTTCAGGTTTCAGTGTGCATCAAAATTACCTGGAGGGCTTGCTTCAATACAGATGGCTGGCTTGCCTCCACCGTTATTGTTTCTGATACAGTAAGTCTACCCCAGGGCTGGCTAATTTACATTTCTACTTGTTCCCAGGAGATGTTAATGCTGCTGCTCTGGGGACCACACTTCGAGAAGTGTCGATTTGTGAAACTCATTTAAAAATATTGCCAAGGAAGTAGCAGCATCTGAGAAACCATGAGGAATGCTTTTGAAAAGTGATGCTATGTTCCAGTAGAGCAAATCAGCACATTTTATTCAAAATTGTTTTCTAATCTCTGCTCAAATCAATTAATTCTACCTCAACTGACTCACGCCTGACTTGTCAAGAAAGAGTTCTTATGCCAATTGGAATAAAGAAGGGAGAGAGGCATAGAAAGAAAGGGGGTATATGAAAGATAGTTCACAATTCAGCAAGATATGTATATCCCAAGTATGTCCTTTTGAGATCATCAACAATAACAATAAAAACACTATAAAGAAGCACTGAACAGCAGAGTTCCAAGTAGCCAAAAGAATTAGAAAAGAAACTAGCTGTCTAAATAATGATAATAATATCCTGAAACATGAATAAAATATAAAGTCCTGTGAAGACTGGTGAATGTGTGAAGAAATATATTTTTGAAAGGTTATGTAAAAAATATTAGTTTTAAATGTGTTCACACATATAAACTATAGAATTCTAGAGCAAAAAATCCCAAACACATTGCCCATAAAACTGTATTTTGGTAAAACTTAGGTTTGTATAATGGCTGATAGATATACGAGAAAACATAATTTTATTTTAAATGGCCAAAACAATAACAAGGTGAAATATTTATAAGATGAATTGTTCTGTCCAACAAAGATGCTTACTGTTGCTGAATCTGCAGTTGCGCTTACCAGGGCAGTTTTACTCTAGGGCTGGATTAAGAGGTCCAAAGGAAGAGACCATGCTCCAAATGGCCTTGACACAGGGTTAAGGTCACAACCACAAGAACAGTCTCGAGGGGGCTACAAAACAAGGTTTGGTCAAATTGAATTGGACAAGATCTGGCGAGAAAGGGTAGCTACACTCAGGAGAAATGGTCCTGGAAAAGGGACAGTGAGACCCCAGGTGATATGTGGGAGACCTTGAGAAGGACGGAAACCTTCCCTTCTCAGCCAGTGAGGTTTTACATAGATCTTGTTTAGGGCAGGAACTAACCCAATATAATATTAGCTGGAGCCTGGCAAGTGGAGGTAAGTAGAGCTTGCAGGTGCAGCAGGAAGCAGAGGATCACTGATGACGTTTCTGACATGAAGCAAAATACCCTCCAGTGACTAGAAATAAGTGAACAGAAAACAAAAGGATGATGAGCTCTTCAACCAGTTTCTTGGTAATTTCCATCTTGTAACAGAAGAGATGGAACACTGGTTTTAAAGGAGAACCATGCTAGGGCTTCCCTGGTGGCGCAGTGGTTGGGAGTCCGCCTGCTGATGCAAGGAACACGGGTTCGTTCCCCGGTCCGCGAGGATCCCGCGTGCCGTGGAGCGGCTGGGCCCGAGAGCCATGGCCGCTGAGCCTGCGCGCCCGGAGCCTGTGCTCCGCAACGGGAGAGGCCACAGCAGTGAGAGGCCCGCGTACCGCAAAAAAAAAAAAAAAAAAAAAAAAAAAAAAAAAAAGGAGAACCATGCTGAAAAACAGACATATAAGCTCAGCTAAGTTTCCTTGGTAATAAATTGAAGTATTAAAAAAAGCAGACTTCTGGAATTTATGTATTGAATAATTTTGTGAATCTACCTCATAGTAAACACTCAGTGTCTGTGACTGCATGAATATAAAACACATCTTGTGTATATTAGCTGATTAATTAAAATAAATTTGGGAAATGTCTATTGGATGCCAGTCCATTCTTTTTTCAAAGAAGGTCCTGTAAGTTTTAGCTGTTAGCTGATTGCTGAGCAGTCTATCCCCCTCTGTCTATCTCACTTCTCCTGATACTTCAGAAGTTGTGGGTTTGAAGGTTGGGTCAAAAGAAAGGATGGAACATGGAACTAAGTATTACACCTAAATATCTGAAAAATAAGAGCTTCATAAATATTAAAACCGTCAGGTTCTCCATGGGGAGAGGTTAAACTTTACAATAACTGCAGCGAAGTGGGTGAGCGTAAAGTCATACCTTTACCTTCCCTTCCTAAAATCCAAGCATGGCTCAAAAGGAGAAGCCCCACAATAAGAAGAGTGCTCTTTAGCAATTTGGGGACATCCCTAATTTTCTGAATTCCAATTCCAGGGTCTTCCATATAGTAGAGACTTAAATATTTGTTAAAGTTCATTAATTAAAATATTTAGGGATTATTAACTTAAATAACTTCAAGTTAATATTTATATGCATATATATGGTTATGTAACGATTAATAATAGCTCTGAATGATTGAACAATGTATAATTCTGAATTTCACTTAGTTGTTTCTATCAACCAGTGTTTCCATAAAGTAAAACTCACTCTACGTACAACTTACTGGTCAAAATAATTTTAAAGATTTAACAAATTATTTTATAGCAAGAGAATTCAATTTTTATCTCAAAAGTTCATGTGATCAGAATATTGATAGTTACGGAAGACATCTTTTCAGTTAAATTTATTACTGCAGCTAATTCATTAAAAGACCCAAACTTATTTGTCCCATCAAATGTGGAAATGAGCGTTGTCCAGTTGGTGACCTTTATCTCCTTATTTAGCCACCATGAACAGCTGTGGCTGCATCCTGTATCCTGCTCGCAGATTCATCATGGTGAGAAGAATAACCACTACACCTCCCAACTCAGGTTGTCCCCCGTCCTCTCTTGCACACTGCTCTGGTACCAGCCTGGTCAGGACTAGATGATTCTACAGCTCTGCCAGCCTGGGCGAGAGAGTAACCTCCCCATCTGGAGAACATCCAAATTCTATGAGTGGTTCGCTTGCCTTTCCCCCTTCCTCGTGCTTGGAGGGGGACAGACCCCTCCTTTCTGCTCTTCTCCTATGAGAGAATTCTCCTCAATTAATCTTCCAGCCTGCTCTTTAGAATTTCATGGTGCTTTTCCCACATGATCCACCGCTCTGGGGCTGCAGTACCTTTCTGACACAGCAAGAAAGTCCCACTCTAGGCTCTATATTTAACAATTGTTACATACCAATTCCAAACATGAAATTTCAATATTAATACTAAATTAATAAACACTCTACTAAATGTTATTTAGTCAAAGGACCAGAGTTATTGGTCTACTATTAACCACTAATTAGTAAGTCCACAAGAATTGGGTGTTTGAAAACCTAAATGCATGCTTGGGAGTGTTGGAATTTGTTAATGAGTATTCATCTCAATTTCGAATCTAGGTTCACCCCACTGTTGGATACAATATGCTTTGTTTTTAATGGTCATATGAAGTGCCACAAAATTCAATAGAACCAGATGTTACTCAGAAAATAATGAGATTTTCAAGATCATTCTGAACTTTACATTCTTGTCTCCAAATGGCTGTAATATTGGGATATTGCAGTGGTCAGCCTTCAATTTCAGCAGCCTTAGAAATGGAGCCACACTGGGAAAGCAGATATTTGCACATTTAGACACATCCTGAGATCTGTATAATGCAATTAAACCAGCAATGAAACAAAGCATGATTGATGCTTGTCAAAATTTGTGGAACTCTTCAGAAATTGTGACTCCATTTCCACCAGAGTACTGAAATTTGTCAAAATTTATTTTATTATAACGTGGCAATAGCAATAAATGCAGTTGCCAGGTGCCACCTGCTCAATGGACACTGTGAATTGGAATCCTTGCAATTCTCGTATCAAATGGCAGCACTTAAAAAAAACCCAGTAATATCTTTTAATCCCCCAGGAACTAATTTATTTTTTTCCTTTCTTTCTTTCCTTTTCTTTTTTTACAAAAAAATTACTGTTGACAGCATTTTATCTGCATTTCCAGGTAAATCATGTTCATTGTAGTAAATACAGAAAATCATTAAAAATTCAACTGCTATTATACCGTATAGAGATAATCTGTTAAAGTAATGTGTATCTTAATATACAAACATATTCACATATATTGTACTTATTATCATACAGAATATAAAGTACTGAACCCTTTATATTGCCTTTACTATAGTATAAAATTTTCAGGTGCTATTAAGGATTCCTTGGGGATACAATTTTAATGATTGCATAATACTCTACTGTATAGCTATGCCATATTTCATTTAATAATTATCTATTTGATGAATATTGAAGTCAACTTCTGTCTGATATAAATTAGGTTATAAGAAAATAACCAACTTTCAGCTTAATTTGCTAAATAATTCACTCATTTTATATTGAGTCATAGGGTTTACTTTATTCTTATATATACATTTCGGATCATTTTAATACCCTTGATTATTAAATTACATTGGGTACTAAGATCTGAATTATTGGATTAAATGCCATAAACTCTTTTAAGAACCCCACATTGCCAAATTGCTTTCCAGAAATTCCGTACCAATCCATATTCCAATTAAAAAACATATTTTATATTTTATATATTCATTTTACATAAATGTCCTCTGCCAGATTTTTAAACTAAGTTTACTATTTCTCTGTTGATTTTAAGAATTCTATATACTACAAATTTTTCCAATCATGTTTATGACAAAGACTTCATCTCAGGTTTCCTTAATTTTGTTTATGGTATTTATGGCCAGAAAATGGAAAATGGTTTTAATTTTTCTAATAAGTCCTTTGTTACTGAAAGGTTAAATATTATATTACCCGCTCATAGCAGTTTTAGCATTTTATTTTTTACAGTAACTGGTATATTGAAGCACAATGAAATGTTCATATCTTATTTATAGAGTTTATTCAGTTTTGACAAATGCACAAGACACAACTTTTCTGTCACCTCAGAAAGTTCCCTTATGCTATTTTCCAGCTGCCCATGGCCCCCAGAAGCAACCACTGATCTCATTTCTAACACTGGAGGTTATTTTTGCCTATTTTAGCAGCCTCCTGTGAGCCAGAAGCTCGGCACGTCACTAATTTATTCCCAGTTTGTGGCATTCCATTTTTATTTTTTATTTCCTTTTAACTTTTTTTGATGGTGTTTTTTGAGGAGCATAGGTTTGAATTTTGATGAAGCCCAAATTATTTATTTTTACAGTTTTTTTCAGTGTTTTATATAAGAAATCTTAGCCTATCCTAAATTTGCATCCACCTTAAATTGATGTTTGAGTATGGTGTGAGGTAGGGGTTAAGGTTCATTGTTTCCTATATAGATATCCAGTCAGTCTAAAACTATTTATTAAAGAAATATTCCTTTTCTCATCAAAATGACCAATAAGCTTATGAAGAAGGGCTTTGGTGCCCTTGTCAAAAATTACTGATCCATATATGTGGATCATTTTCTTTCTGTTCTGTTCCACGGACCTATTTGTCTATCCTGTTCTGATTACTGTCACTTATAATAAGTCCAGAAATTAGAAAGGGTACACATTCCAACTTGGTTCTTCCTTTTTGAGATAATTTGGCTAGTGTTGGTCCTTTGCCTTCCAAATACACTTTAAAATTAACTTGTCAAGTTCTAGAAAAAATGCCTGGCTTTCAGGATTTTTATTGGAATTGTGTTGAATCAATAGGTTACTGTAAGGAGAACTGACATCTTAACAATATTGACTATTCCAATCATGAATGGCTTATCACTACATTTATTTAGATGTCTTTTCATTTCTCGCAGCAGTATTTAGTTTTCACGGTAGAGGTCTTTGCTGATTTTATCTCTGAGTATGTGATTTTTTAAAATGGTATTATAAATGATACTATCATATTTGTAATTGTTCACTGATAATATATATGTGTGTAAATGTTATATATACTTATATAGATAAGTTATATCTATATAATATTTACACACACATATATACATATAAATACTTACATATTAACTTTTTATCCTGCAACATCACTGAATTCAGGTAGTTGTAGCTGCTTTCTCATAGATCCCTTAGCGTTTTCAAGGTACACTATCTTAACCTCTTATTTTCTTACTAATTTTTATAATTTTAGTTTCTTTTCTTGTCATATCACACAAATTAGGACCTTAAGTAGAGTAAGTAGAATATTGAATAGAAGTGGTGAGAGAGGATATCTTTCCCTTATTCCCAATCTCATGAGGAAAGCATTCAATATTTTACCTTCAAGAATTCTATTTTCTGAAGGTTTTACATTGATGTCCTTCATCAGTTTGAGAAAGTCCCTTCTATTCCTAGGTTTTTGAGAGTTGTTTTCATAAATGCATATTGTATTTTATCAAATGCTTTTTATGGATCAATTGTAATGATCACATGATCTTCTCCCTTGACCTATTAATGTAGTGACACATAATGGTTGATTTCTGGGATTTTTTTGCATTTCTGGCATACCTACCAATATTGATCAGAGTGTATTATCTTGTTAATACTTTAATATTCCATTTTCTAATTTTTAAAAGGATTTTGTACTTACATGCATGAAAGATATCTGTCTGGAATTTTATTTTCTTGCATTGACTTTTTCTGGTTTCAGTATCTGGCTTATAGTGGCTTCATAAAATGAATTGTGAAAACATCTCTCCTCTTCTGTTTTCCAAAAAACTTTGCATAGGATTGATATTATCTCTTCTTTAAATAGAATTCAAGAGTGCAACTGTATGGGACTGGAGTTCGTGTATGGGAAGTTGTATAATTTTTCTTTTTTTTTTTGATGGTACACGGGCCTCTCACTGTCGCGACCTGTTGTGGAGCACAGGCTCCGGATGCGCAGGCTCAGCGGCCATGGTTCATGGGCCCAGCCGCTCTGTGGCACGCAGGATCTTCCCGGACCGGGGCACGAACCCGTGTCCCCTGCATCGGCAGGCAGACTCTCAACCACTGCGCCACCAGGGAAGCCCCTGGAAGTTCTATAATTTTAATTTAAATTTCTTGAATGGACATAGGGCTCTTTGGGTTTTCTATTTGTTGTTAAGTTACTTTGGGTAATTTGAATCTCTGTTAAGTAATATAAAATTTTATTTTATTTACAAAGCCTATAATCAGAGATAATATTTTGATTTTTTCTTTTATGGCAGATGGAAATTAAAAACCATTTCCCCCGACACTTTTCCCTCCAATTTTAACATTTATTATATCCTAATCTGAGCTCTGGGACTGTTATTACTACAGTTAGGATTTTAAACTATGCTCAAAGAAAAATGTAGAGCTTTGCAAAATATATTTTTTAAAGTGAAAGGCTAAAATTTGATGCTCTCAACATCTACCTCAAAAGATTTGAAAAAGAACCTGCAATTAAATCCAAAACTGTGGAGCAATTGAGTGATTAGTCATAGTGAATGAGAGCAGAAATTAATACATTTTAAAACATACTGAAAAAAAGGTTTAATAAATAGGTAAATCTCTGATGATGCTGACTATGGGGAAAAAAAGCCCAAAATAACCTATATGAAGTAAAAAAGGAGCTATCACTACAGTGTAGACAGGTATTAAGAAGATACTACAAGGATGTTGTGATTAAATTTATGTCAGTAATTTTGAAACTTTGTAAGAAATGCAAGAAACGTTGCAAGAAAACTTTGCAAGAGAGTCCTAAAATCACTGGTAGATGTTTTGAAGCTGATTATAATCAACAGTTTATTACCCTGAGTTTTCAAACTTTAGTGAATGTTAGGTCCCTGGGGTTATTAAAATACAGACATCTGGTCCCACATCCCAGAGATGTTTGTTTTAGAGTGTGGCTGGGGGCCCAGAATTTTCTTGTCTAACACACACTTGATGTGAATGTGACAGAGACATGCACAATATTCCGGAGAAATACGGACTTTCCTGCTAGGCACTGTGCTACTTGCTTTGCATGCTATATTTTATTTAATCCTTACAACAATTCTATGAGACGTGTACTATCAGTATCATCCCAAAGAGCAGGAATCTGAGATTTATAGCATTTCAGTCTCTTGATCATGGCCCCAGAGCTTATGAGAAGTGGAACAGAACTTGATGATGTACTAAGTTTGTTTGGCAACATATGTTCGTCAGGCTACAAGTTTGACTTTCAAGCTCGACACCATAGTTTTACTGTAGCAGGAACAAAATGGATCACCAAAAGTTGGGTATATCAAAAATGAAATCTCGGCCCCTGAATGCTTATACTGGTGGGAGGGAGAGGAAATGGAGCTCCCCAGACTGAGCCAGAAAGTTGCAAAACTCATTCAAGAAATCAGAGTTTGAGGTCCGAAAAACTCAGTACTTACTGAAATATCCAGGGGGAGAAATATAAGGTTTTATTCTGCCGGTGAAAAGGATGGAGAGCCTAATACAGTAGAAACACAGGATTAGACAACTGGAGTGAAAGAAGAAATGCAGAAGCCAAGTACAAGAATGGTAGGAAACATTCCTACCTACTCAAAGGGAACTCACAATATCCAGGAGGCCCATGAAGAGAAGCCCTAGAGAAGCTAATTTGTACTACTCGAATCTAAACAAGCTTTGGTATGAAAGTATAATGGACCACATTAATGCTCTGACTTAACAGAGCACAGAAGAGGGAGGCAAATTTGAGGTCAGCGTTCTTAACTGTTTTTGAGCCACAAACCACATTAGCAGTCTGGTGACGCCATGGACTCGTCTCAGAATTATGCTTTTAAATGTATAAAATAAAATTCATAGCATTACAGAAGAAAAAAAAAGAAATCTCATTAGTGTATACTGAGGTTTTCTTTTCTTTCCTCTTTTTGTGTGTGTATATTTGTGTTTGTTTTCTGTCAAATGAGGACTCATTTAACCCAGTTTCTGATCAAAGTTCAATCTTTGAACTTCCTCCTCGTTTCATCCAGGCTGATTTGAAAACCCCCGGAACTGATATAGTCCCAGGTGTCAGCAGAGGAAACACGGTCCTCTTATCTGGTTCGTATGTACCCATCTCCCTGTGGAGTTACTTCACTTGCTTTCCTGTGACACAGCAAGTCCTGCTTTCAGAGAGTATCTGGGGTCCAGTGGGGGCCAACAGGAAGCCTGGGCACCCCATCCATGCCATATCAGTTTTGAGACAGTTGAGGTGTAGCTTTTTCTTGTTACACCTTGCTAGGCTCTGCTGACATCTCTCCACCACATCTCTCCATCTCTTCCTAGGCCTGTCATCAAACTCCATGCAGAGAATCAAATTCTAGTCTTTGTTCTTGTAGTAGCCTCCAATTTACATGAGGAGATAGAAGCATGTGTCTGTGTCCACTCAAACTCCCAGGGAAAGGGTATGGGCAAGGCATTACCTTATTTTCAAAGTCCCTCTTTTTGCCTGTAGTTGGGAGATACCAGTAATTCTGGACTCAGCATTCTCCCCAGAACCTTCTCCTTTCACATAATTACAAATGTTTCTGAAATTTGCATCTTTGTTATTATTGTGTTTGTATAGGGCATGTTTCCAGGGCAAAGCAAACAGGACAGGTCCTTTGGTGTTTCAAGGTATTTCTCCCAGTATGCATCTCACTTTGTAATGATATGGCCAGAGTTAGACAATGGATCACTTAGATTTGGCAGTGTAGGCAGGGAAGCACTACAAAACACCCTTGATTTCCTTGAATCATCTATTTCACAGAGAGGTAGAAATATTTATGGCATTGGCCTTGATTCCATTGTAGTGCATACTGAGGACCAAATGGGAAAAGTGGTGTTTTGACCTAGTTTATTGATTATATGCAATGTCGACAGCAATCAAAGAATGGAATTAGCAACACAAGATAAGGTGAGGAGGCACATGTTTAGGGCCCATTCAGGACTTTGTGTTATATCCACGAGTATCATCTTGTTCTTGCCAGGATGGCTGCTCCCATCACTATCATCTTTCAGCTTCCCCTGTAGATAAGCACCTCCACTGGTTATACTGGCATTTTCCAACTTGTTTCATGGAACAGATATGAATATCCACAAGCTATGAACAGGGGTTATGCGTAGAAAAAGACAGATAGGTAAAATGAGTATGGGAAATGTTGCATTACACAATGTTAAAAAAGGTCTTCATTCTAGTACAGCTTTATTCAGCTCACGCATATGGTGACCATCATATAGGGTTGGTATTAATTTCCTAGGGCTGCTGTTACAAAGTACCAAAAAACTGGGTGGCTCAAAGCAACAGAAATTTATTATCTCATAGTTCTGGAGGCTAGAAGTCTGAAATCAAGGCGTTGGCCGGGCTAGGTTCTCTCTGAAGGCTTTAGAGGGAGAATCCTCCCTCATCTCTTCTAACTTCTGGGGTTTGCTGGCAATCCTTGGCCTTCCTTGGCTGGTAGATACATCACGCAAGTTACATGGCCGTCTCCTCTCCATGCATCTTCACATCACCCATCTCTGTGTCCAAATTTCCCCTCTTTATAAGGACATATTGCATGTCATATCGGATTAGGGCTCTTTCTAACGAGTTTGTTTAAACTTGGTTCTCTGTAAAGATCCTATTCCCAATAAGGTCCCATTCTGAGGGTTAGGACTTTGACATCTCTTATTTTGGAGGGGAACACAATCTAACCCACAATAGTGTTATGTAATATTACATTCACTCTGCTGATTCCCTCACTGCAGAAGGCGTATAGTAGTAGTAGTAGCAGTATTTCCTGGAACTCACTTTGGGAAATACAGGAGTGTGTGGATGGCATTTGGAAGCTCAAACATAGGTATGCGAAATTTCTTCTCCCCATGCGAAAGTGCGTTTTGCTGAGTGTTATCCCAGGGACAAAAAAAATTAACCTGGAACACTCTTTCACGACCAGTCATAAAGTATGGGTATAAGTGTGAATATGGCTTACCCTAAATCACTTTTGAAAAACTGGGGAAAAGATCCTTAAAATAGAGAAAGTTTTACTGTTACGGGTGTTATTGTTTTGTCATTAACTGGCCATTTCCCAAACGAATAAAGGCCTGCTAATACTGGCTTTAACTACTGATGGACATTAAGAATTTCAGACTTCCTGCCTGACTGAGAGGGTTACTTAGAGGAATAAAAATAAGTTTTTCTTTTTAAAGAAAGGTAGGCTGCTCTGATTAGAACTGATCATACCTATACCACAGCACTTCTATTTTTATTTTAGCATGTAGATTGTATCATTTATCTCAATTCTTCACTTCCTCTCCACATTAGATCAGACTTTCTAACTCATGTCGTGGCCCCACAGGTGGGGTGTACTTTTGTACCCCTTGACTTTGGGCGTGGCCATAGGATTTGCTTTGGTCAATGAATGTCAGTGGACATGACAAATGCAGAGACTTAAATTATGTTGCAAGTTTGGGCTTGATCTCTTGCCCTAATGTTTTTGTTTTGGGAACATGCCTTAGGTAGCCGTTAGTGTCAGGAGGATGAGATACACACGGAGGAGATGCAGACATCACGTGCAGCTTGGAGCCAATCTCAGCATTACCCAGCCTAAATCCAATGAACCCTAGCCAACCCACCTATGCATGAATGATAAAGACACACTTCCAGGTCTGTGCTATTGAGATTCTGTGTGACCAAGAACACAGCATTATTTTAAAAAACATCGATCAATACACCTTGTTTGTAGGTTTGTCTCCCTCACTATTCTGTGAGCTTTTTAAAAGTAATGGCCCTATTTTACATAATTCTACATTTCCTCAGCTTAGTTCTTGCATAACATAGCCTCAAAAATGTTTGATGGGTGAAGAATGAATGAGTGAGTGACATACAAGGGACTCTGAGTGGAATGTAGGGAGCATGGTTACTCTGGCAACCCAAGTAAATAATTTAGAAACAACACTGGAATACCGCTTTGCTTCTGCAGAAAGGTTATACACACATTCTTAGGCTAAAAGTAGGAATTCGTGCCAATTCTAGACCATTCATAAGCAGGGACGCTTGGTCCTGGAAAATACTAAACCCTCAAATCTGACTCTGCATTAACCCGATGGCAAAGTCTGAGGTTATTTTTCCATTTTGTTTTGGATAATGATCTCTTGTATCAATAGCAAAATGGACATATCCTTTAGTCTACCTCCAACTGCAGCAGCAGGAACTTCACACAAGTGACTCGCTTCTTGGTCGTGATGCTTACTTCTGCTATTAACGATTAACACGTAACATTTGTTTTCTAGAATTGCTATTACGTATTGTGACTCCTTTCTAAATAACTATGATTATAACACCATACATTAATCTTTTCTAAGGTCAGCATAGGCTATCTTAAATACAACTGAAAGATGTGAAGATTCTGCAAGTTTTAAGAATTTAAAATTCAACATGTCTACTGAGTATGCACTCTTTTGTGGCAGTGTTATCTGAAGTCCAAGAATAAGTTTGTGTGTGTGTGTGTGTACTTGTGTTCCCTTATTTTCACCTATACTATGTGGGATTCTGAATCAATAGGAAAACAGCTGACAGCACTAGATGAAAAATGATTATAGCAAAGAATTTAATCAATAATCACTTTCATCTTAGCAACATACATTACACATGTAAAAATTAATTGCACGAATGTTTACTCTTTGCTAGTCTCAGAGTAAATAAGACCAAGCTGTTTGAAGAGTCAGAAAAACACTAGAGGAGTAGTAGCAATTTTGAATGTCAGAAAAAACATGCTGTGGTTAGGACTGAGCAATGAGTCTTTCCTTGATGACGGGATACCACAAGATTACCACAAGCCACCGTAATGTAATTTATTACATCAATTCTGCACGCATGCATGTGTATCTCATCTCTTAGGAGAAATTTCAAACTAAATCCCAGCATATCACTGATACAACATTAAAATAATGTTTCTGATGAATAAGAAATTATAGAATTTAGGGCTTCCCTGGTGGCGCAGTGGTTGAGAGTCTGCCTGCCGATGCAGGGGACATGGGTTCGTGCCCCGGTCTGTGAGGATCCCACATGCAGCGGAGCAGCTGGGCCCGTGAGCCATGGCCACTGAGCCTGTGCGCCCGGAGCCTGTGCTCCGCAACGGGAGAGGCCACAACAGTGAGAGGCCCGCGTACCGCAAAAAAAAAAAAAAAAGAAATTATAGAATTTAACACTAAAATGCCTTAAGGAAAAAACCTAAATCTGTGATGACAAATCTTTCATAAAGGATTGATTCCAATCTGAACATATTAATGACTTAAAACATGTATTAGGAAGTTAAAGAATTTGTTTATATTAAGAGGTGTTATGATTGAAAACTATGGAAGGACAGCTTTAAAAGATAATATTATTTTTTAAAATACTTTAGTTAGCTAAAACAACAAACATTTTCCCTACATGCAGTAAAATGAACAGGTGTGTCCCTAAAGCGATCCTGGGGCTCAAGGGAGAGGGTTCAAGTTAGCTAAAGAGCATTCTTAGTCTTTAGCATAGGATTTTATAGACTACTGGTAGTTATTTCAGGGCGGACTTAAAATGGAATTAGCATGTTTACGGGAGAGGTCTACTGATTAGGAAGTGACAAAATCGGGGAATGCAAGTAACAAATTGTGCCAATCTGTGTGTGTGTGCTTCTCTTCCAGGCAGCATGTAAACACATATTCACTGGGATTTTTGAGCTGGCAATAGTAGAGTCTGTAATTTAGACATTCTGTCAAGATTTATGCCTTTCATGTTGTCCTTTGGTATAAATTATTCTTTTAAAAAGTTTTAGCTAGTTCTCAATGGCCAAAAGAAACAAAGAAAAGATGTTATTATTTGGACTTGAGGAAGCATTTTAAAGAAAGTGTATGTAACTCGAAGAGCTTGGAGCAATGGCTATGTCCATGGCCTTGGACTCAAAGAGAGAAATTCACCCACGTGGAAGGTACTTCCTGGGGAAAAGAAATCCTTCCAGCTAAGTTTTTCCTTTTAACGCTAAACACTGAAGGGTCTCAGTGATCATGATTGTGTGTGTGTGTGTGTGTGTGTGTGTAAGACTGCCAATTTCCTTTATGGTACCATGTACTTTTAGGGGGTCATTTAAATGGATCAAATACTACCTTCTTTAACTAAATAATTACTATATATTAAAAGCACATATAACCCTTTTTATCAATTTAGGCTTATTAAACAAATTAAACCTAAAAAAGCATTGGATGGCATTGGATGTTATTATAATTTCAGGTCTTCTCTAAAGTATATGCAGGAATTAGTTTTTGATTTCTTTATTTTTACTTGTGCTTTAAACAAACAAACTTGTGCTTTTTTAAAAAACTGAGCTAGGCATGAGAGTTAGTCTTTATTTTATATTATCTCATGTAACCATCATGACAACACCATAAATTGGTATTAGTTCATTTTCACACATTAGCAAACTGAAATTAGAAGAGCCTTAGGAACTTGTCCTAATTAAGGGGTGTAGCCTACATTCAAGTTGCATCCTGAAAAGTTTGCTTGTTAGGCTATATCTGCTTGTGCTTCTTATAGAGCTCTGGCATTTAACTCCATGTTTGTCCTATCCTAAAAAATTTATGTTTAAGTTTTCCCTTTATATTGTAGGTAAGTTACTTTCACATTATCATCAAATTAGAAATAGAAATTATAATAAACCAAAGGAGTACATTATCCATTTGGATGGAAACCATATACAACCCCAGATCTTTAAAGTAAAAGCATACAGTTCACACCAAGTAAGCAGCACACAGTAATGCTTCCACCCACAGGCCTAATTTATGCACTTTCTTCATATTTTCTTTATGTAGTACTTGACGAATGTTTATTGGTAAAGAGTTTTTTTTTTTTTTCTTCTTTTCTTAAACTGAGAATGAACAGCATATTTTAAGCAGCACAATTATGGGCGTTCTGTACTTAGCACAGTTCTCAGAAACTAAATTGGAGAGATGAAATCCAAGAAAGTGTGGGAGAGAAACTGGAATATCAAAAGGAAGCTAGAAAAAGAGCCACAGAAAGGCCTTCCTGACTTTCTGAAACTACCAACATGGGCAAAGTTGGTGCCCACGTATGTTTATAATCAGGTCGTGGGGAAAACATTTTTTCAGTGTAGCAGAACCCAAAAAATAATGTCTTTGATGGTCTATGAGACAGTGATGGTTGTTAGAATATTATTACTTATAACAAAACCATTATTGCTAAGTATTATCCTGATGCATTTTACTGGGGCTGTCTACAGTATAAACCACAGATAATTCCAGAATTTCCTTTTAATAAGTAGTGTCAACCTTCACCAACATCCCTCAACCTTTTAAAAAACACTAGCCATAGAAATTAAGAACATTGGAAAGTTTCTATTTTCATACTACTAGATCTTCTGGTGATAATGATAATTATTTTTTAAAATGGAGGGAAAAAAATCTCATGACATTACTCTGATTTCATTATTTAGAGATGTTAGTCAAGAAGAGGCAGCATAACTTCTTAAGAGACATCAGAAATGTTTAATTAGAGAGCAGTGCAGTAAGTAAATAACATGTCACATAAACCTCAATTTTGTTAAACCCTGAGATTTCATGCATTGTACTTCCTTACGTGTAGTATGCTATGGACTGAATTGTGTCCCCCTAAAATTCATAGGTTTAAGCCCTAACCCCCAAGGTGATAGGATTTAGAGATGGAGTCTTTGGGAGTAATGAAGCTTAGATGAGGTCATGAGGGTGGGGCCCTCATAACGAATTAGTGCCCTTACAGGAAAAGACAGGAGAGAGCTTATTCTCTCTCCCCCTCTGCCACGTGGGGCCACAGCAAGAACTTGGCCTCCAGAACTGTGAGAAATTAATTCCTGTTGTTCAAGCCACCTAGTCCATGGTATTTTGTTATGGCAGCCTGAGCAAAGACATACTATTAGCCACATTCCCTAAAATCTATGGAAAAATAACACAATAAGCCAAACTTATTTATTTAGACTCCAAATCTATAACAACTATCAAAGAAGAAAATGTAGGAATGCTGTCCATTCAAAACCTTATATATAATGAATAAACTTATTGTTGAGGTAACTTATTTATTGAGATAAATGACAATGTCACAGAGCAAGAAGGCAGGAGACCTGGATTGTACCTTAGTATTTTTCTAGTTGGTATGCAGTCTTGAGAAAGTCCCTTAACAGCTGAGGTTGATCAGTTTATTTTCCCTTAAAAAGGATTGGTCTGAAACATTTCTGAGGTCCTTTCCACTTTCAAAGTTCTACAGCTCCCAGTGCACTTTAAAAGGAAGGAAGGATGGAGACGCACTTACCATTCTGTTCCCGCTGCACTCCTGCCGCCAAGAGATCAGGCTCCCCGAGGCTGATGTCATTCAGCCTAGTCCCCAGACACTCCATGCAGAGATGCTTGCACCACTCCTCGGCCTCCAGCTCTGGAAATGAGCACATGCCATGGAAGTCAGGCAAGGCTACATAGGGATGATGGAGAAGGAATGTTTCCTGAACCAGTTTCCCAGGTAAGGGGTGAGCATTAAAAAATCTACCTTAAGAAAACTAAAAAGCTATATTTAAGCAGTGAAATAAAACAATCTCCACAATTGTTTCCCTTGACATTATAACATTGTATTTTAAAGTTATTTTAAGTTATGCCAATGTACTTTATCTTATTTATAAATAATAGACTGAGATTTGTTTACTATCCAGTACATTTTAGATTGATTTAATTGGAGGAAAGAATTTACTCGGAAAAATTAATTAAATACAAAATAAAAATAGATAAGTGAATAGCTGAAAAATGTCGAACTAGATTAAACACATGACTGTCCTCCTGAATGTAACTTGGATGTGTGCGGACTGAAGGTCTGATGCCCGTCATTCTGAACTGCAGTGGATCATAGATCAGCAAAAGAATGTGATCGATTTCCTTTTACAAATCTCAAAAGCAGACCATTCTCACTTAAAAAAATTTAGGGAGAAGATATTAAAAATAACTTTCCCCTTTAGAAAACTCCAATTATCTAAGATATTGATTAGATCACTCTCTTTTTATTCCCATTACTTCCCGACTTCTCTATATTCGCGGTTTTTCTTTGCTTGAAACCTCTGAATACCTTTCACCTACACAAACTCTTGTAGTATTGAATGCTTTCACAAACATGGATGAATTTGATCCTAATATAAGCCCTCTGTGCATGAGATGACAAAGGATTAGTGTCATGACTGGGTCTCATATCCTATCATGGGTCAGCACCAAGACAGAATTGGAACCCAAGCCTTCTAACTATTTTTATATGCAGAGATCCGAAAGGTTAGAAATTTTGGGCCAAGCCCCCACATCACTGCACAGAAATTGGATAAGAGTTTTCCACTGACACTCATCCAGAGAAATTTCTGACTCTTTCACATAGCATAAGTCTGTACTAGAGCAGTTTAATATAGAGTTCCTTCGAATCTCTTGCTCCTCTCTGTGGATGACATTTCCACCTTTGCCCTGGCATTTTAAACTCCCCATAAAAACGTTATCTGTGACACGTTTTCTTGACTCCAAGGATACGAGTATCAACTGCTCTGCTCGACAGCCAACGTCATCAAACCTGGGTAATGCTTTCTCCCTGTGCTCAGTCACACCGCCTTAGCATCAAAAATGGGTTTGATCAATGAGATGTCAAGCCATATTTGTCACTTTTTCTTCGTTTTATCAAGACCATAGAATGTTGTTAGAAAATAAAGAAAAAGAACATGCAGTCTCCCACGGAGTGCTATTCTGACAAAAATAACGCTTCCAACGTTCAAATCACAAAAGTGATTTTTCTTTGCAAAAGCTATGGTTTGCATCCTTCAGGGATTGTCCTCTGTGGTGTCAGACACAGCATGCGCCCAAGGAGAAAGCAGATTCTCATGTGGGCCAGGCCTGGCTCCTTGTCTGGCTGGTGGGCTTTTCCTCATGAACCTAGAAAAGCATCCCTTTTGATCACAGGGCCTCTAATACAATAAAAAGGCATTGCTGAGGCTCACAGCTTTCTAAAAAAAAAAACACGTTTTTTCTTCTGGTGAGGGAATGCCAGCCTTCACAGAAAAATTTTACACAAGCAACAACAGCATATATTGAAAATAATTTTCATTAGATATATGAATTTTGACTTCTAAAATTTATGAAAGTTTTGAAAGCTTTTCTAACAACAGATCAAAAGCTTAAGCCAATTTCCATGCCGTGTCTCTAGAAATCCTTGACATTTTTGCTAAGGGAGACAATATGGCTATATTTTTTCTTTTTACATTTTGATGTTGTGACTGTTTCTCAGAACTCCTCGACCTTCAATCATCAGTGAAATCACATGCAATTAACATCTCATCTGCATGACTCTACCTGCGAGTATTTCCAGGACCCCATAGATGGAAAGAAGAATATCTGCTATGCTATGTATGGTAAAATTAAAAGTGTGAAATATGACAAAGCACCTGTGTCACAACGTTCCCTTTAAATACTAAGTCAGCGCATGCCCAGAGGTTAAAGAAATATGTCCCTCACTCCTTCTAGTAACTCTTTTGTCCTAGGATTGAATGAGATAAAGAAAACAACCACACAGTAAAGGGCTTCTAGGAAGCTCGCGCTGACAATTTTGAGTAGAACTCAACTTGGCGTTTCTGTAAGGACCAGAGCCAGCGGGCTGCCTCCACAGCAATGAGAGGGGCTCCTGGGCTTCCACCAGCAGGTAAAGATGGCTTTTGCAGCCAATCTTGAGAATTGCAACGCTTCTGCATTTTAATAGTACAGCAGCATGTATGAAGAGAAATAGCAAGAGTAATACAATAAGACTAGATATAGTCACATTAAAGACTGAATTATAAACTATTTCAGAAAGAAACAGAGAGAGGAGAGGGAGAGAGAGAGAGGGAGAAAGAGAGAGAGAGAGAGAGACATCCCTGCAATTCAGCTCAGAAGAATCAGATCAGATCAGAATCATCAAGGGTTCATTTCTTTATTAACAAACATTTTCTCACTGTAAGCCAGGCACTGTGCTAAGAGGATATGGAAAAACACAGTTTCTGTTCCCAGTAATCTTAGAGTCAGGTGGGTGGGCAGGAGAGTCTGGTGTGTGGTTCTCTGGAGGGCTGTGGCTTAGCTGGTAGGAGCTGGGGCACCAGGACAAAGGCTGAGCAGCTCAGAGGGAATCTGATCAGGGACCTGCAGGGCGAGCAGGAAGGGGAGAGAGTGTGTGTGAGTGTGTGTATCGGTGTGTGTCTGTGTATCAGCTTGTGAGTGTGTATCAGTGTATGTGCGCGTGGGACAGTGTGCATATGAGCATGTTAGAGCACATCAGTGTGTGACAGTATTTGTGAGTGTGTGTGTGAGTACATGGGTCTGTGTGTGAGTACATGAGTGTGTGAGGTATTTGTGTGAGAGTATGAAGGAGCGTTACGTGTCTCTGTGAATGTGCTGGAGGAACCAGGCTGCACTGAGGAGGGTGGTCAGGGCTGAGATGGAGAGGCACATCCAGGGCAGCGACAGTGACACCTTGTGACCAGCGAGGGACAGCCCTGAGTTCAAGGAGTAAAGTCTGAGAAGCAGTCAGCACTCTGTCCATCCTCTTCCCGGTTTTGTAGTATTTAGTTCAGTTAGATCAGCCCCAAACCTTCACCTCAAAAGTACTAACCTTTGTAGTCTGCATACTTGATCTAACAGTTTTGCTGCAGACAAGCTGAACTTGTTTATTATACAAGGCTTTGTTGCTTAAAATCTGTTTTTGACAGTCACCTTTCAAATAATTATAGTTGTGCTTTTTATTTGCTCTTTTCTTTGGCAAACTCCATGTATTGAAATCCTTTAATATCTTTTATTGCATGTTAATTTACTTTGTCCCATCATTATTTAACTAGTGTTTTTCTCTGAATCACCTTACATCTTTCACCTTTCCATTTTCTGTGTTTACAGAACTGAGGAGATTAAATACGAATGCAATAATCTAATAAACCCACTGTATTTTTAAATATTTATTTTCCCATAATTTCAGTGCCTTTTGTCTTTTGTTTTATCTTTCAAGCGTCTACCTTGGTCTACACATAATGTGTAAATGATTAAATTTCTTTATGGAGGAATGAAGGCATAAAATGTTCTGCAACGTTTTCTATGTTTTTCTCTTTATGGTGGAAGTGCTTTCTCATTTAGATGTCTTTTTCGGATAGCTTGCAGCTATGCTCAAATTCTTAATTCAGGTCAATAACTTTTCTCTAGAACAGAAACCCAAATAATGTTTTCATTATGTATAGGATAAGTTAAATGAATAAATTTGGTAACTCCCAAAAGAAAAAAAAACCTGAAAGATGTTTGGGAATAACAAGACAAATAGAGAAGAGAGACTAAACTAAATTATGAGACTGTAGGGAAAATGATGATCAGGGACCCTGCAAAGTAGAGATACAGTCAAAGATGGACGGCTGTTCCTGAGTTTCTTTCCATCACTTCTTTGCAGAATTCTAGGGAGAATTTGCAGAATTATGGCTAGATTCATTTAAATAAGAAGAGATCTTTTGGGCTTCCCTGGTGGCGCAGTGGTTGGGAGTCCGCCTGCCGATGCAGGGCCCGTGAGCCATGGCCGCTGAGCCTGCGCGTCCGGAGCCTGTGCTCCGCAACGGGAGAGGCCACAACAGTGAGAGGCCCGCGGACCGAAAAAAAAAAAAAAAAAAAAAAATTCCTGGTTTTGTTGATGACAAAACAGTATTATCTTACCTACATTTTCCTAAGATTATTAATAAAAGCCAAATCCAATGAGGACTAAGTACAAAAGTTTATTATTTCCACACAAAACTAGTCTTGCCTGCATCTTACAGCAAATTACCATGAAACTGATTCAGTGCCATTTTTAATTCTGCTATATGATTTTAGCTGATGGCCTATTTTCTGTAGATGTGATGACCCTTTTTTCACTGTTTGCAAATATAGCTCCTTTTGGATCATTTAACTTTCAAGTCGTCATCCTAAGGCCTAAATTTAGTGAAAGTAATAAAGCTTAAATTTAATCATTTATTCAATAGGCATTCTTAAGAGTCTGCTATGTAAAAATCTTTTTTTTTTTTTTTTTTTTTTTTGCGGTACGCGGGCCTCTCACTGTTGTGGCCTCTCCCGTTGCGGAGCACAGGCTCTGGATGCACAGGCTCAGCGGCCATGGCTCACGGGCCCTGCATCGGCAGGCGGACTCCCAACCACTGCGCCACCAGGGAAGCCCAAAACCAGGAATTCTTAAGCGTATGTAATTCTTATTTGCTGGGCAGATTTGCGATGATTTGATGACAAATGTTGTTTTTATATTTACTGAAGTCTTAAATACTCCTATTTGCTGGAAAGTGAAGAAAAATGTCTCCCGATGTAGACTGTTGCTACAAAGATCTCTTATTGTCATTTGAAATTTATAGAGCTATTAAAATATACGATATTTTGACATTTTTCATTCTTGAAAATTGGCACCTACTTCTTATTTAACTGGCCTTGTTGATATGTTACAGACTTTTCTTTTTCTCTTACTTTTTCTGTAGTAGGAAGACAAGAGACCAGTTAAACCCTAACTGCATGCTTCAGCAAAGACGGGAAGAATGTTTAGCTCACAGGAAAGAGCCCTGTCTGTTGAAGTCAGATGGGTAGGAACCTTTAGTTTTCTTTTCTAAGTTAAGAGGCGCGTTTATTTCCTGTCCCTGAGGTGCCTTAATTTGCTCCTTTCCACATTCCCACACCTAATAATCCTTTAAAACTTGTTTCAGATATGCCCTTCTCTGTTTAGTTCCTTCAGGCCCAAGTTTGGATTTGATGTCTTTCCTCTACATTTCCATTTCACTCTGTCTATACTTTGATCATAGTCTCTATATCCCTAAGTTATTTGTCTGCCTTTCCCAAACATATATTCTGATACTAGAGTCAGGGAGACATTGATTTAGTCAGTCTAGAGCCAGTGCAGCACCTGGATATGGAAACTAATAAATAAATGTGGAACAAGTAAGTAGATGTGATTTGCAGTTGATTCCTGGAAATTAATACACATTCTAGAACCAAATGAAAATAACTTGGGAAGTAGTCACTTGCTGGGTGTTTTGAAGTCTTCATTCATCCCCATTTTAAGTGGAGATTATAACTTCTACTCTTCACAGCTGGCTTGTCTAGATAAAACAGATCTTTGATTAGGAAGGGGAAGAGAGAAATTTCAAATATGATTCTCTATCAAACTTCAGTAATTCTAAACTATCTCACATTCTAAAGGTTTCTTATTTTAATAGCTGTCTTTTTCTTTTAGCCTCATTAGTGGTATTTATGCCAAAATGGAAGACTTGTATAAATTCCTTTTGATCCTATATATGATAAACACTTGACAAGATTTTTATTTTCTATAGAGATATAGCAATGGAATCTTAGAAAAGGTCAACTTTGAGCCAAGGAAATGAGTTACCTAAGTTTATTTGATCTTTTATGCACATAATCATAACTTATTTTCCTTAATTTAACAGCAGATTGATACATCACATTTTTGGATTCAATATAGCATGTCTTATTCTGCCATTCTCTCCTTCTGTGAATTAGAGGAGTGAGGCGAGGCTTTCAGATGTGGCCAAAGAGAAAATCGCTCCCGTCTGTCTTCCAAAGTAACAAGGGACAAACAGCAAAAAACGATAGAACCATCGAATGTGCTGCTCTTTAGCCTGACAAGAATTTGCTGCAAAATGCTTTAATACGGAGGTTAGTCAGTGACACAGAGCTTAAAGCAAATCAGAGAAAATAAGAAAGAACTCAAATCAACACTTGTAAATAACCTGAGAATGATGGGAAAATGATGTCAGGACATTACAAGAAAGCAAGGTAGAAAGGGGTCCTTTGCACTAACGCTGAAGGTCAGCTCCAGAGTGAGTGCATCTGTGATAGAAAACCAGCCCCAGGAGGAACACTTTCCAATCTGTGGAATTCTTACTAGACACCGACTGAACACTTGATGTACGTGCCTAAGCTTCTCATAGGAACTTTTGTGAAGCAGGGAACTTTTTGAGAAAGAGGCACCATTAAGAGCTCTTAATCATGTTCTCATAAGGCCTGAAAGCAATTGCTTTCTACGCAGCAATCATGAGGTACTTGGGAGCAGAAAGGAAAACACGAAAGAGGAGAGCTCTGTGTTGGAATATGGAAGTGTTGCCAGTGCCGTGGTTAGATCTCGAAGACTGCGCCCGAAACCACACAGAGCTCTGAAACTGTTTCTCTATACAGAGCCAAATTTATGACAAAAACCTTTGACAATTGCTCAGAGTATGGAACTGAATGTGGCCAACAACCCCAATGAGCCTGGGAGTGTATTATCCTCAGAGCTTCCAGAAGGGAACACAGCCTTGCCACACTTTAGTTTTTGCCTGGTTAGACTCATGGACTTCTGTCCTTTAGAATTGTAAGATGATAAATTTGTGTTGGTTTAAGCTGCTGTGTGTAGGGCACTTTTTTATGTCAGAAACAGAACACCAAAACAAACACAAGGGCCAATCAGCCTCTTCCTCTCTACCAAGAAAACCTCCAAGCAAGCAAATGAATTTAATGGGATGTGATCCACGAAAAATTAGGAAGGTACACAGATATAGATGGAACATGATGTGATTAAATCTGCTTGAAGCTTAAGAAGTAAAATAATTAGGACATACTTCCTGGTTAACGCCGGGGGGGGGGGGGGGGGGGTCGAGGAGTCTCAGAACAGAGAAAGCAGGAACTGCCAGGAGCTAACCAAGAAAAACAGCAGGGGGTTGGAGGAGGGATGCTGGCAACGAGGACTGAAGAGAGTTGAAGCAATCACCAGAAAGATGAGATGCAGCTTGAATCTTAGGATACTAGGAAAGGACTGGGGAGAAGGGGACACGATCTATAGGGAAGGAAAGGATGCATGATCTAAAGGACCGGATGTCATATGAAAGGTAAATGCGATTTAAAGGGACACACTGGGTTTTGAGGAGCAAGAGTGAGTTTTGTGGAGTCTTCCAGTTACACAGCCTTTAAGTGAGAAAAAAAAGGCAGAAAAGAAGAAGAACCCTTCAGCAACTGGGTGGGGGAGGGGAAAAGAAGAAAAAGTAGAAAATTTAGGATCCTGTAAGACAAAAGGATGCCACATTTCAGAGAATTCACTCTCTCCCCCATCACCAAAGCAAACAAACAAACCCTTGCTATGCTACCTGGACCTTTTAAAAGGACAGAAAAGGGCAGAATTAAACTAGGACTCTTAAAAACACCCCAATGTCATAAGAATCAACAAAGGAAATAAAAGACCATGGAGAACTATGGCAGAAATTCAAGACACAAAAATTCACACAAATTCAAATCGGTTTAGGAAAACTGCCTCTCACCTCACCCATTCCCCCAAAATGATAACATGAAGCAGAAGAACACCGTAAATGTGCACTCCAAAAATAGATGAATACATTCAAACAAGCATTTGTGGATATAAAAATTCAGTTTGAATTAGAAATTCAAAAACTAAGAATGGAAATGAACAACAACAACAAAAGTAGGTGAAATGAAGAGTGGAATGAATCTAGAAAAGAAGTGAAAGAAAAAGAGAAAATTAACTCTGAAATGACAAATTAGAAGATGCTTAAGAAAAAAGTCTCAAATGAAAACTTACTAAGAGGCATTGACCAAAGTGAGAAAATAAAACTGTCATGAAAAAACAAGTAAAAAGGAGAGAAGTAGTGGCGATGGGTACCAGGCAAAAGAATAATGGTGGCTTGAATGGATGGACCAGTAGAGTGGGCATAGTGGTGATAAGAACTGTTAAATTTAGAATATATTCATGAAAACCTATGATATTGGCAAGTTTGAAATATTTGCAATATTTGTAGCATGAGGGAAAGAGAGAGATTAAAGATGAACACAGAGGGACTTCCCTGGTGGTGCAGTGGTTAAGAATCCTCCTGCCAATGCAGGGGACACGGGCTCAAGCCCTGGTCTGGGAAGATCCCACATGCTGCGGAGCAACTGGGCCCGTGTGCCACAACTACTGAGCCTAAGTGCCACAACTACTGAAGCCCTCATGCCTAGAGCCTGTGCTCCACACAAGAGAAGCCACCACAATAAGAAGCCTGTGCACCGCAACGAAGAGTAACCCTCCCAGCTCGCCACAACTAGAGAAAGACTGAGTGCAGCAACAAAGATCCAACACAACCAATAAATAAATAAATACATTAATTAATTAATTAAAAAAAAAGATGAACAGAGTTTTTTGCTTGTGCAACTTTTCACTAAAAGTCATTGAATTGACTTTTAGTGAAAATGTGAAGACTGCGGGAGAAGCAGATTTAGAAGAAAATAAGAGCTCAGTTTCAGAACTAAGTTTTAGATGCTTATTAGATATAGAAGTGGAAAGATTAGTAGGCAGTTGGATATATCAGCCTGGTGTTCAGAACAGAGGTTTAGACCGGACTTATAAATGTGGAGTCAACAGTGTACAGCTGTCATTTAAAGGGATGTATCCACGTGAGACCACCAACCAGCTTGAGTTGACAGAAAAAAAAGAAGACATTTAAAGGCTGAGACCTGGGACTCTCCCACAATTAGAGATCTGGGAGGGGGGAAGGAGGCTTAGAAGTAACAGACATTCAAGGAAGAAGAAACTAAAAAGGGTATATTATGCTGGAAGCCAAGGACAAATAGTGTTTCAAGAAGGGGAGCATGACTGTTTCATTTTATAGTTTTTATCAGTTTTACTGAGGTATAATTGATGAATAAAATTGTAACATATATAAGGTGTACAACATGATGATTTGAGATACACACACACACACACACACACACACACACACACACATATATACATGTGAAAGAATTCCCGCAATAAAGTTAATTAACACTTCCATCATCTTACATATTTAGGTTGGTTTTTGTTTGTTTGCTTTGGTGAGAACACTTAAGTTCTACTCCTTTAGCAAATTTTGATTTTACTATACAATATTATCAACTGTGATCAGTTGTGATCTAATGCTGTACATTAGCTCCTCAGGCCTTATTCATCTTATAACTGAAAGCTTGTACCCTTTTACCAACCTCTCCTCCTTTCTCCTACCCCCCAGCTTCTGACAACCACCATTCTATTCTCTGTTTCTATGAGTTCAACTTTTTAAAAAATGTCCACATATAAGTGATACCATGCAGTATTTGTCTTTCTCTGTCTGGATTATTTCATTTACCATAATGCCCTCAAGATCCATCCATGTTTTTACAAATGGCAGGATTTCCTTCTTTTTAAAGGCTGAATAATATTCCATTTTGTATGTACCACATTTTCTTTATTCATTCATTTGCTGATGGACACTTAGGTTTTTCTATATGTTGGCTTTGTGAATAATGCTGTAATGAACATGGGAGTAAAGATATCTCTTTGAGATAATGATTTCTTTTTCTTTAGATATATAACCAGAAGTAGGAATACTGGATCATATGATAGATCTAGTTTAATTTCTTGAGTAACTGTGTAGTCTGTACACCAATTTACATTCCACCGACAGTGTACAAGCGTTCTCTTTTCTCCACATCCTGGCCAGCATTTGTTATCTCTTGCCTATTGCATACACGGTCAATTAATTTTCTAAAAAGGCACCAAAAATACACAAAGAAAAAAGAAAAATTTCTGTCATAAATGGTGTTGGGAAAACTGGATATGCACATGCAAAAGAATGAAACTCCACCCCTATCTTACACTATACATAAAAATCAACTCAAAATAGATTAATGACTTGAATGTAAGACCTGAAATCATAAAACTCTTAGAAGAAAACAGAGAGTAAGCTCCTTGATTTTTATGATTTGATACCAAAAGCACAGGCAACAAAACAAAAATAAACAAGTGGGATTACATCAAACTAAAAAAGCTTCTTCACAGCAAAGGAAACCATCAACTAAATGAAAAGGCAAAATATGGAATGGGAGAAAATATTTGCAAGCCACATATCTGATAAGGGGTTAATATACACAATGTACAAGGAACTCATAAAACTTAATAGTAAAAAAACCAAATGGCCCAATTAAAAAATGGGCAAAGGACCTGAACAGGTATTTTTCCAAGGAAGACATACAAATGGCCAACAGGTACATGAAAAGGTACTCAACAACATTAATCATCAAGGAAATGCAAATCAAAACTACAATGATATCACATGACCAACGGCTTTAAATACCAGCAAAGCTCAAATAAAATGAGGTCCAAATTTGACTACAAGATTCACCAATGTGGAGGGCATCCGTTTCCTTAGTAAGGAGAGTTTTTGATTGACTGATAGAAATAAAAGGCTGATCGAACAGGTACAAGGAAAACTAGGAGAGAAGAGACAGAAATTGGAGTCAGAATATAGGTAAATATAGACAACTCTTTTCAGAAGGTTGTGTCTGTCTTTTGTAAAAGACAGAAGCGAGGCGGACAAGTGAGGTGGAGGGAAAAGTGAGATAAGCATTTTAGAGGGTATCTATCAGGATTTGTGCAGGGGTGTGGGAAGGAACTACAGTGCCATATACAGGCCTCCATGGCGATTCTGGACACGAGAGATGACCAAGAAGAATGAGCTTCTCGTGGTAACTGACGTGACGGAGATAAAGGGCATTTGAAATTGATCCTGATGGCCCCGTGCAGACAGTACAGCGATAGATACAGTGAGTGCCGAGCGGAGAAAGGGATGGGAGGTCTTTCTGGCAGCACAGTTCCTGGGGCTTCCTGGTGGCTCCTGCTGATGCAGTTGGAGCTTGCAGATTGCCAGACGTATCCCAAGGCAGTGAGAAGCTTCCTCTTCACTGCAGACAAGGCCTCCCTGGGTCCTTGTCCTGCGGAGCGCGCAGACTGCCTGCCGCCTCAGCCCCACTGACAGCGGACGGCACAGGGCTCTCTTCCCCTTGACCTTTATGGAAAGAGATCCTGGGTCACCAGGAGGCAGCTGTTTCTTAATCTCACAAATCTTGGGGTCGTCTTTGACTTCTGTCATTTAACTCACTCCATACTTTCTATCTCCTATCATCCAATGCAATCAATAAATATTGAGCCCCATTATGTGCAAAGCACCATTTAACGTCCCGGGGATAAAGTCTCTGCTTTCTTGGTTCATTCTAATGGAAACAGGCAATGAAGCAGCAGAGAGACCTAATTTAGGTAGTGACAGAGTCCGGCATTCGTGGTGGCTCTTTTAGACAGTGTGGTCAAGGAAGTCTCATTTATGGAGGCAACAGTGTCAAATGTAACATTAAAATATTTCTCACAAATCGCTTCTCCCCATTCCCACTGCTACCATTCTTTGTTTCCTTCTCTCTGCTGGACTGAGATGAAAGCTACTTCATGGACCTTCCTATAACAATCACCCCTACATCTAATCCATCTGAAACACTTTCATGCACAAAACAGATGCTGTCATTCTATTTCCCATTTTAAGCCTCTTTATGTTTATTTTAATATTTATTTTATTATCCTATCTTGCCTGGACTACAGAACATAGCATACTAACATGTTTCTTTGTCTCCAGTTGCTCCCTCTATATCAGTCTTGAGTGCTATTCACCCAATTTTTTCGTTCTTCTCCTTAGGGCTTGTAGCATGATGGCATTTCTTGCACTAGTAACAGCTGGTTTAGTCATTGGTTTGACCAATGAATTATGAGCAGAAATTCCTTGTGACACTTCTGTGTGAAAGCTGTAATAGCTGGGTGTATAATTCTTTACACTCCCTTCCCACTGATGCAGTGAGGTGAAAGGAAACAATGAAACTGTGCTTGTGTCAGTCTGGATTCCTGATGTCCATGATGAACAGAGCCATTCTACAGACTCACAGGGTAAGCAAGGAAAAAAACGTTTGCTGGGTGAAGGGACTGAGATTTTAGGATTGTATGTTATGGCTACATGTCTCATGTTTCCTAATTAAAAAAAATAGAAGGAAAAGAAATAGAAGTGGGGTGAATCTATCGCAAAAACTTAAAATGTGTCGTTGTTGTGGTGGTCAGTCAGCAAGGAATAAGGAAACTGTAACCGGATGCGTGCTGATGCGTATTAGGAGGTGGTGAAATATTTGGTTAAAATGTCACCTGCAGTAACTTGGTGAAGGAGTTAGAAAATAACATGAAGTAGGGAAAGGAACTGAAAAACAATATTAGCAGCAAGTGTTAGTTGCTATAGGTTGCATCTGACAAGGTATAAGGAAAATAATCGGTCAGTTTGCACATAAAAGGATTTAAAGGAAGCAGAGTATATGCAAATAATTAGAGCCTTTCAAGGCTGAAAAAGGCAGCTGCTTCTCAACTCCAAGTCAACCCCAATAAAAATAAAAATGATAAGGCTTTGAGCTATATAATCCCTTCTTGAAACCTCTGAATGGCTGAAAGTTCCTTGGAGTAAAGGTCCAGCCAAGGGTGTGATGGCCAGTGTATCTCTTCATCCGGAGAAATAGCTCAGGAAGAAGGTACCAAGGGGGTGGGTCTCCCATCAAACGTGACCTCTCAAGGTCTAAAGAAGGCCTTGCAGGAGGTCTAGAATTCAAGAGAAGTGTTTCTAGAAAAGAAATGGGGGCATAACTATTGGCACACGGAACTAAGTAAAAATCAAATAGATTAAAATGGCTACGTATTCAGGAACAGAAATCTGCTCGAGAAAAAGTTAATGGCTTTTGGAGCTTGTATACCACCCTTGAGCTTCTAGGGCAGAAAGCTGTTGAGAAAGTGTCTCAGTCCCTAAAGAAGGTATACACGCCCATGTTCACTTCAGATGTCAAGTCGAGGCAGAGAAAAGAAAATCAGGAAAGTCCCAGAGACTGGAATCACAGGTTTCATATAACAAAGGACAGGTGACCCTCTTCTAGGGAACAAAACTGGTACCTAGTCAAGTACAAGACCCCATTCCACACAGCAGGGGGCCTCTGCACAGTATTTATTCTGTCTCTGCCACAGTGAGGAGAAGCATAGGTTTCTACCATGAAAAGCCACATCTGGACGTCCTCCAGCAACAACCGTGCATCCGACTGGATGAGACACCGAGATTGTGTCTTTTAGAAAGGGGTGAATGTATTTTTTGTTTAGGAAGAAAAGTGAACAGATGTTTGGTGACCAGAAGTGTGGATGGTATATACCCTTTACTTGGTAAACTGGATCTGAAGCTTCTTCTTTCAGGTTCATAGTTAGATGGCATTTTCTCCCCTTGGAGTTAGGTGCCTGGCACACCGAATATTTGTTGTGTGAATGAGAAAGTAATACAGTATCACGTTCCCTTTAAGTACACACAGTTTGAGTCACTCTAAGAGCACACAGGGGGAGCACTGCCTGCAGTTAGGAGATGGGATGAATATCATGAATATCTTTTTCTTTTTTTTATCTCTAAGAGGAGATGGTTTTGCCCATAACGCCTGCTGGAATTCTTCTTTCATTCTAATCATACATTCAGAAATGAAAAAAGCATGGAGACCACGAGAAGTATAAAAATGATAATTATCCTGGTAATTTACAAGATGATTATTAACATTTACACATTCTTTTCACATGATCATAACTATGTACACCTGACAAAGATGGCTTTTCAAAAACTAGTATCAGACTGAGAATATATAATAAATACTATGTTCAAATTCATTTTCCATTCACTGGGAATAAAGATAATATATTATCCTCAGAGAAGTACTCAGATGAGTCTGAAAAATTATTTCTTAGCAATTTGAAACCAAAATACAGAAATAATGAATACAACCCAACTGATTATTTTAAGTTCAAAAAGCTACAAGAATTTAAAATATCAGATCCTGAAATGAATTGTATGCACTTCTGATGCATTAGTATGCTTTAAATTTTAATCTTTACTTTTATATCACCTTTGCGCCCAATCCAAATATTACATAATAATTTATTTAAAAATGTATTTGTGGACCAATCATCCTTTAAATTAATGGCTTGTGAAATGAGATCAATTGGAAATGTGTCTTCATATATTTCAGAAATATTTTATTAAAGTAAATTTTATAATACCAGTAAACGAGATTTGTCCTCTTGGGTTTAGATCCAGCTGAAGCTACCACCTGAAAACAGCTAAGCATCCTCACATTGGGAAAACATTCTACAGAGCCACCATACTCACTCATCCAGGACCTGAAGCGAGAAGCGTGAGACCAGGTGGCTGCCTTCACTTGCAACTCCTTCCCGTACGTAGGCTGGAGCAAACCACCACAACCACGGAAATGAAAAGCAATGATCTGAGTTCCTAGGAAAGTACCATGGAAATTCCCTTCTCTAATTCTGAAAGAGAGGCATGAAACACCCTATCTCAAGCCACGGGACGCTGTGTTCTTGTGCATCTCAGTGTGTATGTGTGAGGGGAGGGGAGAGTGAGTGGTGAGAGAGCGTCTCCTACACACTGGGGGTATCAGGCTATTGGTTTCACTCCCGGGCAGGGAATCTGCTTATTGAACTTGCTGTTCTGCGTACTTGTCAATTTGATGAGGGGGAGGGGAAGGACTGGACAGAGACCAAGAGGTGGCATTGGTGGCAGGCCGGCATTCACAAACACGAGACGGCAAAAATAAAACTTTCGTGTGTCCCACATGGACCCTGCTGAAGTCCAAGAGGGCTGCATGCTGGCTGAGGGCTGGATAGGGGATCCCAGCAACAGAAGTTCTTGCACAGACCCTGGTGGAGGCCGCTGGACAGAGGTCAGCAGAGACGCGCGTGGGTCGATGGTCGGAGCATGTGTATGCAGAGCCGGGTCTGTGCAGGCAGGCGGCCGTCTTCCCAAAGAGCTCCCGAGTCCCACCTGAAGAGAGCCTTCGGCTCGGAGACCACGAAAGTCCACGGAGGCCGGCACCCATGCTAGCCGACCAAACAGGGGTCGGGGTCTCTTCCTCTTCCTCAGATTTTCAACCTGACTATAAAAAGTCTCATCGTAAATCAACTGATGCACCCTTATGCAAAATTTGGTTTGATTAAAGTGAATCAATGTGAAACTGTATAAAAACATTTTCTATCTGTTCAAAGGAAATATCCATCTCCCTACAAAGACCTGAAGACCAAAGACCCAAACAGACAAGAAGGACAGAGCTTCAAACTTGGAGGATATAGTTAGGGTAGAAGAAAAACATTTTCAAGGAGAGACTCTCTGTACAAGAAATGGAGGTAAAGAAGCAGTGAGCTACCTCAGGAGCAAGCATTCTAAAAGTGTCTGAGATAAATGTGCATCCTGGTTAAAATGCGAGCATCTCAAGACAGAAGTGTGGGAGAAAGAGGAGAGGAGAAAAGGAAGAGAACAAAGGTTCACCCCTGGAACTCTGCATCAGAACGCCGTGGGGAGATTAAACTCTGGGTTTATTTAGAAGAACTAAGTTGAAAACAGGCTAGCTGTCTCTCTCCTGATTACTATTTGTTTCTGTGCTAAGCCCAGAAGTCAGCTTCTCAGAGTGGTCACAAGGTGGGTATAATTCAGATTTCCAATTCGGACAAACAAGTAAGAAGACGTCTGTAATGTGCATTTACAGTTTGGGGAGATTGGTGACAGTCTGTGTCATGTATTTTATGTACTCTTTCTAGTTTTCCTTTACACTGTATCTGTGTCTGTATTCAGTTTTAAAAATTAATCCAGTAAATTAAAGTTATAACTTAATAAACAACTATTTTAGGTAGGAAACCAAAATTAACTAGACAGTCATTAATCATGATGCATTTTGATATTCTTTGATAAGAATAAGCTGAATTTTAGAACCATTATCCCAACGACTGCACAGAAAAGAACCTTGATTTATTATTACATAGTATAATGGAAAGGGCTCCACTTTTTTGTTTTTTACCTTTTGACCCCCTCCCCTAACGTGGACCTCTAGCACCACGAATCTGTTCTCTCTTTAAGCTTGGTTTGTTTTTTTTTGTTTTCTGTTTTTGTTTTTTTAGATTTTACATATAAGAGATCATAAGGTATTTGTCTTTTTCTGTCGGACTTATTTCACTTAGCACAATGCCCTTGAGGTCCATTCACGCTGTTACAAATGGCAAGATTTCATTATTTTTTATGGCTGAATAATATTCATATATATATATATGCATATATACAAACACACAAAACAATTCTTTATCCAGTCAACCATCAATGGACACTTAGGTTGTTTTTATGTCTTGGCTATTGTAAATAACGTTACAATAAACATGGGGGTATGTATATCTCTTTGAATTAAGAGTTTTCATTTTCTTCATATAAATACCCAGAAGTGGAAATGCTAGATCTTATGATGGTTCTATTTTTAATTTTTTTGAGGAATATCCACACTGTTCTCCATAGTAGCTACACCAAGTGACATTCCCACCAACAGTGCACAAGGGCTCCCTTTTCTCCACACCCTCGCCAACACTTGTTATTTCTTGTCTTTTTGACCATAGCTGTTCTGACAAGTGTGAGGTGGTATCTTATTGTGGTTTTGATTTGCATTTCCCTGATGATTAGTGATTCAAGTATCTTTTCATGTGTCTTTTGGACATCTGCATGTCTTCTTTGGAAAAATGTCTATTCAGACTTCTACCCATTTTTAAAAAATAAATCTATTTATTTATCTATCTATTTATTTATCTATCTATTTATTTATGGCTGCATTGGGTCTTCGTTGCTGAGCACAGGCTTCCTCTAGTCACGGCGAGCAGGGGCTACTTTTTTTTTTTTTTTTTTTTGCGGTACGCGGGCCTCTCACTGTTGTGGCCTCTCCCGTTGAGGAGCACAGGCTCCGGACATGCAGGCTCAGCGGCCATGGCTCACAGGCCCAGCCGCTCTGTGGCACGTGGGATCTTCCCGGACTGGGGCACGAACTCGTGTCCCCTGCATCGGCAGGCGGACTCTCAACCACTGCGCCACCAGGGAAGCCCAGGGGCTACTCTTCATTGTGGTGTGCGGGGTCTAGATGCTCAGGCTTCAGTAGTTGTGGTGCACGGGCTTAGTTGCACCGCAGCATGTGGGATCTTCCTGGACCAGGGCTCGAACCCACGTCCCCTGCACTGGCAGGCGGGTTCTTAACCACTGTGCCACCAAGGAAGTCTCTCTGCACATTTTTTAATTGGATTGTTTTTGTGCTGATTTGTATGAGCTCCTTATGTATAACCATTATCAGACATATCATTTGCAAATATTTTCTCCCATTCCATAGGTTGCCTTTTTTGTAGTTTATGGTTTTCTTTGCTGTGCAGAAGCTTTTTAGTTTGATGTGGTCCCACTTATCTATTTTTGCTTTTGTTGCTTTTGCTTTTGGTGTCAGATTCAAAATATCATCACCAAGACCTACGTCAAGAAGCTTACTGCCTAAAATTTTCTTCTTGGAGTTTTATGGTTTCAGGTCTTATGTTCAAATCCTTAATCCATTTTGAGTTTATTTTTGTGTATGGTATGAGTTAGTGGTCCAGTTTAATTCTTTTGCATGTAACTGTCCAGGCTTCCCAACACCATTTATTGAAGAGACTATTCCTTCCTCATTATAAAGGGGTCCTTCATAAAATTTTAGTTCTGATGAATGTATCACTTGAGAAAGAAACATGAAATTATTTTAGTGATTACATTAGGACCAATCTCCCCGCAAATGTCACTATCCTGCATTAGCACGCCCCATCCTAAAACAAACGATGAGAGAAAGTGGCCAGCCTCTTAGAGATTTGTATATTGGAGTTAACATTTACAAGTTGGTGGAAATTTTACATTCATTAATTTTTTTTTCTTTCTTTCTTTTTTTTTTTCTTTGTGGTACGCAGGCCTCTCACTGCTGTGGCCTCTCCCGTTGCGGAGCACAGGCTCTGGACGCGCAGGCTCAGCGGCCATGGCTCACGGGCCCAGCCACTCCGCGGCTCGTGGGATCCTCCCGGATTGGGGCACGAACCCGCGTCCCCTGCATCGGCAGGCAGACTCTCAACCACTGCGCCACCAGGGAAGCCCCATTCATTCATTTTTAATCAAATAAATAGACAGAGACACGTGCATCCTACTACTCTCCATATAAAAAGTAACACATTTAGCAACTGATTCAAGTCTGTGTCCCCAACTATGAACAACTGATGCACCTTGCGGGCTGTCATGCACAGTGTCTGTTTCAGAAGCACAGAAATCATGTAGAAAAGATTGAAAAGTGGCCTTCAGGAAGGAAGTTGGGGCCCTGTCAGCCTGCAACATGCGCATCTGTTTCTGACATGCAGCACAGCCTGTTCCAAATGGACCTGGGGATGTGCAGAAAGTGAAGCATGCCACAGCAGAGGTTCCTCCTCTCCTTGCACAGCTGGGACACACCCTGACCCTTTGCGTCAACAGACTTAGTTCTACCATTCACTGCTTAGAGTGCAACACAGGATTTCTGACTGTTCATTCAACAATGTTTAAAAACTAGCACTCATTCAATGTCCAGAAGGATAGCGTCCTAGCAAATAATCACAGGTCCACCCAGATTAAGGTCTTTTTTAGCCATTCCCGAGACACGCCAAGACACACCATGGCTGTAAAACGCTATATAAACATCTGATCTTCTCACTCCAGTCACCACGTTTAACGACCTGCTTGCTCCTGTCCGCAGTGCCCTTGACTTTATCTCAGGCTGCTTAATTGACAAAATTCTGCTGGTAAAGGTAAGCAGTGTGCAATTTCTCAGGGAATTAATTCCTAAATAAAAACACAAAGAAACATATCATGCAGAAACACATTATATTACATGATTATCTTCTTTTGCAACATGACAGCATGTAGCCTTCTTTCTCGCGTGTTCCTGGTCACTTCATCTCTTTCTTATGGACAATATTTTTTATGTTTTGCTGTGCCTCCTTTGTAAATAATCACCTTATGTAATAGGAAAGACCAGATGTTGCTAGTTTCTTCTGAACAAGTCATAGAGGAGAGAAAGCACAGGTGGACACAGGAGGTTAGGAGTTGGAGCGGTGGGAGCCCCCTTTAAGTCTGGGATTCAGGGGCAGCAGAACCAAATACAGCGATTAAATGTTTAGAGAGTACTAACATTCGAAATTGCAGGGTGTGAAGGAAGTTTTCAAACTGTGTATATTGGCTTTTAATATGTTTTCAAATGTTCAGAGTAGGAAAAAGTATCTCCTTAAGGGAACCAGACAGAACCATGTTGTAACTCTTAAGGGCTGGCCTTTGCCAGCTGAAGTCTGTTAAGGAATAGTGTTTTATTGGTATATGCAGGCTAACTGTTACAGCTCCTATAAGAGTCGATCAGGAATATTGAAAAATGAGTTATTGGAAACAAGTTGCCAGTTAACGTTTTCCCTTCTTGGAAAAAGAAAGTTATATATGCGAACAATAAGCATGTTGAGGTTATTAGTTTGTGCTCTATTCTAGAATAATGAAAAAAGACACTAGAAAAAACGATGTTTCCATTTGTGAAAGAAATGGAGGAATACAGAGGAGATACTGGGAGATCAAAGTAGTGCAGCCAAGAAAGCAGAAGAACCCCTTTACTCTTTTATTTTTCTTTACTTTTTTTATGCTTATTAGTCATTCATTTTATACACATCAGTGTATACATGTCAATCCCAATCTCCCAATTCATCACACCACCACCCCACCCCCGCCACTATCCCCCCCTTGGTGTCCATACGTTTTTTCTCTACATCTGTGTCTCAATTTCTGCCCTGCAAACAAATTCATCTGTACCATTTTTCTAGGCTCCACATATATGTTAATATATGATAACTGTTTTTCTCTTTCTGACTTACTTCACTCTCTATGACATTATCTAGATGCATCTACGTCTCTACAAATGACCCAATTTCGTTCCCTTTTATGGCTGAGTAATATTCCATTGTATATATGTAACACATCTTCTTTATCCATTCATCTGTCGATGGGCATTTAGGTTGCTTCCATGACCTGGCTATTGTAAATAGTGCTGCAATGAACATTGGGGTGCATGTGTCTTTTTGAATTATGGTTTTCTCTGGGTATATGACCAGTAGTGGAATTGCTGGATCATATGGTAATTCTATTTTTAGTTTTTTAAGGAACCTCCATACTGTTCTCCATAGTGGCTGTATCAATTTACATTCCCAGCAACAGTGCAGGAGGGTTCCCTTTTCTCCACACCCTCTCCAGGATTTGTTGTTTGTAGATTTTCTGATGATGCCCATTCTAACTGGTGTGAGGTGATACCTCATTGTAGTTTCGATTTGCATTTCTCTAATAATTAGTGATGTTGAGCAGCTTTTCATGTGCTTCTTGGCCATCTGTATGTCTTCTTTAGAGAAATGGCTACTTAGGTCTTCTGCCCATTTTTAGATCGGGTTGTTTGTTTTTTTTAATATTGAGCTGCATGAGCTGTTTATATATTTTGCAGATTAATCCTTTGTCCGTTGATTCATTTGCAAATATTTTCTCCTGTTTTGAGGGTTGTCTTTCCATCTTGTTTATGGTTTCCTTTGCTGTGCAAAAGCTTTGAAGTTTCATTTGGTCCCATTTGTTTATTTTTGTTTTTATTTCCATAACTCTAGGAGATGGATCAAAGACATATCTTGCTGTGATTTATGTCAAAGAGTGTTCTTCCTATGTTTTCCTCTAAGAGTTTTATAGTGCCCGGTCTTACCTTTAGGTCTCTAATCCATTTTCAATTTATTTTTGTGTATGGTGTTAGGGAGTGTTCTAATTTCACTCTTTTACATGTAGCTGTCCAGTTTTCCCAGCACCAGTTCTTGAAGAGACTGTCTTTTCTCCATTGTATATCCTTGCCTCCCTTGTCATAGATTAGTTGACCACAGGTGCGTGGGTTTATCTCTGGGCTTTCTATCCTGTTCCATTGATCTGTATTTCTGTTTTTGTGCCAGTACCGTATTGTCTTGATACTGTAGCTTTGTTGTATAGTCTGAAGTCACGGAGTCAGATTTCTCCAGCTCTGCTTTTTTCCCTCAAGACTACTTTGGCTATTCGGGGTCTTTTTTGTCTCCATGCAAATGTTAAGATTTTTTGTTCTAGTTCTGTAAAAAATGCCACTGGTAGTTTGATAGGGATTGCATTGAATCTGTAGATTGCTTTGGGTAGTATAGTTATATTCACAATATTGATTCTTCCAATCCAAGAACATAATATATCTCTCCATCTGTTGGTATTGTCTTTAATTTCTTTCACCACTGTCTTATAGTTTTCTGCATACAGGCCTTTTGTCTCCTCAGGTAGGTTTATTCCTAGGTATTTTATTCTTTTACTTGCAATGGTAAATGGGAGTGTTTCCTTAACTTCTCTTTCAGATTTTTCATCATTAGTATATAGGAATGCAAGAGATTCCTGTGCATTAATTTTGTACCCTGCAACTTTACCAAATCCTTTGATTAGCTCTAGTAGTTTTCTGGTGGCATCCTTAGGATTCTCTATGTATAGTATCATGTCATCTGCAAACAGTGACAGTTTTACTTCTTATTCTCCAATTTGTATTCCTTTCATTTCTTTTTTTTCTCTGATTGCCGTGGCTAGGACTTCCAAAACTATGTTTAATAATAGTGGTGAGAGTGGACATCCTTGTCTTGTACCTGATCTTAGAGGAAATGCTTTTAGTTTTTCACCATTGACAATGATGTTCACTGTGGGTTTGTCATCTGTGGCCTTTATTATGTTGAGGTAGGTTCCCTCTATGCCCACTTTCTAGAGAGTTTTTATCATAAATGGGTGTTGACTTTTGTGAAAAGCTTTTTCTGCATCTATTGAGATGATCATATGGTTTTTCTTCTTCAATTTGTTGATATGGTGTATCATATTGATTGATTTGCGTACATTGAAGAATCCTTGCATCTCTGGAATAAATCCCACTTGATCATGGTGTATGATCCTTTTAATGTGTTGTTGGATTCTTTTTGCTAGTATTTTGTTCAGGATTTTTGCATCTATATTCATCAGTGATATTGGTCTGCAATTTTCTTTTTTTGTAGTATCTTTGTCTGGTTTTGGTATCAGGGTGATGGGGGCTTCATAGAATGAGTTTGGGAGTGTTCCTTCCTCTGCAATTTTTTGGAAGTGTTTGAGAAGGATGGGTGTTAGCTCTTCTGTAAATGTTTGATAGAATTCGCCTGTGAAACCATCTGGTCCTGGACTTTTGTTTGTTGGAAGATTTTAAATCACAGTTTCAATTTCGTTTCTTGTGATTGGTCTGTTCATATTTTCTATTTCTTCCTGGTGCAGTCTTGGAAGGTTATACCTTTCTAAGAATTTGTCCATTTCTTCCAGGTTGTCCATTTATTGGCATAGAGTTGCTTGTTGTGGTCTCTTAGGATGCATTGTATTTCTCCGGTGTCTGTTGTACCTTCTCCTTTTTCATTTCTAATTTTATTGATTTGAGTCCTCTCCCTCTTTTCCTTGATGAGTCTGGCTAATGGTTTATCAATTTTTTTTATCTTCTCAGAGAACCAGCTTTTAGTTTTATTGATCTGTGCTATTGTTTTCTTTGTTTCTATTTCATTTATTTCTGCTCTGATCTTCATGATTTCTTTCCTTGTGCTAACTTTGGGTTTTGTTTGTTCTGCTTTCTCTAGTGCCTTTAGGTGTAAGGTTAGATCGTTTATTTGAAATTTTTCTTGTTTCTTGAGGTAGGCTTGTATATCTATAAACTTCCCTCTTAGAACTGCTTTTGCTGCATCCCATAGGTTTTGGATCGTTGTGTTTTCATTGTCATTTGCCTCTAGGCATTTTTTGATTTCCTCTTTGATTTCTTGGTTACTTAGTAATGTTGTTTAGCCTCCACGTGTTTGTGTTTTTTACGTTTTTTACCCTGTAATTGATTTCTAATCTCATAGCATTGTGGTCAAAAAAGATAGTTGATATGATTTCAATTTTCTTAAATTTACTGAGGCTTGATTTGTGACCCAAGATGTGATCTATCCTGGAGAATGCTCCGTGCACACTTGAGAAGAAAGTGTAATCTGCTGTTTTTGGATGGAATGTCCTATAAATATTAATTAAATCGATCTGGTCTATTGTGTCATTTAAACCTTGTGTTTCTCTATTAATTTTCTGTGGATGATCTGTCCATTGGTGTAAGTGAGGTGTTAAAGTCCCCCACTATTATTGTGTTACTGTAAATTTCCTCTTTTATACCTGATAGCAGTTGCCTTATGTATTGAGGTGCTCCTATGTTGGGTGCATATATATTTATAATTCTTATATCTTCTTCTTGGATTGATCCCTTGATCATTATGCAGTGTCCTTCCTTGTCTCTTGTAACATTCTTTATTTTAAAGTCAGTTTTATCTGTTATGAGTATTGCTACTCCAGCTTTCTTTTGAGTTCCATTTACATGGAATATCTTTTTCCATCCCCTCACTTTCAGTCTGTATGTGTCCCTAGGTCTGAAGTGGGTCTCTTGTAGATGGCATATATATGGGTCTTGTTTTTGTATCCATTCAGTGAGCCTGTGTCTTTTGGTTGGAGCATTTAATCCATTCACATTTAAGATTATTATCCATATGTATGTTCCAATGACCATTTTCTTCATTGTTTTGGGTTTGTTTTTGTAGCTCCTCTTCTTCTCTTGTGTTTCCCACTTAGAGCTCTAAGCTCCTTTAGCATTTGTTGTAGAGCTGGTTTGTTGCTGCTGAATTCTCTTAGCTTTTGCTTGTCTGCAAAGCTTTTGATTTCTCTATCAAATCTGAATGAGATCCTTGCCAGGTAGAGTAATCTTGATTGTATGTTCTCCCCTTTCATCACTTTAAGTACATCATGCCACTCCCTTCTGGCTTGTAGAGTTTCTGCTGAGAAATCAGCTGTTAACCTTATGGGAGTTCCCTTGTATGTTATTTGTCATTTTTCCCTGCTGCTTTCAATAATTTTTCTTTGTCTTTAATTTTTGCCAATTTGATTACTATGTGTCTCAGCGTGTTTCTCCTTGGGTTTATCCTGTATGAGACTCTCTGTGCTTCCTGGACTTGGGTGGCTATTTCCTTTCCCATGTTAGGGAAGTTTTCGACTATAATCTCTTCAAAGGTTTTCTCGGTCCTTTCTCTCTCTCTTTTCTTTCTGGGACCCCCATAATATGAATGTTGTTGTGTTTAATGTTGTCCCAGAGGTCTCTTAGGCTGTCTTCATTTCTTTTCATTCTTTTTTCTTTATTCTGTTCTGCAGCAGTGAATTCCACCATTCTGTCTTCCAGGTCACTTATCCATTCTTCTGCCTCAGTTATTCTGCTCTTGATTCCTTCTAGTGTAATTTTCATTTCAGTTATTGTATTGTTCATCTCTGTTTGTTTGTTCCTTAATTCTTCTAGGTCTTTGTTCAACATTTCTTTCATCTTCTTGATCTTTGCTTCCATTCTTTTTCCGAGGTCCTGGATCATCTTCACTATCATTATTCTGAATTCTTTTTCTGGAAGGTTGCATATCTCCACTTCATTTAGTTGTTTTTCTGGGGTTTTATCTTGTTCCCTCATCTGGTACATAGCCCTCTGCCTTTTCATCTTGTCTATCTTTCTGTGAATGTGTTTTTTGCTCCACAGGGTGCAGGGTTGTAGTTCTTCTTGAACCCCTTTATTCTGATCAGGAAATTTGGTAAATAAAAGGCAATTCTTGACTGCAGTGTGTTTTCTGTGGTCTGAAATGAATGCGCTTGTACTGTAATAATAATAGCAATAGTAACAGTAGTTGTTATTGTTCTAAACTTTAAAACAATGTTTTTTATTTTTAATATATTTACTGTGTGCCAGATATTATGCTAAGAAATTTACATTACAGTATTAAGTCACATACACATCCCATTAATGCTATGAGAGAGTCACTGTTAGTATCCCAGCTTTACTGATGACATAACTGAGACCCAAGCATGTAAAGAAACTGCCTGCCCACACCTCCAGCATGTGAAGTCCAGGGGTCACACCCAGCATCCAGCTCCAGAGTCTATTCTCTTTTGCATAATAGAAGAGTCCAGTAAATTTTTATTTTATGTCTGATAGAATTCCAACCCAATTCCAGAATTATGAACTGTAGGTGAAAGTCTTCCATCATGTTGGTGGATTTATCATTTATTCCCCTCATGGTTTGGGTCAATTTTCTTCCTGTCATGTTATCAGCATACAGCCTTTATTTTGAGACTATTTTATTAGGTGTGTAAGAGCAGAGGACTATTACACTCGATTGCTAATAAATAATTCAACTTAAAAATCTCATTCCATTACACCAGTTTCCTTTGGTTTGTGTTGTTGCATTTTTTTTCCTGTATCAACCACCTTTTGCTTAGATTATGCTGTGGTAAGAAACAGCTCTGCAGTCTCATGGGATTTCTGTAACAAAAATGCTTCTTTCTTCTCCTGACCTTGCTGGATGCAGGTCAGCTTCAGCTTTGCTCCAGGGTTTCTCCTTCTGGGACCAGGATGGAAGCCTTTATCCCAGGCTCAAGATAAAGGAGATGAAAGCAAAGATAGAGCCGTGCAATGCTCTTAATGTTCAGATGTGGCATGTGTCACTGCTCCCTTATTTCGCTGATGAAAGCAAGTTAAAGAAAAAGCAGACTCAATAGTATAACAGAGAGAGGTAATGATGGAGAACAATCATCTACATGGGATTTATCTTTTCTCATTCCTTTTCTTTCTGTCACTCTGGGTCTTAACTTTTGTGTGTGTTTATCTTGTAAGAGGCATCTAACTAGATTTTTAAAAACAATTAGAGATCTCTTTAAAAAACAGCAGATGTTTACATTCATTTGGATTTTTATCTACCATTTCAAGTTTTCCACTTGTGACTCCACCCCCGACCCCCCCCCCCTTTCCTTGTACTCATCTCTACCAGAGGTTCTCAGACTTTGCTATGCCTTCAAGTCACCTGAAGAGCTTGTTCAATGGGTTCTTGTACCCCCATACACAGAGGTCCTGATTCGGCAGGTCTGGGGTGGGGCCGGAGAATTTGCATTTCTAACAAGTTCTCAGATATGCTGGTGCTGTTGGTCTGGAGACCACAGTGTTCTATAGCATTAGCTGCATTTTCTTTCTTTTCCACCTTCCCCGTGTAGAAGAAGAAACTACAATGATCTTAAAACACTTCAATAATTTCCTCTCAGTTTTGTACCATATTATTTTCCAACATTTTATTTGTAACTTATATGAAGCCTCTTACCCCTAAAATCCTAAAATAGTTATTATTTTTAGCATTTTATATCGATTTTACTTCAAATTTAGCAATTGCTCACTTACAGTTTTAGTCAACATTTATTGAACTTGTACTATGTGCCAGTGCTTTGCAAGTATTGACTTGTTTACCTCCCATAAGAAACATGACATAATTGCTACTATTATTTTCATTTTCATTTTATATGTGGAAACTGAGGCACAGAGAGGTAAGTGATTTTCTCTTAGTTACACAGCACAGGTGATTCTGGCACCCACATCCTTAACCACCCTCATCACTGCAATTTGCATCCTTCTTTCTTTCTGCTTTTAGTTTCCTTTTTGCTAAAGAACATATTTTTAGTACTTCCTTCTGTGAAGGCTTAGGTTAATACATTTCCTTAGTTTTCTTATTTCTGAAATGTCTACCTTCACTCTTGAATGATATCTTGACAGTTATTTTTCTCCAGCATTTTGAAAATATTTTTCTAGTGTCTTCTGTCTCTTGTTGCTAATATTGAGTCATCTATTCATCTTCTAAAAGTAGTTTGATTTTTTTGGGGGGAGTTGCTCTTAAGATTTTTTGCTTTATATTTAATTTTGCACATTCACCTTACTGTGTCTACTTGTTGGTTTGATGTAACTCTTGAAGACACATATCTTTCTTCAGTTCTGAGATTTTTTTCAGCTATTATCATTTTGAGTTTTGGCTCTCTCTTATTCACTCTTGTTTCTTACCTTAGAAATCCTGTCAGATATATGTTGGACATATGCTGGATATTCTCATTCTTTCTTATCTTAGTATCATAAATTAATATTTTTATCTCTTCATATTTTGTGCTGCCTTATTGATTTCTTCAGGTTCATCTTCTAATTAACTAGTAATCTCTTCAGATAGTCTAGTTTATTCAGTCCTTTCCATTTCAATGACTTAAAAAAATTTAGAAGTTCTACTGGTTTATTTTGCCTGTGTTCTGTTTCCATATTATTATGCCCTTCTAATGTGATGTCTATTTCTTTCTTATCATGTTTATTTTTTTAATTTTATTTTTTATTGAAGTATAATTGATTTACAATGTTGTGCTAGTTTCACGTGTACAACAAAATGATTCAGTTTTATACATGTGTGTGTATACACACACACACACACATACACACACACTCACACACGTATATATATGTTCTTTTCCAGATTTTTTCCCTTATAGCTTATTACAAGGTATTGAGTGTAGTTCCTGTGCTATACAGTAGGTCCTTGTTGGTTATCTATTTTATATATAGTAGTGTGTATATATTAATCCCAAACTACTAATTTACCCCTCCCCCCTTTATTTATTTTAAATGCATTCTTTTTTAACTTTTCCTAAATGCATTCTTTTTTAACTTTTTTAACTTTTCCTATTATTTCTGGTTCTTGGAGTGCTAATTGGAGTGCTAATTTGCCATTTTGTATCAGCTGACTTTCTCTTGTGACTTTTTCATGTGGTTTGTACTGTTTTATTGTAAGTTCATCTTCAGAAAGGTTTTCTCTCCTCTGGAAATATCATAAGCCTGCTATTGTTAAAGTCTCTGAACAAAACTGTTTCAACTTTGCCTCCTTCAAAACCCTACTGCAGTGAGCAATTCTGTATACATTCTGAGCTTAATCTCAGCTTGGGATTCTTTCCTTATGCAAGTAGCTTATATTAATACATTATATTCATATGTGGAGCGAGCCTTTATTTGGGTGACTCATCTCCAACCCCACTCATCTCCAACCCCCCCTCTCTACAAGCCCTGTCTGAGACAGATGTCAGCCCTCACTGCCTTCTCAATCCTTTGTTAACCAACAAAGGAATCTCTCTCCTACTTCACAGAGAAAATAGAAGTCATCATTACAGAATGCTTCCCATTACAAAATGTACAAACATCTGCATTCATCTCTTCTACTAAGCATCCTGCTATAACAGAGTAGCCAAAAACAGCAGTAGTAAAAAAATAATGAAGGGGCTGGAAGATGAAACAGAATGTCAATATTTTATAGACAGTAAAACAAATAGACCAGGAGGTAAAATTAGAGGCTGCAAAAATAATTACTCCTTATCAAGGCAGTCCAATACGCTATTAGTAGAACTTCTAAAATCCGTGGAATGAGCAAAATAATAGAAGAAATTATCAAACAAATAATATTTAAAAAAAAACTTCCAATAATGAAGGGCAGGAATCAAGTGCCCTTTTAGAATACCAAAAATAAAGTGATGATTCAGAGATCTTTCAGTGAGAGAAAAAGACTACGCCACATACAGGGATCACCTATCAAAAATGGCCTCGGATGTCTCAGCTGCAGCATTGGAAGCAAGAATGCAATATAAAAATGTCTTCAGAATTATAAGATAAATGATTATCAATCTCGAAGTCTATGCCTAAATGAATTATGGATTAATATTAAAGGAAAACCAACAGTTTTTCCTAATATATATCCTCAATCAAGTTCCCAAATAGTCATGCATCTTTTGTGAAATTTTGCATTCTGGTGCTCTCTGTCACTGGTCTATTTGTTTACTCCTTTACACCCCAAACAAGTTTTAATAACCACGACTTCTTAATACATTGTAATATCTAATGGGACAAGTCTCTTCTTCCCCCTCATTTGTTTTCAAAATTTTATTGTTTATTCTTGAATGTTTTCTTTTTTAATTTCGGTAAGAACACTTAACATGAGAGCTGCCCTCTTAATTTTTTCAGCGTACAACACGGTATTGTGAACTGCAGGCACATTGCTGTACAGAAGATCTCCACAAGTTATTATCTTATATAACCAAAAGTTTATGTCCATTGAACAGCAAGGAGCTCTTCCCTTCATTGGATATGGTCATTTTTGATCCAGTTTTACCAAAATATCACTGAAAATTTGAGAAGCCAAGACACTTAAACTTGTGAAAGGCTTTTCAGTTTTCTATTATTCTATATTAGATACATATCAAGCAATATCCAGGCATTTTCTGCACTGTTGCTTCCTATTGAGGGCTGGCATGGCTCACCCGGGATTGGGAGAGATGAGTGGGTTGCTGTCCACTCTCTGTAGCGGATCCTCTATTAACAGCGCCTGGAGCCCTTGCTCAGGGCAGGAGGTATCCTAATCCTCTTGTCACTTCTCCTAGCTCAGAATGAGAGACTGAAACTCTCATTTATTAGTATATTATGGTCCAAGACCCACCCAGAAGAAGTAGTCCTTGTATTTTCTTTATAGATACATAAAATCAACCACTGCTGTTTTTTCTTTTTTTTTTAAACAAGGATGGAACATCATATGGAATTTTCAGAAATTCCTGTCCGACATGTACCTATCACATTGACCTACCTTACCCAAGAACAAGAGACAGTGGGCATAGAGTGTTAGCCCTACGTTCCTTTTCTCAGAAAGGAAATCCATTACATGGTGGTTTTGGAGCATCTAAGCTTCACGTAGGGGACCTTAAAGGGGTGTCTCTTGAGAGATCTATGTTAGAATTAGTGGTCATTTTTAAAAAATTGTAATTATTACGGTTCCATTGCACGAACAGATGAATATAGGAAGATTAGATATAATTTATATTCTATAAAGATTTACATATTTTTAATTTAGGTTTTGCATATTTCTCAGATTGTTTACTATTATGGGGATTTCTGTCATTGGAAATAAAGTCATTTGTTTCCATTACCTTTTATAAATATGTATTGCTTCTTTGTAAGTCCTTAATTTCTGTATCTTGATCTTTTATCAAGCCACTTTACTAAACTCATTAATTCAAATCCATTTTCGATTGATGTTATTTTGCATTTTCTAGTTATACAATCAGAATTTGCTGTGACTCAACTATTAAAAGAAACAGTTATGCAAAAAAATTTCCTCATGCAATATAAATTAACTGCCAAGCTCTGAGCGTATCTATTGAGGCTGATAACTTAAGTTTCTTCATCCTAAGAGAAGTGGGCAAACCCTGGCAGTGAAAGGGATGTAACCACAGGATGTACCCTAAACTAAGACCCCTTTTCTCATTAGTACCATGGACTTGTGCAAATTCAGGCCATTCAATGAAGGGTGTCAGTTTTTAGATCTCTGCCCAGGACACTTGGTTTATTTGGTCACAAATTCTTTCTCTGAGAGCTTTGTTGTGACTATTTTAAAAATGAATACAAAGTTCATATTTTTCTTTTCTATAATTAGATGAGCATTTGAAATATTATGAGTGACAGGTGTTGAAAAAAATACTAGCCCTCCTCACATGCCTGAGGTTTGCATGTATTCCTACAGAGAGAAATAGTCACAGACCCTCAAATGGGAACTCCTGTGGATAATGAGAGAAGTTAGGGAAACTTCGGTACCAGGAAATGATTAGGACTCAAGAATATGCCATCTGGATGCTACGCTCTGATAATGTCACATCCAGTGGGATTGTGTGCTTAGTAGTACAAACCTTGTCTCTCTCTTTCCTTTCTTTTTTTTTTTTTGGTAAGATTCTGCTCATGTTCTGTCTCAATTTATACATTTAAAAAATACTGTACATCTGAAATTGGCCAGGGATTTGACCTTCTGCATAGAAAGCAAGAAATAAAAAAGAATTTACTACTGTTCCCAATTGCATGAACAGCTATTTTAGTGCTGATGGGAATAGGGGGCTGTTCTGATTATTTTCTACAAGCCCTGTCTAGGCACAAGCAGAACGTGTATTGGCATTTAGTCAAAGAAAACCTGCATGCTCAAGACTGCTGAATCCCAGGCACTGAGGTGCCACCTACCAGTTAATACGGGACATTCAGTGCACACATTCCCACACCCTCACATCTTCTAATTCTCAGTCCTTCTGCTAAAGATATTAGAGCATCACAGCAGTGTGAGATGCTCCCTTTGTCTCTTCCCTTCAACCTACAACCAGTAAAACATCCATAACTCTGTAACAAAGGTGCCTCTGTCCAACACACCAGGATTCTGGAAAATTGCACACATCTGTGCACGTGAAGGTGGGGGGACTGGAACACACAGAGGAGGCAGAACCGCAGGAACAGTGAGCGTGGTGCCTACAATCCGGACCTGGCGATGGAGGCTGAGTCCACAGAGAACTTGGCAGCAGCAAGCGAGGCAGCGCACCTGACACCAGCCTTCTGGCTGCAGTGGCTCCACAGCCACAGGGAACTGAATAGCAGTGGCAGTGGAGCGTATGACCCCATCCGTCCAGCTGCAAAGGCACTAGCAACTCTGCCCCCCTGCCCCATAGTGGCGGCTCCTAGGAACCCGACAACCCTGTCGCAGCAGAGACACCTGTGACCCGGCTCTCCCATCCCCACTCTCTTTCTTCTCTGCAGCAGCAGAGCTTGTGACCCAGGAGACCCCAAATGTAGTGGAGGCGCCTGTTATCCCTGTGCCTTAGGTGGCAACACCAGGGACACCTGCAGCAGCAAGGCACCAGCTACCCAAAGGCACACGCTGTGGCAAGAGTCTCAAATATAACTAGAGGCAGCCCAGGTGAGGCACCAAAAACTTGTGTGTAGCGCCACCTACTGGAAAAGAAAAGAAAGGCCCCTAATCACTAACCTGTTGAACCATTTTAATCATGTTAAAACAAACAAACAAAAAACCTTTACCTAAAGAAGAAAGGTGTTTGCTACTTCAAATGCACCAGCAAGAGGAACAACTCATCCAGCACCATTTAGAACTGTGGCAACATGGCATTATGAAAAGAAAACGACAGTTCTCTAGAAACCAAACAATGTCACAGAATATGATGATCTAACTGATAGAGAATTCAAAACAGCAGTCATGAAGAAACGATGAGCTACAAGAAAACTCAGAAAGACAGTTCAATGAGCTCAGGAATAAAATGAATGAACACAAGAAATACTTCACCAAAGAGACTGAAACACTAAAAAAGAACCAAAGAGGACCTCACTGGTGGCACAGTGGTTGAGAATCCACCTGCCAATGCAGAGACACAGGTTCAAGCCCTGTTCTGGGAAGATCCCACATGCTGCGGAGCAACTAAGCCTGTGCACCACAACTACTGAGCCTGCACTCTAGAGCCCGTGAGCCACAACTACTGAGCCCACATGCCACAACTACTGAAGCCCATCCGCCTAGAGACTGTGCTCCGAAACATGAGAAGCCACCAAAATGAGAAGCCCGTGCACCGCAACAAAAGGTAGCCCCTGCTCGCCCCAACTAGAGAAAGCCCACACACAGCAACGAAGACCCAATGTAGCCACAAATAAATAAATAAATAAATAAATTTATTAAAAAATAAAAATAAAAAACAACTAAAGAAATTCTAGAGCTAAAGAACTCAATGAGATGAAGAATGCATTACAAAACACTGGGAGAGACCTTCAAGATGGTGGAGGAGTAAGACGTGGAGATCACCTTCCTCTCTACAAATACATCAAAAATACATCTACATGTGGAACAACTCCTACAGAACACCTAACTGAATGCTGGCAAAAGACCTCAGACTTCCCAAAAGATATATATATATTTTTCCTTTTTCTCTTTTTGTGAGTGTGTGTGTGTATGCTTCTTTGTGTGATTTTGCTGCATAGCTTTGCTTTTACCATTTGTCCTAGGGTTCTGTCTGTCTGATTTTTTTAATTACTTTTAATTTGTTTTCTTTTTAATATATATTTTTATTTTAATAACTTTATTTTTTATTTTTCTGTCTTTCTTGTTTTCTCCCTTTTCTTCTGAGCCGTGTGGCTGACAGGGTCTTCATGATCTGGCCGGGTTTCAGGCCTGTGCCTCTGAGGTGGGAGAACTGAGTTCAGGACATTGGTCCACCAGAGACCTCCTGGCTACACATAACATCAAATGGCTAAAGCTCTCCCAGAGATCTCCATCTCAACACTAAGACCCAGCTCCACTCAACAACCAACAAGCTACAGTGCTGGACATCCCATGCCAAACAGCTAGCAAGACAGGAACACAACCCCACCCATTAACAGAGAGGCTGTCTAAAATCATAATAAGATCACAGACGACCCAAAATACACCACCAGATGCAGTCCCGCCCCGCTGAAAGGCAAGATCCAGCCTTATCCACCAGAACACAGGCACCAGACCCCTCCACCAGGAAGCCTACACAAACCACTGAACCAACCTTAGCCACTGGAGGCAGACACCAAACACAATGGAAACTATGACCCTGCAGCCAGCGAAAAGGAGACCCCAAACACAGTAAGTTGAACAAGATGCATCTACATGCTGCCTGCAAAAGACCTACTTCAGACCTAGGGACACATACAGAGAGAAACTGAGGGGATGGGAAAAGATATTCCATGCAAATGGGAATCGAAAGCTGAAGTAGCAATTCACATATAAGAGAAAATAGACTTTAAAATAAAGACTACTATAAGAGACAAAGAAGGACACTACATGATGATCAATGGATCAATCCAAGAAGAAAATATAACCATTGTAAATATTTATGCACCCAACATAGGAGCACCTCAATACATAAGACAAATGCTAACAGCCATAAAAGGGGAAATCGACAGTAACACAATCATAGGGAGGACTTTAACAGCCCACTTTCACCAATGGACAGATCATCCAAAATGAAAATAAATAAGGAAACACAAGATTTAAATGATACATTAAACAAGATGGACTTAATTGATATTTATAGGACATTCCATCCAAAAAGAACAGAATACACTTTCTTCTCAAGTGCTCATGGAACATTCTACAGGATAGATCATATATTGGGTCACAAGTCAAGCCTTAGTAAATGTCAGAAAATTGATTTCATATCAAGTATCTTTTCCAACCACAATGCTATGAGACTAGATATCAATTACAGGAAAAAAATCTGTAAAAAATACAAACACATGAAGGCTAAACAATACACCACTTAATAACCAAGAGACCACTGAAGAAATCAAAGAGGAAAGCAAAAAATACCTAGAAACAAATGACAATGAAAACACAATGGCCCAAAATGTATGGGATGCAGCAAAAGCAGTTGTAAGAGGGAAACTTATAGCAATACAATCTGACCTAAAGAAACAAGAAACATCTCAAATAAACAACCTATACTTACACCTAAAGCAATTAGAGAAAGAAGAACAAAAAAACCCCAAAGTTAGCAGAAGGAAAGAAATCATAATGATCAGATCAGAAATAAATGAAAAAGAAATGAAGGAAACAATAGCAAAGATCAATAAAACTAAAAGCTGGTTCTTTGAGAAGATAAACAAAATCGATAAACCACTAGCCAGACTCATCAAGAAAAAAGGGAGAAGACTCAAACCAACAGAATTAGAAATGAAAAAGAAGAAATAACAACTGACACTGCAGAAATACAAAGGATCATGAGAGATTACTACAAGCAACTCTATGCCAATAAAATGAACAACCTGGAAGAAATTGACAAATTCTTAGAAAAGCAGAACCTTCCAAGACTGAACCAGGAAGAAATAGAAAATATAAACAGACTAATCACAAGCACTGAAATTGAGACTGTGATTAAAAATCTTCCAAAAAACAGTAGCCCAGGACCAGATGGCTTCACAGGTGAATTCTATCAAACATTTAAAGAAGAGGTAATACCTATCCTTTTCAAACTCTTCCAAAATACAGCAGAGGGAGTAACTCTCCCAAATGCATTCTAGGAGGCCACCATCACCCTGATAGCAAAACCAGACAAAGATGTCACAAAAAAAGAAAATGACATACCAATATCACTGATGAACAAAGATGTAAAATCCTCATCAAAATACTAGCAAACAAAATCCAACAGCACATTAAAAGGATCATACACCATGATCAAGTGGGATTTATCCCAGGAATGCAAGGATTCTTCAATGTATACAAATCAATCAATCTGATACACCACATTAACAAACTAAAGGAAAAAAACCATATGATCACCTCAATAGATGCAGAAAAAGCTTTTGACAAAATTCAACACCCATTTATAAAAAACACTCACCAGAAAGTAGGCATAGAGGGAACTTACCTCAACATAATAAAGTCCATATATGACAAACCCACAGCCAACATCATTCTCAATGGTGAAAAACTGAAAGCATTTCCTCTAAGGTCAGGAACAAGACAAGGATGCCTATTCTCACCCCTATTATTCAACATAGTTTTGAAGTTTTAGCCACAGTAATCAGAAAAGAAAAAGAAATAAAAGGAATCGAAATTGGAAAAGAAGTAGTAAAGCTGTCATGTTTACAGATGGCATGATACTATACATAGAGAATCCTAAAGATGCTACCAGAAAACTACTAGAGCTAATCAATGAATTTGGTAAAGTAGCAGGATATAAATTTAACACACAGAAATCTCTTGCATTCCTATATACTAATGATGAAAAATCTGAAAGAGAAATTAAGGAAACACTCCCATTTTGATTGCAACAAAAAGAATAAAATACCTAGGAATAAACCTACCAAACGGGACAAAAGACCTGTATGCAGAAAACTATAAGACACTGATGAAGGAAATTAAAGATGATACAAACAGATGGAGAGATATACCATGTCCTTGGACTGGAGAATCAACATTGTGAAAATGACTATACTACCCAAAGCAATGTACAGATTCAGTACAATCCCTATCAAACTACCAATGGCATTTTTCACAGAACTAGAACAAAAAATTTCACAATTTGTATGGAAACACAAAAGACCCCCAATAGCCAAAGCAATCTCGAGTAAGAAAAACAGAGCTGGACAAATCAGATTCCTGGACTTCAGACTATACTACAAAGCTACAGTAATCAAGACAGTATGGTACATGCACTAAAATAGAAATATAGATCAATGGAATAGGATAGAAAGCCCAGAGATAAACCCATGCACATATGGTCACCCTTTCTTTGATAAAGGATGCAAGAATACACAATGGAGAAAAGACAGCCTCTTCAATAAGTGATGCTGGAAAAACTGGACAGCTACATGTAAAAGAATGAAATTAGAACACTTCCTAACACCATACATAAAAATAAACTCAAAATGGATTAAAAACCTAAATGTAAGGGCAGACACTATCAAACTCTTAGAGGAAAACATAGGCAGAACACACTATGACGTAAATCAGAGCAAGAGCCTTTTTGACCCACCTACTGGAAAAATGGAAATAAAAACAAAAATAAACAAATGGGACCTAATGAAACTTAAAAGCTTTTGCCCAGTAAAGGATACCATATACAAGATGAAAAGACAACCCTCAGAATGGGAGAATATATTTGCAAATGAAGCAACTGACAAAGGATTAATCTCCAACATATACAAGCAGCTCATGCAGCTCAATATCAAAAAAACAAACAACCAAATCCAAAAATGGGCAGAAGACTTAAATAGACATTTCTCCAAAGAAGATATACAGATTGCCAGCTAACATTTGAAAGGATGCTCAACATCACTAATCATTAGAGAAATGCAAATCAAAACTATAATGAGGTTCACCTCACACCGGTCATAATGGCCATCATCAAAAAATCTACAAACAATAAATACTGGAGAGGGTGTGGAGAAAAAGGAACCCTCCTGCACTGTTGGTGGGAATGTAAATTGATATAGCTACTATGGAGAACAGTAAGTAGTTCTTTAAAAAACTAAAAATAGGACTTCCCTGGTGGCACAGTGGTTGAGAGTTCACCTGCCGATGCAGGGGACGCAGGTTCATGCCCTGGTCCAGGAAGATCCCACATGCCGCGGAGCGGCTAGGCCCGTAAGCCGTGGCCGCTGAGCCTGCGTGTCCAGAGCCTGTGCTCTGAAATGGGAGAGGGCACAACAGTGAGAGGCCCATGTACACCCCCCACCAAAAAAAAAAACCAACTAAAAATAGAACTATCATATGACCCAGCAATCCCACTACTGGGCATATATCCTGAGAAAACCATAATTCAAAAAAAGTCATGTACCACAGTGTTCATTACAGCTCTATTTACAATAGCCAGAATGTGGAAGCAACCTAAGTGTCCATCGACAGCTGAATGGATAAAGAAGATGTGGCACATATATAATGGAATATTACTCAGCCATAAAAAGAAACGAAATTGAGTTATTTGTAGTGAGGTGCATGGACATAGAGTCTGTCATACAGAGTGAAGTAAGTCAGAAAGAGAAAACCAAATACCGTATGCTAACACATATATATGGAATCTAAAAAAAAAAACAACAGGTTCTGATGAACCTAGGGGTACAACAGGAATAAAGACGCAGACGTAGAGAATGGACGTGAGGACACGGGGAGGGGTAAGGGTAAGCTGGGACAAAGTGAGAGAGTGGCATGGACATATATACACTACCAAATGTGAAATAGATAGCTAGTTGGAATCAGCCACATAGCAGAACGATATCAGCTTGGTGCTTTGTGACTACCTAGAGGGGTGGGATAGGGAGGGTGGGAGGGAGATGCAAGAGGGAGGGGTATGGGGATATATGTATACCTATAGCTGATTCACTTTGTTATACAGCAGAAAGTAACAACATTATGAAGCAATTATACTACAATAAAGATGTTAAAAATACAAAAAAGAAAAAGAAAGCATAATACACAGCCTTCTTAAAGAGATGTCTGATTTCTAAGTGGTTGTTTATTTTTATGTTCTTGGAAGAAGACAATATTTTTTCATGTCTTGTTAGCCACTAATCAAATAAACTCTGTCACTTTCTTTAGTAAAGTTTAAGAGTCCTGATTCTACAAATGCGGAAGCCCGTCTACAATCCAACGGCCCCTTCTATCCCACTGCTCAGTCTCTTCCTCTCTTTGTTCCCAAAGTTTGTTGTTATTGCTTCTGTCACTCAGCTAACAGGTGGTGAAGCTTCTTCTCTGAGCAGGGGGGTTTTTCAGTTGCTTCTGGCCATCGAAAAATGAACTATCACACTGCTCTAGAAACCATTCTGCCAGTTTGGAAACAGAGACTCCAAATGGCTGGGCGACTTGTCCAATTGCATTGAGTGGAATATAGCACAGTCCACATCTTTCTGATTCCACAGTGCTCTTCTTATACAACTGTGCCTCTATGAGATGAAAATGAGACAAAAATTGCTTACCAGGAAAAACAAACTGATAAGGAAGCTTAAAGGCAGTGAGATTCTTTTTGAGATAGCATTTGAGAGCCCATTTCAAAGAATAGGTAGAGAATTCACAAGGGAAAGAATGGGAATATCAGAGTGGGCATGTCTGTGAACAGCGATTTCTCAGGCAGTTGGTAATAAGAGAATAGCACTGGGTAAGGCCAGAGAGTGAGTCTAGCTTGGCAGTCAAAGGGCTTGAGGGCCTTTTTTTGTTTGTTTGTTTGTTTTTTTGCGGTACGCGGGCCTCTCACTGTTGTGGCCTCTCCCGTTGCGGAGCACAGGCTCCAGACGTGCAGGCTCAGCGGCCATGGGTCACGGGCCCAGCCTCTCTGCGGCATGTGGGATCTTCCCGGACCGGGGCACGAACCCATGTCCCCTGCATCGGCAGGCGGACTCTCAACCATTGAGCTACCAGGGAAGCCCCTTGAGGACCTTTTATTAGGCAATATGGAAACATCAAAGGCTTTTGGTTATTTTTTTTTATTAGAACTATGCTATACGTTAATCTGGCATTTTCATTTGCAACAAATTGAGCAGAGATGCCGGGGTCAGGAGAACTAGGTGAAATGATCAGTAAGAGCAGAAACATTTGCTCAGCGCACTCATGGTCACCTGGGAACCAGCAATTGACCCTCATCATCAGTTAACAGGGTCATGATTTAGCTACAAAAATCAGAAGAGGACAAGGGACTCTGGAGGAGATGATTCTACTCTAGTTTAGGGACAGGAAAGAAACAGGAATCTAATGGGTAGAGATACTCAGATATTTCCTGATTAATAATGATGATACGACTCATGTGCTCTGTTGATATTCACCTTTTTTCTTTCTTTTCTCTCTTTCTGTCTCTCCTTCCCCTCTCCACCCCCACCCCCCTTCTTCCTTATTTCTCGTATTCATTCAGTCACTTATATGCATTAGATGCTGTGCTTTGGTTAGTCCCTAACTGGTTGGAAATAAAGCAGTAAATAAGGCATCTCATTAGGATCCCGTAGTGTCTTATATGAGAGCAGAATAAGAAAGGTGTTATGAGGACCAAGGCACACAGGGATGCAAAGCTGTTGTCAGAAGCTGTGAAGAGAGCAGCTGGGAGGAGCCAGTTTTGCTGACTTCACAGGAATCCCTTTTTCCCTAATTGCCCAAGTTCTCCTCCTTCTCAACCCCCTCCCACATCCCCATCAAGCATGGGCTCTTGACCTTGTTTTCTCAAGTTACAGAAAAGGGTCCTCCACGGCTGTAAAGAGTTTGCACTAAGACAGTCAAAGGATTGGAAGACACTTAGAGAGACTTGTTTTGCAAATTTGTTTCTTGATTTCCCGAGAAGCGGCTCCCAGGAGTCTTGGATTTCCTTCTATTCACACAGCGTTGGAGAAATGGTCGCTGTGATTAAAAGTTTTTTCTTGGTTCATGTATGTTTCTAGCTTCTGTTATTATCCTTCTTTTATTCCTACATCCTCGACTGTAGGAGAAGGGGCACAGAACTTGAAATTTTAAAAGTCCCAATTCCATTTACCAGCTGTGTGATTTGAGCCTCAGTTTCTTCAGTCACAGAATGAGGACAAAAGACCTACCTCCCAGGATTGTAAGTGTCAACTGAGAGTAATGTGTCTTGTCAATGGTGCAGTAGCACATTAATGCTTATTACTTTTAAATTGCTTTATAAAACCTCATTTCTAACTAGCCATCACCTTTCTTGTGATATCACATATATATCATCTATATGTATATATATATATATATATATATATATATATATATATATATATATATATACACATATCCGTATATATTTTTTACATTTTCTTAAGTAGGCATCTGGTCCTGTAGAGGACGATCCTGCATCCTTCTCTGAGCTATTCTAATTGAAGAACCGCTAAAGAACAAGGCATAAATCATTTAAGAGTTCACATAGCAACCAGGAACATAAACTGAACCACAAATCAATAATATAAGTCAAATTAATCTACTAAATCAAATTGAAGCCAAATATTAAAGTCCTTTTGACTCAACCTTGACCTGATATGTTTTAGAAAAGTTGTTATTAATCAGTTAAAACTGGAAATAAACATTTGTGGTTTTCTAATATTACAAAGCAAGAATAACTATACCCTAGATCAGTGTTTCCCCAACTTGTCCCTTGGGAAAAAAAAAATCACCTGGCATGTTTGAAAAGAATGAAGATTGCTGGGCCTCATCCTAAATTAGAAGCAGAAAAGAGACAATGGAATTTGTAGTTCACCCTAAAGGCCAGGTGATTCTTATAACTGGGCAGGTGTATGACAGAGTGCATTATAGCAGCAGCTGGCCCACTATAGCCTGGGCACCAAATCAAGCCTGCTCCATGCTTCTGTAAATAAAGTTTTATTGGAACAAAGTCACACCCATTTGTATGGTCAATTGCTGCTTTCACACAACAATAGCAAAGTTGAATAGTTTCAACAGAGACTGTATGACCCACAAAGCCTAAAATATTTATTATCTGGCTCTTTATAAAAATAGTTTGCCAACCCCTACTCTAGAGAAACATCAAAGGCAATAGGAAGATTATTGATTAGGGAATTAGGAGCTCCGAGTTTATAGTTTACAGTCCCCGTTCTACAAAAATCAGTGGGCCTCGGGTAGGACATTCAATCTTTTAGAAACCAAAGCATGTGATCTGTGGGTAAAACGTAGATCTTTCCTTAGGAGATGATGGAAAGAAGTCATTTTTTTCTGAGAACTTAAAAGTTCACCAACTAAAATATCATGATCCTTTGATATATTGCTGAAAGTATTACTAAACCATCAAAATAAATATGTAACTCACTTAATCAAAGGCTCTGAAAGCTGGCTATATAACCCTTTGTTGAAAACAAAAGGTGAGGGGCTTCCCTGGTGGCGCAGTGGTTGAGAGTCCGCCTGCCGATGCAGGGGACACGGGTTCGTGCCCCAGTCCGGGAAGACCCCACATGCCATGGAGTGGCTGGGCCCGTGAGCCATGGCCGCTGAGCCTGTGCATCTGGAGCCTGTGCTCCGCAACGGGAGAGGCCACAACAGTGAGAGGCCCGCGTACCGCAAAAAATAAAAAATAAAAAAAAAAATAAAAAAGGAGAAATCATTTATCAAGTGATTGGTAGAATACTTCTTTCAAAACTTGCGGACATTGGAAGAAGTTAAAATAAAATGGTTTTTTGTGATAAAATGTTTGAGAACCACTAAATTAGATATTCTCCAATGTCCCTTTGAATTCTAAAATTCTGTGAACACAAATGTACCACATGGATACTTCAAAGTTATTATGATCACTTCTCTTTACTTTTTTTTTCTCCCTGAATGATGATAGGGCCAAGAAGCATTTGGGGAGGGGGGGATGAGTGGTTAAAACAAAGATAAAATGGAGTTATGTAGGCATGTAAGTTTGGAAATTGCTGAACTGAATAAGGATAAAAGTGTCATTTTATTGCTTTTTTACTCTCATTTTAAAGCCTTTAATATGTAAATGTGCCTGATGAATTTTCAAAAGGGGAGACAAATTGTATTTTCCAAACTCACAGAACCATGAAGACTCATTTTTCTGAACATCTCTTGTGACCTCTTTTCTATAGAAAACACTGCTTTAAATAATGATGCTCAGTGGGCTGTTATGTAGATTTATGACAGAATAAAGCTGAACGGCAAGAGTAATTTGGCTATAAGATCAGGAGGATACATGGGGGGCAGGTGGGGGTGCTTTCTCCTGAAGGCTCCAGGTAATGACTCTGGTGCCAGGCAGTGGGTGCGTCACTGGAGTGAGGAGTGGGGCTCTGCCATTCAGGGCTAAAAAAGAAACAGTGCTTTAAAGTCCACAGACACCCAATCACCCTAGAAGCGTACTGTCTCCTAAACTGAAGTTACTTCACCTACTACACCCTCACTTCCCAGGCTGCGTTTTTGCCTTTCCAACCTTTTTTGGCTTTTAAAATGATTTTGAACTTCTCTGAACTGGACTTTGTTTGCATAAGCGATTGTGTTCTGCAGAACTGGAACACAAAATATGACTTACAAGCACAGTATCCCTGGCAGCCCTGATCACTGGTTCAGGAAAACACTGACAGTTATAAAGAGTGATAAAGTGACTTAGATGTAGCAAAAGCTAACAAGGAAGTGTCTTAGCTTGTGTTACCCCCGGAAGCAGAGGCTGAGACAGACAACTGAGGTCACTGAGAAGACTTTCGTTCCTCTTGTCCTTCAGAGAGTGTGTGAGTGGAGTTGTCATGTGGCACATCCCCCCTTGGCCAGCACAGCCAGATCCGGCTAGCTAACCCGTGAAGCACGCCTGAGTTGTTTCCATCTTCTTTTGTTGGTTGCAGAGAATCCTTCACGAGGCCATAGCGAAGGGGTGAAAGAAAGATGCCAAGGCACGAAAGATACAGGATGTGGGGATCTACGCTACCTGTTCTTGTGATACCTTGTGTCTTCTGTACCTGTTAGGACTTGATCCTGAGTATTTCCATTGTACAGTGCATCGCTGCTGTGTCCACCTGACCTTGAGATTTGGAAGGTTTACTAATGACCAGCTCACAAAGGGTGGCTCCTATCACATCGGCACTCAGTGCCCCATGGCCCACTAATTATTCCCTACCAAGGCCAGGACCATGCAAGGGGAGATTTTTAAATGGAGAGCAGTGCTCCATAGAGAGACGAACTCTCTGAGATCCCTGGGTCTCTGCGCACAGGCTTCCTGGGGGGCTTGCCAGGGACCCCCGTCACACTCTCACACATCACAGGCACCAGCAGCACCACAGGGCTACTGGGTCGCACGGTTCCAGGGACAGGAATGTCTTCAACACAGCCAGGATACGCTGAAGAGTCCTCACTTACTCACAAGGCCACTGACAACTGGCAATCTTCCAAGTAAATCAAGAAACGGCTTGGAAAAACATTCTGAAATATGATATACATTGTTTCCAAATTTAAAGAAGCCCTCCCCCAATGCTGACCCTCTTTCTTGGCAGTTGGAGATGATGCCGAGTGTAGCATGGTGTCCTCCGTCTGGGTGGGGAGTCCAGACGTGCAGTCGCTAGCAATTCTCGTGCTCCCCTTCCACCTGTGCCTGCTCCCAGCTCCTGACCAGTGCAGGTCTGAGTCGCTGAGATGCTACTGCAGGCCAAGAGAAATCACTCTGCTTATACTCAAAATCTGATCCTGCTTCAGGGGAGCAGTCCAACTCCCAAAACCTATCTGAGGGTGTGCTGTCTAAAGCCATTCCTGGTTCCGTGGCAGCACGAGTAGCGTGGAAAAGCAAGGCTCGAAGCAAAGCCGTATGTGGTCTTACTTCACTAGAAAGTACAGCCACTGAGGGAGCAGCGAGGGGCTAGGGAGAGAAGGGAAAGCCAATCTAAAGACGTGCTACCAAGCTGCCCACCTCTACGTGCAAATGGGTTCTCAGTCTGGCAGCGTTGTGTTGTGAAATGCCACCAAAACCTGTCTCCAGCCCATCCACCTGGGGAGAAAAAGAACAATGCATGTGTTCACATTTAATCCCTAGACCCCACCTCCCACCAGGGAAGGGTTTACACCAGAGCTTTGAATTTCCCATACACCTTCTAGCTGCCCAAGGGTTAGTGCCAATCAGGATCCCATGGTATTTGAAGCCTTGGGGTCAACAGGACAGCCATGGAGACAAGTGAGAAGCACACAGCGTGTGCATTGTAAGTTTGCACCCGGTGGGTGTCAGCTGGAGCCCACCTGGCACTGGTAGCCGCAAGAGTAACTACAGCAGTGCCTGAGACAGGTGTGAGTGAGCCATCAGAGGCAGGAAGAAGCCAGTGAACACGGAGAAAATAAAGAGGGGACAATCGAAGGATGAAATTAAACACATAGGTTGAGGGGATTTTTTTTAAAAGGGAAGAAATATTAAGAAAGAAAAAAATTACAAAATATTGAAACGTAATGTACATAAGATGAAAGATGTTTAATTTTATCAGTAATGTACTGGGTAAAGTAATCTGCTAAGAATTGGATAGTTAGAGCATTAAGAGTATTTCAGCTTTGGAACACCTGATGTGGGCGGCGTGTTAGGAAATCGTTACAAAATGAAGCAGCAGTAAGGATCTGGCTGAAGTTAGAGTCACTTTAGTGTGATTCTTTGACTCTTCTCAGCATTATGCCCTCAGCAGAGAATAGATAAAGCTGCTGCTCTGGGAAAGTTAGGTTTTACTGCTGGTACAGCGTGCAGAGCATACAGAAGGCCAATGGGATGAAGGAGCTGAGAGAGCTTCCATCTTGAACCGTGGTGGTCAGATATGACCAAGAAAACCAAAGCAGTGTTGATAAAAAGAATGTCGGAAGGCTTAGACTACCTGATTTCAAGACGAACCGTAAATAAAACTCTAAGTAATTAAGACAGAGTGGTTTTGGCATAAATACAGACACATAAGATCAAAGAGGCAGAATAGAGAATCAATCCATAAAGAGACCCACACATGGATGACTGATGGATTATTTTTTAAAGCACTAATGTATTTCAGAGAGTAGGGGAGTCTATTTAAAACATGATATTGGAACAACTGCATATCTATATAGAAAAATGAACCTCGACTTCGTTCTCACTCCGTACACATAAGTTTACTTGAATGGATGATGGACCTACAAGCAAAAGCCCTGTGTCCACACCTCCAACTACTCTTCCCCTCACTCACTCATCTCCAGCCGCACTGGCCACCTTGGTGCCTATGCATGTGTGGTTTCCTCTGCCTAGAATCTCTAGCTCTTCCCATAGCTTATTCCCTTGCTTAATTCAGGTCTCTGCTCAATTGTCACCATTTCAGTGAGACCTTTCCAGAATACCTCACTGAAAATTGTCTCTGTACCCTCAGCTACGTCCCAATCTCTTACCTTGCCTTGTTTTTGTTCATTACACTTATTATTATCTGAAATTACACATTCACTTGTTTCCTCGTTTGTTGTCTGTCTCCCCATCTAGAATGTTCTCTCTGGGTCTGAATTTTATCTGCCTTGATCCCTTGTCTAACCCCAAGCAAAGAGTAGGCAGCCTATAATTATTTATTGAATTAATAAATACCAAAAAAATTAGTTCTGGTGAATAATATTTTCTCCCCCTTGTTACATTATATTTAATTTATAGAAAATGAATATAGCTGTGCTTCAGTATCTATGGGAGATTGGTTGCAGCGCCTCCCACAGATACCAAAATCTGAGGATGCTCAAGTCCCTGGTATAAAATGGTGAAGTCTTAGCACATGACATACACACATCCTCCTGTGCACTTTAAATCATCTCTAGACTGCTTATGATGCCTAATACACTGCAAATGCTATGTAAACAGTAATAAATACAATTTGAACACTATGTAAATAGTTGCTGGTGCACAGAATTCAAGTTGTGGTTTTCAGAACTTTCTGAAAATTGTTTTTTTTTTAAATATTTTCCATCCTCGGTGGAAATATGGATGCAGAAACTGTGGATATAGAGGGCTGACTGTACCTATCAGAGATCCCCTTGTCTAATGCACTTATAGAAGAGGAAATTAAACTGGACAACTTATGACACACTAAAGTTACAGCTTAGATTGTAAAATAACTGGGACTAAAATTCAAGTTATCTTAACAACCACTGTGCCAGATTCCCTGTACATGGTAAAAACATTACCAGTTCTTTGACTTTTCTGTGGCAGGGGTAGGGGGTATAATTTTAAAATGGTATACAAAAGTACACTAAAATTTAGGGTGTCCAAGAGTTGTCAAAAGAGAAAATTTCACTTTATGATCACCATGATATATAGGTGAAAGAGGCATTATTATTTCCTCATTAAGAGACAAGCCTAAATGTCTAACTGGCTCACCCAAGGTCGCACTACTATTTTGTGCAGGACACAGTACTGAACTCAAGTCATCTAACTCCATTTTCAGATATTTTATTCTTGGACTTATTTTTCAAGTGGAGAAGATATGGTACCATATTGTACTTTTTTGGCTGGGAGATAACTTTCTGATATTCCTCTAGTTATGATAGATCCAAGTCACTGCTAAATTAATAGTCTATTTTTTCTGTCTTCTCATGCAAGTCTTTCAATATTACTTTCTATTATTTATTCTTTTCTTTTTCTCCTAAAGCCTAAAACTGTTGAGCCAATGATGGCCATTTAAAAATTTTCCCATATTCAATATTCACTACAGAAATTTTTGTTGTTTTGAGTTAAAATATTTGTTAAATGGTCTCACAATCATCCTTCCAATATAAACTACTCATTGTGACATGTCTCCACTTCTGCCAGAATTCAAGAGTGATAAATGTTATTGAGTTGTATGAGCTGTTTATGTATTTTGGAAGTTAATCCCTTGTCGGTCGCATAGTTTGCAAATATTTTCTCCCACTCTGTAGGTTGTCTTTTCATTTTGTTTATGGTTTCCTTAGCTGTGCAAAAGCTTGTAGGTTTGATTAGGTCCCATCTGTTTGTTTTTGCTTTTATTTCTATTGCCTTGGGAGACTGACTTAAGAAAACATTGCTAGGATTTATGTCAGAGAATGTAAAACAATAGTTCTTAACAAATCGATGAAAGACATAGAAACACAAACTAGAAGAAAATGTCAGGGGATTCATGGATTCTCTAACATCCATACATGAACTGTATATGGAGAATCTCTGACCTAAAGCTATGAACTTAGTAACTGCTGGTGAATGAAGGATAAACATGGCTGAAATTAATGTAAATCACAATGCTTCCAGAACATTCAAACTGGGCACTTGGTGGTGGCCACAGAGGATGGCATCTGACCAAAAACGGTTTCTACGGTTAATTATGTCTTATACATAGAGTCAAAAAAAAATACTAGGGGAAAGAAAACATTAGATTACCGTTGATTCTTAAAGTAGCTGGATTCGAATACATGTTTCGATTTGCTCCAAATGATGCGTCTTTGTATATTTATTATATGAAACTCTGTACATATTTGTAGTTATAAATTTATCAATAAATGCTGTTTTTAAAGAAAATAGTAAAAAGTGGCTCACCAAAACTGTTTATTTCTAAATATTTCTGTGTATTTCTAAATATATTTCTAAACATATCTAGGGAGACCTTACTTTTGAATATCCTGCTTCCAGATAAGATGATTCTTTCTACTGGCAAAATCATTTTAGTTTTCAGAGGCCGCAAGGTGACTTTAATATTTAAAATTTATATCTATGAGAAGATGTGTCTCCAGGTTCTATCCTATATACGGCATTCTGACACAATGGTCTTTCAGTAAGACAACAGACTACCATAGTCCTAGAATTTAGAAGATTATTTTCATAATATTTTAGAGAAGTTGAATGCAGGAGTTTTGGAAATTTTAGAATAATTTTTTTTTTTTTTTTTGCGGTACGCGGGCCTCTCACTGCTGTGGCCTCTCCCGTTGCGGAGCACAGGCTCTGGACGCGCAGGCTCAGCGCCATGGCTCATGGGCCACAGCTGCGGCATGTGGGATCTTCCCGGACCGGGGCACGAACTCATGTCCCCTGCATTGGCAGGCAGACTCTCAACCACTGCACCACCAGAGAAGCCCTAAAATAATCATTTTTATTACTCAAATGGAAATTCAGAACATAAGGAGAGAGAAGTATATATTAAAGGACTAGAAAATGCAAGAAAGTATTCCTGAGCTCCACATACCAAGACACCTAAGTTTGATTACGTTATACACTGCATTCAAAAGTTCTACTATCTATTAGCTAGGACAATATGTACTCCTAAGACAAACCAATTCTGTTTTTCAGTGATAAACTGCATATACCTTTTACACTTTACTGCAAGGTCATCAAGGGAAATGCAAATGCATTTATTAAATTACCAAATAATGGTAAAGATGTCTTAACTTTCAATGATAAAAATTTAGGGTTGTGGACAATGGCATTTATTCAATAGTCATGCGGTCAGGAAGATGGGTTAATATTTGAATACTGAAGACACAGAATGAATCAAAGTTTAGTCATGCAACCAACATAATAATTTTCAAATTGAGTAAATATTAGTGAGGTGTGATAAAAAGGATTAGAGGTAAAAATAGACAGGCTTATATATACAAGAGTATTTTCAGGAAAGAGGCATGTGAAATCAAGAAGGTATTGCTTTGATTTTTGGACAATATGTCTATTCAGATGTGCACATTTACTCCAGCAGTTGTTTTCAAGTCAGATGATTGTATCTAATATTGTGGAGAAGTGCATCTAGATAATCCTAGATAGTCTAGCTACACTGAGAGGTGGCCACACTGGCCAGTGTGTTGGTTGGGTGAGTCCTTCACTCAGTGAAGCCTGAGTCTGGGGGTGGGAGGAGGAGTGGGTGAGGCACGAGGTGGCTGGAGCGGGTAGCCCCTGTGTGAGATGCTGGAGTGCACAACAACCCAAGTGGCCAAACTGAGGCTGAGCAGTGACAGAAGATGACGAGAGCTGGGGGTTCAATTTGGTTGCAGTAAATTATCACGCTCTTCACTGAAGGTCTCCAGTCCCACATTATCTGTCAATGTCTCAAATTCAACTTACAAATTACTGTCAGGACTTCGTTGGTCAGCAATTCTTTGGGGTACCCAGAAGCCTCAGAAGACACTGGGTTTATGCATTAACAATTATATCTTCTCCAAACTCCTAGTCATCAGATTTTTTCATCCAAAGGGACAATTAGCAAACATGCTTTCCCAGATGTCTCTGGTGTATATTTCCTTGGTTGGTGCTTGATCAAGGAGGAATGCTGTGAAATGCATCTTCAAATGCAAAGACAAGAGCTGCTTTTTCAAAGCAGATTTAGCTAGAGGTTCCTTATTAGAACAGGAATAATTTCCTGGCAGAGAAATGCATGCTAATTCGACAATGGACACACCATCCTGGATGTTGATTATTTAGCCATTTGAGCTGACTCCTTCAGGTTGCAAAGCTCAGTTACTTGCATTTCTAAACGCTGAAAGTTTCTTGGGGGCGTCTACCTTTTATAGCTTTAAGAAACTACCTTAAGAAAAGGCCCATACATTTACATTTTTCTGAATAACACAAAAAAGTGTTCGGCAATACCCAAGACATTTTACAGAAGCACTTCACGGGCATCTGACAAAGAGTTGTAATGTACAATGCGATACATGCAGTCACAGCATAATCTGACCATTCAACAGAGAACAAAGAAATCCAAAATAACGCCTGGAGCTTTGAAAAGAGAAATGGATATAATGATGAATGCTTTGTGAGACTTGGGGGACACTTCCTCGGGAAGAACAATGTATCTACTCCCCATTATTAGGATTTCATTTTTTTACGGCACTTTACATGGTAACAGCGAGCCTCCTAGTCTACATTCAGCCCTTTGGCTATATTCTGACAGGGAATCTGTGCTCTGATTTCATGAATAATAAATGACTGAATGTGAAGAAATATATAGCTTTCCTCACTCATGCAAAAAGTTTTAAAATAAAATACATTTTAACATAAATGCTGCTAAACATTTTTTTAAAATTCAAAGGAACAAAATTTGCCATTCTTTTTTTTCCCCTTCTCATTCAAAAGATGCAGAGCATAATACGAAAAGCAACAGAGTCAAGAAACCCAGAATCCATTTTCTACTTGGTTTTGGAAACATCTCCATTAAAATGATCAGGGCTGGGCTAGACCTTTCAGGTCTTTCTTGAATCCTTGCCATTTGCATGTTGAGATAGGCCAGGTGGATATGTGTGCAGGGTAAACTTGCCTTACCTAATGGGTTTTCACTAGGAACTAAGAAATCATTAAAAATTACTAGCAAATGCAGAGTCAACTGTGTCTTACAGTTTCTCCTGGAATTGTGCTGAAGAGCTGATGGTACTGAAGACCCAGTGCTGAAGGAAGGTTTGAGTTGGGATGCAGAGTCCTCAGGACCAGCACATCACCCCAGGATCAGTCCTCCAAGATGGAAACGACAGACTCCAATCATTAACTCTACGGGGACAGGATTCAACAACCTCCTTTTAAACGTCTCACTTTCTCTTCTTACTGTCATGTTGACATGATTTACCTAGTCCCATAGGAATTCTCAAGTTAAGTCTCTAGGTGATGGGAACAGTGTTGTCCCCAATGAGCCATCCAAACAGACACTCGCAGAGGACAATGGGTTTATTGCAGTTGGCAGTTATAACAGAAAAATATCAACTAGCTCCTCAATGCCAAGTTCTCATAATGGTTTTTATCCCACTTGTAAATAAATTAACAGTAAAATAAACATATTGCAAATTTCCCTTTCAAAAAGAATGACAGATGCTGGAAGGGAGAAAGACAAAGGAAAAGGGCCTGTCAGACTGCCACTCTTTTAATTGGGCACAGAATGTGGGATGTGAAATATGTCAGGAGCAAGTCTAATACATGACCATCTAGCATGATAGAAAAAAATAAGCAACACTCATTTTTGATATCTTATTCTAAAGCTCAGCAAGCCTCCATCTGAGCTCTTGTACACTGAGCAAATTACAGAAATACTGCCACTTGCTGTGTCCCTAAAGACTACAGCACTCTTCTGTATTGCTCCAGGGGAACCAGGCTGTAAAGACCATGGAATGAAGCTACTGGATAGATCTGGAGCTGCCTGAACACTCTCGGAACAGCTGCCAGGTTAATTTGGCAGGAACCATAATTCTCAAACTGGCAGACTCTTGACATTCCCTCTGATTGGCTAGGAGACCTTAAAATATTGCAGCCTTTGTGAATAAATCAGCAATCTTTTTCCTACTATAGGATCATCCCTCCAGCCAGGGGCTAGGTGCCCTCTGGTACCATGAATAAGCTCTTAACCTTGATGTCTGTGGCTTGCACATGGCTTCACCACCAGCCCCAGTTGACCTCAGCCTTCAGTGAACTCTTTTTCTTTTCATTTTTAGTGTTCTTTTATTTATTTAAGTATATTTATTGGAGTATAATTGCTTTACAATGGTGTGTTAGTTTCTGCTTTATAACAAAGTGAATCAGCTACACATATACATATATCCCCATATCTCCTCCCTCCTGCATCTCCCTCCCACCCTCCCTATCCCACCCCTCTAGGTGGTCACAAAGCACCAAGCTGATCTCCCTGTGCTACGTGGCTGCTTGCCGTTAGCTATCTATTTTACATTTGGTAGTAGCCCACAGAAGTCCTGCTCTGATCCATCCAACAACCTCTTCTACATGAAGGTGTGAATTACTCTCATACTTAGGTCAACGTCTAAGACATTCTCAAACCAATAAATGTAATAATTCTTTCTATATGTCTCCACAGAACTTCAGTTCAGAGATATAGTCAGAAGTTAAAAAAAAAGGAAGTCCATAGTCAAAAATACATTTAGAAAAATTTCATTTCATATCTGTTTCTCAGAGAGGCACAACTTACCATAACGTATTAAGTGCTCTGTGTTCTATAGCAAGCAAAATTGTTCAACTCTGTTTAATCCAGTATTCCTCAAACTTTTGATCACTCAACTAACCTCTCTTCATTAAATTATTAACCTTGCAAAAAATCAATGGTCTACGATTTAGGAAAAACACTACTCTCATGTAAAATTAATTTCTTCAAGTATTATTTACAAAAGAATGAAAGTTAAATATTAATTCCATAGGAGCACTTTTAGGAAACAACTTTTGTTTTTGTACATTATGTATAAAGTTCATCGAAAGGGGCAAAATGCGTATCTTGAATTTTTCTATTTTATGTAGTCTTAGGAAGTGACAGCTCTATATTTTACATACAAATGTAAGTTGTGGGTGATTAATTATACTGAAGAAAGAGTGTTCTCCCAAGGATAAACTCCATCAAGTTACAAGGATCCCTACTTTTGCTAAGTCTCCTTCATCCTCATACTTGATTGACTTGACACCCAGGGTATTTGTGCTTGAAGACCATTGAAGAGTTTAGGAATCTTATTCACAAAATATCACACAGGTATCTCACTGGGCAGTAGCAAACACTCTCTAATGCACCATATATATTGCTCCAACTTCTGGTTTAAATGCGTCTGCTGACACTTTTCAGTGTCTGTGTCTGCTCCTTACGGCTGTCATGGAGGCTGGATCCATCTGTAGTTGTCAACTTGTTGTCAGCTGAGCTTTCCTCCTTGTCTTCCAACACCACTCAGCTCTCCCCTATCTCAGCTGCCCTCACCCCTTCTTCACTGTCTCCCTTTTTGCTCCCGTGTCCTGCTTTTTCTCAGCTGTTGAAATGTGAATCAGACCATGACACGGTTGGCCCACACCCTCCAATGCCTACCCATCTCACCAACTACGGACTTTACCATGTCTATAAGGCAATCAAGAGTCTTAATGTTCTCCTCAGCTGGACTCTAGGCCTCTGACCTCTCCCTCACCACTGCCCTGATTACAGAATCCAGATGGCCTACCCACAGAGGTCCCTCTCTCCCTTTTCTTAGAGCATTTACTTTGCCGTTTCTTAGGAGTAGGTCCTTTTAAGAGCCTTGTTGCCAGTTTTGCCTCCCAAGAATGTCCTGGCAGCCATCCCTCTGAAATGGAACCATCAAGGAAGACAGCACCCCATCTCCCGGTGTCTGTGGGAGGCAAGGAGCCTCACTTCCCTGGATGCCTTGCTCCAAGTTGTACAGTTCCCTCCCAGACATGAGCAAGTTTACTTTTCCCATGGGTAAGGCCAGTTCTTCCTACTTCCTGCTGATTTTCTTTATAGCACTCACCACCAACTTATTAAACATTTTACTTACTTATTGTGCTTATTTTCTAGTCTCCTCCAACTAGATTATCGGCTCTTTGCAGACATGAATTTTTCCCTGCTTGTTCACAGCTGTATCCTTAATGTCTGGAACCAAGCCTTTACATGGTTGACATTTAATAAATATTTTTTGGAATTAATGAATAAAGAAAGGAAGAAATGCAGAAAGGTATATATCTATTCTTTTCTCTGGCAGTCATCAATAAAAATCAATGTGGATGGATTGAGTGAGGATTTAAAGTGATAAGGGGAGAAGGTAAAGGGCACAGGTTACATTAATTTGTCTTTTTAATCAGGGGTGAACAGTGGAATTAGGTGTTATCTGAAGTCAAGTGTGTTAGAGGCATCTTTGATATGAATCCTAACATAGGGTTGATGTTCACTCTGTCTAGGAATATAGACATTTTCCTACTCCACATCTCAGAATTCACTTAGTTCTATCCCTGAAAACACTAAACCTTTTTGTGACTCTGTTTTCATAGAGATAATATTTACAAATTAAAATTTTGAAAGTAAAATTAAACAGGCTTCCAAATAACTGAGCTGAGTCTGTGAACATTTTCTCATACAGTTCCAATATTTGATGGGGTCTGGCCCAAAGAAAGCATATAAAAATGGTAATAGTGCTGCTACTGCTGACATGGAAAAGAGCTTAATGATTTGCATCTTTTCTGAAGCTAATTAAGAAACCTGCTTGAAAAAAATACTTCTTAAGCTTTGACTACTTTGTCCTATCTTCAGGATATGAACTTATACATATAACCATGTCCATCTGACCTTAAACCTATGAAACAAAGATAAATATTTATTACCAATAACAGACACAATGAGTCTGGTGTAGGGTTGGCCAGGTATAGATGGGCCCTCGTTATGTGTATTACCTACTGTAAAATTTATTCTTAAAAGCAGAGTCTCAACCAAGGCAGTTGAAGGTGAGTCGCCCTTCTGACAAACACTACCTGAGAAATGGATCAAGCCATAGAATTTATCTCCCTGACAAATTAAGAAACAAACTTACTCTCTGGCCATAAAACATGCTCCTCTTAGGATTCTGACTCATGAAGATGTAATAAAACCACTCTAACTTGTTACCTTAAAGCGAATTCTAATTTGCTCTTGACACCAATAGTTTACTGCTTTCTTAGGTCACCTACTCACACGGCTTTATAGCCTTGTAAATGGCATTTGGAGCATTTACCTATGTGATAAGGACATGGAAAATGCTAGAAAAAATGGAAGAAAACTAATTTTCAGATCTTCTCTAGAGTTGCCTTGTCGAGTTGTTCTAGAATGCATTTCAGCCTTCAGTATATTTTAATGACTTTGAGAGCAGAACTTAAAAAATAAAAATTTATAGGTGATATCCAGTAGAGTGGGATGTAGAGAAGCTTCAAAACAGCACTGACCTCCAAAAGTTTGGAAAAGCATAGGAGAAAAAAGGACCATACTAATAAGATTAGGTATAACCTCTGTACCATAAAGTAAAAGAATGCACAAAAACACTATTTTATATGTGCAAGTTGGGAAGAGACCAGCTTCTAGTATGTATGCTAAAGTGATTCAAAAGACAGGATTCATTATAAATTGAAGAGTGAAAAAAAATGGCATGAAAGAAAAAATACTTAGGAATCAGTTAATTAATTTAAAAATATGCCCCTAAAAATAATCAGAAAGTAATTCTCTCGTGAAATTTATCCCTGGCTAAACTTTTGTTTGGTTAATTGTATACGGTTTAGGGATCTAATGGGATGACCAAAGATTAAAGGGAGAGACTTCATACTGCCCTGGTTTCTTATCTGGTTTTAGATTACCAACGGATAGAACTTGAAATAGAACCCTGCTCCTGACATTTGTTATAAAAGTGGCTACAAAAGCTTTGCTATATTTTAAACATATGTTAGGCCATTGTCCTTCTCAACTGATAGGCGATAGAAGTAAAAGTTATAATGATTTGCTAAATCTTCTGGCACCATGAGAGGACGAGGATGATTGGTGACAGTGATGATGAAATAGCTTTAAACTAACCTCTTTAAGGATAGATTCAGAAAAGGGCTAGAGAATTTCAGGGGCCAACAAATAAAACAAATTCATTTCTAAACTGTCTTTAGATTTATTAAACATTATAAGTCCCCAAATAATGAAATGGCACTGGTCCCTTAGGCTACATCAAAAATTGATAGAAGAAAAAGAATTGATAGAAGAGGTAACTATCTGAGCCAAAAAATGATGGTTAGTTACCATTCACAATGAGCTTACTCTATGCTAGGTGCTTTATATCTGTGATGTCTATTTGTTAATAGCACTATAAATTATTCCTTTTTGCAGACGAAAACACCAAATTTAAAATATATGTAATGCAGCAACTAGGTGTGGCGTTTCCAAATTCACATCCTGGCTCTAGCACTTACTAATTATGGGCATCATCACAGCTTCTCTGTGCCTTTATTTCAACACCTCTGAAATGGAAACTACCTACTACGAGTTTTGTGAGAATTATTATGAGATTAAAATGAAGTCATAGTATAGAACACAGTGCTGGAAACACATTAGTATTTGATAAACATTAGTAACCGTCATTAGAGGGATTTAATATTTTGCCTAGATTCACAGAGCAAATAATTGGCTGAACGGGATTCATCTGTTTCCACTGCTTTACTGTCTTAGAATATGGAGAACTTTTCTTGGAAATATGATTAGGCACATTATGAGCCAATATTAACAGGACAAGGCAGATGTTCAATAAATAATTTAGACCTAAGTTGAATTTTACTCTCCCAGTTATGCTTTAAGTAGATTTTATCTCCTTTTCCATGCACTAGAAAACTTCCCCAATATAATACACGGAGTGTTCACAATAATTATCATAGTATATAAACAAAGTGTTGTGGAAATAGGGAGATGGCAATTCCAATGCAAATGGGTTTATTTCACTTTCATAATGATTCAGGAGCGGTAATGATGAACATGAGTAATTATTTTTTTCTCTTCCCAGTTGGGTACAAACCTATAAATTCTTATCTTCCTGAAATTCCCAAGTGAGAACTGGTCTCAAGGTCACTGATTTTTTTTTTTTTTAGTTTTTACACTTGTATCCCTTAAACAATAATAATAGTTGTTGTACCTACCAGTTGTTTGAATCTCTGAATCTCAATTTTCTTTGTGTCATTTTGCAATTTCCATTCAATGCCTGCAAGTTCTTTACCTAAAGAGGCCGTGGTGCCTTGCATTAAATCTAATTTGCTGCTTTCATCTGCCTCACTATTTATAAACAAATTCAGTATGATGTAGTGAACCACAGCTATGTTGTTAGAAGTAGTACACTTAAAGAGAAAAACACAGCTTGAAGCAAGTGGCAACAGGGTACTTAAACCCAAAATCTTATTGCTTATTTCATAGCATTTGTAGTGACACACGAAAGAAAAATGCTGTTGGCTTCAGACATTAAAAGGCAGCTTTGTGATATATTCTGCCCAACAAATTAGAGTTATCAAAACAAATAAATCCTGCAGATGTCAATGTGATGTGCTTCCATAATACAAAGCTTGAATTCACAGGAGACAAAGGTTATCTATCACACTGTGGCCTGAAATATAATTCTCAACTCCCCATATTTTCTCCTTATAGAGCTGGAGAACGTCATAAAAATAAGGCAATGGGTTTATAAGCTTAAAAGAAGGTGTGTTCCTGGAAAACACAATAAACAGAAAGGGTTTGTTTAAAAAATTCAACGGGATTTCCTATGAGACATTTCTTAGCATGGTACCAGGCTCAGTGGATGTTACATGTTTCTGGCATCTAAATCTGTTGAAAAGTGAAAAATTCAAAAGGGAAATTAACACAATATCTGTTACTGGACTTAAGAGTATTTGCAAATCATAAAATTAAAATATTTCCTTGTAAAAATCAAATCCTCCCAAGAAAGCAACACAAGAAGTATAATAGAATGAACTTTTAATTATATTATTTTAAACATATTTTAAGGTCATTTTCTCTCTTTCAAAACACATGATTGGTAACAACCTACATTTTGTGTGAAACTACTAGGTGTAAAGCATCATCTTTTATTATTAAGGAATTAACTATTTCCCGTAGGAAAATTTCCAAATAACCAAACTGCACATCTTTCATTAAAACTATCTTTACACATTCCAACCTCAGACCAGCACCTCTTATTTTTTCAGTTTACTCCATTGCGTATCTCAATTCTAACGCTCCTTGAACTCCATCAAGACCACTAATCCACTGTTGATCCTACCTTATTTTCAAACTCAATCACCCCTTGATGTCCCCACTCTCACTCTTATCCAGCTTAAACTCTACTGTCAACCATAATAATCACCCCCAGGCCCCCAAAATCAACTTCCTTGACTCTGCCCCTTGCTTCTTCCTATTCACTTACCAAAACAAGACAAAAAAATATATACATTCTGGGGCTTCCCTGGTGGCACAGTGGTTGAGAGTCCGCCTGCCGATGCAGGGGACACGGATTCGTGCCCTGGTCCGGGAAGATCCCACATGCCGCGGAGCGGCTGGGCCCGTGAGCCATGGCTGCTGGGCCTGCGCGTCTGGAGCCTGTGCTCCACAACGGGAGAGGCCACAACAGTGAGAGGCCCACGTACCGCAAAAAAAATAAAATAAAATAAAATTATATATATATATATATATTTACACATTCCGAAGCACTCTGAATAGTTTAGAAAGAGAAGGACACACAAGTACATAGTCTTAGTAATGAGAAGAGAACTATACAAATGAAAGGAAATTAGAATCAGAAGTAACATAGTAATGAGAGCTAACACTGACAAGCACTTACTAAGCCCCAGTCACCCTCAGTGATTAACAATTTTAGTACCTTCTGTAATTGTCCTTTTAAAGGTGACAAGGCCAAGGTTTATGGAAGGGAAGTCACCTTCTCCCAAACACACCACTAGGAAGTAGGGAGAGAGCATTTGAACCCAGGTAGTCGATGACGGAGGCTGTGGTCTTGCCTGGTCAGATACAAAGAAATCTGAAAACCAGGATAAAGTGGACAGTTCTCCAGGAAAATAAAATGACCAGAATGCATGCATGTGGGTGCAGAAAGCCTGCTTGGCTGTGAGGTCTATAAACAAAGCAATATGGTTGCAGAAGCAACATGGAAGTACTATTTCATTTGTTATATAAACCACTGGATAGTTTAAAAAAAGGAACACTTGGACATTCTTTTTATGAACATTGACAATATCCTATGTCAAACCCTGTCTAGGAAAGTACAAGAAATTCACAGACCTGCCTCAACTGTGAATATAGTTGTAAAAATCCTGTGTTACAATTGAACTTAAGTCTATCAAGAATAATGCTTCAACATGCCCGATTGGCATTGACCCTTGAAACATTTGTCAAATGCTTAATACGTGCCAGGCATTGTTCTTTTGACTTTAAATCTTTACTACAAACCCATGAGGTGAAATTGTTATTGGTCCCTTTCACAGAGGAGGAATCAGGGTGCAGGGAGGATCTGAATTCAGGCAGTGTGGCTCTAGAGTATGATCCAGGCCATGACTTTGCAGGAAATATATTGACACAGCTTATCCTGTCAATTGCTTGAGGGAAAAGAACCTTGTAATTATACTGCCAACTTTGAGTGAATGTTCATATTTTAAGGATATGACTTATCTATCAGAAATAAAGCATAGTATAACCCTGTAATGATATAAAATGAAGGAACTAGGGCCATATTTACCAAAGAAGTTCACAAACATGACAATGAGGAAAATAGCAACTTTCCAAAGAATAGAGTATGATTATATATTTATTCAAATTTCAAAAATATGTAAAATAAGCCACGATTCTAGAAATAAATATAAATTATAATAAAACTATAAATCACAAATGTTTAATAAATTATGCAATTATAATAACATTTTAGGGATTATATAATTATAACAAAAGCACATATCACATATTTATACTGTATCTGATTTATTTATTTCTTAAGGTGGTTGATGGGGTCACAGGTGTTTGTAATACTATTATTTATATTATTATCTATGTATGATATTTTAATAATCCATAATAAAATAAAATCAAAACATAAAAATTAAACTTTTCGAGTATAAAGTTATAAAAAGAACATCACTGCTATTCCTTTACCAAAGCAAAGTCATTGATATGAATTTTCAGTACTTTATGCTTTATGACACACAGATATTTGTGTGTATGTGTGCGTGTGTATATATATGCCTGTATGCTTGTGTGTTTACACACATGTTCAAAATATTGTACCTTATAGTATATTTTATGAACTGCATTTTTCACTTAATGATCTGCATCTTTTCAAATTAATAAATACAAATTTACATCATCAGTTTTAATTGGTGCAAATTATTTTATCTTTTAAATCAATGACAAACTAGTGGACAATTACTTCATTAATTTTTCTGTTTTATAAAAAGCACTGTAGTGATCTTCCTTGTACATTTTCTAACTTTTATCCATGGTGCTTGTTTGCTTATGATTTGGTCATCTTTGCTAGCAAATCCCTATTTTAGAAGTTGCCCATGGGAATCCTGAGAGGTATGTGTTGCTGAAGGAGAATTACCAATTCTGAGTCATTTTAGACAAATTCCTGGGCTTGTGATGTCCAGGATCATAAAGGTGGTATAACGGCACAAAAATGCCAGCAAGGGCAGATATGGGATTGAAGTTTTCAGAAGAGTCTAGCCTAGGAGAGGAAGTCTCCTAAACATTTTTCTCTGCTGGCATTTGAATTTGTTTTTCCTTAATCACTTTTTACTGGAAGCTTTGACTTCTGTTTCCCCAACTGGCAGGAGCCCAGGCACTGTCTGTTGCCCTGCAGGCACAGCTGTGAAGATGAATGCATGTCCTGTGTTCATTACACAGATGAACCAAGGCTCCCGGGTCCAATTCACTCCTCTGGAAAGCTTTCTCCTCATGTCATCTTTTTGGTGACACTTCCTTTCTTTCTTGGAAGCTGAACTATGCACTTAAATGTTTGTTATATTTTACTGAGTACTTACTTCTAAGTATTTTCCGTACATAAAGCAGCCTTATTTTTGGAAACAGAAAGCCTGTATCCCTTTGATAATCAGAAAGAAAACGTAAAAAAAAAGTAACTTTAATTTGCTCCATTTGTGTTCAAAATAACATCCAAACTCTCAGCTATTTCCACTCTTCTTCCTCTGCTCCCAAAACTACTTTGAAAACATGAAGGAACTTCTTCAGTTCTTGTTTGCATTTCTACATGGAATTCGTTTTTCTCTCCACCCACCTGTTGAAAACCATTCAAAGTCCTCCATAAATGACCTATTTTGAAAAAACTTGATCAGGAAGAGCTCTGTATTAGTTCTAGGACTGTCATAATTAATTTTCACAGACTGGGTGGTTTAAAACAACAGAAGTTTACTCTGTCACAGTTCTCTAGGCTGGAAGACCAAATTCAAGGTGTCAACAGAGCTGGTTTCATCTGGAGGCTCTGAGGAAGGATCTGTTCCGTGCTTCTCTCCTGGCATCTGATGGTTGTTGGCAATACTTGGCATCCCTTCACTGTAGCTGCGTCTTTCCAATCTCAGCCTTTATCTTCACATAGCTTTCTTCTCTCTCCATGCTTCCTCTAAGCCTCTGTATCCAAATCTCCCTCTCCTTTCTCTTATACACGCACCGGTCATTCGATTTAGGGGTGACCCTAATCGACTATGACTACATCTTGATTTAATTGTATCTGCAAACCCTGTTTCCAAATAAAGCAACAAGGGTTGGGACTTGAACATATATTTTGAGGGGACACAATGCAACCCACTACGAGCTCTTTTTTTTATCATATCACTCTGTTTTGCTACTAGAGCATTTTATGTAAAAGCTTCTTTCTAATCTGTTTATATTCAATCTTATACAAATAAATGAATACATAAGGGACAAGTTGGCAAAAAATAAATTCAGTCTTGAAGTCTATCGCACTGTTGAATATTAATTGCTTAAAAGATTTTCTAGAAAGCTTAAATTATAAAGTCTTACATATTTTAAGCTAGTTTACTGAGATGAGTTGCCTCTTTAAGAAACATACTCAATTTTTAGTCTTCATTCAACACTTCAAATTAAAGGCTTTTTTTCTGAATAAAAATATTCAAACCACTTTTCTGCTTCAAAGATTTCAAAAGTCTGGCACCCAATTATAGATGGCTTGATATCTTAGAAAAGAACAGTTCTGTATAACAGAATAACATATGGTACAATTTTAGAGTGACACATCAAGGGTAATATTCTTTATGTAAATACTGAAAATAAAGCAAAAGTACATTTTCTTAATGTGCAGGAATACGGAATAACAACAATGCTTCCCCATCTGACCATTTTCCAGCTGACACTCTATGGTAATTGTTCATAAAGCTTGAAAAATATTTTGTGCAGTCTTTCCCAGAGAGCAGTTAGTTCTAACTTTCTGCAGCTTGATTGACTTTTGCGGAAATCTACTTGCTTGGCTCCAAGAAAGAGCACAAAAGTTCGCTTCACTGTGTGAAACGATGGGCAGAAAACAATGCAGAGGCCGCCTGGCTGGAAGGGTGGCTTACTGGACGTGATGGAGTGACGGGATGATACAGGGTGCTGACACAGCAGATGGCCAATTAGCTATAGCTCATTTTACTAAGTTCACAAAGTTCAAAGGCAGGGATCTAAAGCAGGACCAGGGTGAAAGTGAAAAAGCAACCAATAGAATTGGAACTTAAACAGAAGACTCCAGGGATATGTAGTAGATTTTATTCTCCAGTCAACAATTTCTAGAGTTTATCAGTCTTTAGTGAGTGTTTAAACCAGGATATATCAGTTTTATACATGTTACACTTAATGGTATATGCTTAATTTAATTGTTAATCAGCTTACACATTTTCCTCTCATAGTGAACTAATTCATCTTTGTTTCCAATGTCCCAAATCAACGAACCTCTTTCAGGTGATGGTGCATTAGCCCCATTCATCCTAAATGGCATCAACTCCCCTCGGCCACAATTTTGGTGCCTAGGTAGGGACTGCTCTGGACTGAACCTACCAGACAACTCCACTTACCTCCAGTACACATCAGCATCTGGACACTGTAAAGTAATAAGTCATAAAATTTTGCTCAAATCAGTTCTGTCTCTGATTTATTATCACACCAACCTTATAAAACCATGCCCAAATTTTACCAAACTAATTTAGTCTTGCTATGAGAGGGTGCAAATGCAGGTTGGGTATTTTTATTCAATGTGAGTCTGAGAGGAGCATTAAAAATTCAAAGCCTCATTACACTGTCACTGCTACACAGCATTTCACTTTCTCTAAAGAAATAACTTCAAAATCCCAACACATTTCAGATCACATAAGGCCACTAGCTTCTGTTTTTTAATGATTTCTTCCAAATCTCATAGCACGATAGCTAAGAACCAGATGGTTATAAACTGGCAATTCTATCCCACAGTGACTGAGTCAGCTAGAAATATAAGTTGTTACAACCTCATTCAAGTTGTCTTTTGTATTGAACAATCAATAAACAGAAAAGTCTCCCATTATCCCGAAAGTAAATAGACTGCTCATAAAAGTGCTGGGCTGACATCACTTAAACCTGAATGAGTATGTTTATCCACAGACCATGTAGCTGAGCAGCTGCAGTGAATTTTTTTCTAATGTCACACCCTGATTTGACTTCTTAAATGTAATAAAATTGATTTCCCCCTGCATACGGGATATATACCAGCTGTTATTTTGAGTTATACAAACTATATTTTAACAATTTAGAGTCACATTTGATTATGAACTGAACAATCGTTAGAATTTGTTAGTTGTTTCACTAGCTTACTTTTATCGAATTAACTTTAATACTACAAACTTGAAAAGTTCTATAATCTGCGCGGCATACTTGGAGTATAGAACCTTTATGAGCGGACTTTTCTTCATTCTTAAGCAGAAGTTCAGCCCTTCCAAAATTAAATAATCCACATGGTTCAAAGGATTTCTTAATCAGCAAAGAGGATTTTTTTAATCAAATAAAAATCACTTTTGGTGAAATTACACGTATTTTATTATAAAATTAATGAATAGTAATGGTACTTTACAGTAGGTTCTATTCACCTAAGTCCAAGAACAGGCTCCTAGTCCAGCATATCTTAACGATTTAGTGCAGATGCTTAACCAGTTCATTTCTAATGTTTAAAGGTTCTAGGCAATGGGTGGGAGCCAACACAGGTTTTGCAATTGCATATATAATAAAAATGCTAATCAAAAAAGGCTTAAATATATGCCTATTACCTTTCAATCTAAATTCAAGAATGATTTTTGATTGCATTTTTTTTGGACGTATTTGTGGTAGGAAAAGATTATAGGAAACCTGAGAAGCAGAAAAACATAGAAAATCTTCTGGAAAAAAATACTTTCATAAAACAATCAATAATAAAATTTAAGATAAAAATATAACTTACTAATATAAACAATTACCAGGAAAAGAGGTTATATTAAAAAACAATATTCTCTTAAAAACGAAGATATAGTAATCCTCCAAAGAATGGGACGGAGGAGGAAATTGAGGGAGTCTCATCTTAGCTCAATTCCAGGCAGAGGAAACACAACATGCAAAGGAATGAAACAGTAAATGTCATGGCATATTTGAGAAACTATATTAAAAAAAAAGGATTAGGAACCAAGATGGCAGAGTAGAAGGACGTGCTCTCACTCTCTCTTGTGAGAACACCAGAATCACAACTAGCTGCTGGACAACCATTGACAGGAAGACACTGGAACTCACCAAAAAAGATACCCCACATCCAAACACAAAGAAGAAGCCACAATGAGATGGTATGAGGGGCGCAATCACAGTAAAATCAAATCCCATAACTGCTGGGTGGGTGACTCACAGACTGGAGAACACTTACACCACAGAAGTCCACCCACTGGAGTGAAGGTTCTGAGCCCCACATCAGGGTTCCCAACCTGGGGGTCCGGCAACGGGAGGAGGAATTCGTAGAGAATCAGACGTTGAAGCTTAGTGGGACTTGACTGCAGGACTTCGACCGGACTGGGGGAAACAAAGACTCTACTCTTGGAGGGCACACACAAAGTAGTGTGTGCATCGGGACCCAGGGGAAGGAGCAGTGACCCCAGGGGAGACTGAACAAGACCTACCTGCTAGTGTTGGAGGGTCTCCTGCAGAGGCAGGGGGTGGCTTTGGCTCATCGTGGGGACAAGAACACTGGCAGCAGAAGTTCTGGGAAATACTCCTAGGCATGAGCCCCCCAAGAGTCTGTCATTAGCCCCACCAAAGAGCCCAGGTAGGCTCCACAGTTGGGTTGCCTCAGGCCAAACAACCAACAGGGAAGGAACCCAGGCCCACCCATCAACAGTCAAGTGGATTAAAGTTTTACTGAGCTCTGCCCACCAAAGCAACAGTCAGCTCTACCCACCACCAGTCCCTCCCATCAAGCCTCTTAGATAGCCTCATCCACCAGAGGGCAGAGAACAGAAGCAAGAACTACAATCCTGCGGCCTCTGGAACAAAAAACACATTCACAGAAAGACAGACAAGATGAAAAGACAGAGGGCTATGGACCAGATGAAGGAACAAGATAAAACCCCAGAAAAACAACTAAATGAAGTGCAGATAGGCAACCTTCCAGAAAAAGAATTCAAAATAATGATAGTGAAGATGATCCAGGACCTCGGAAAGAGAATGGAGGCAAAGATCAAGAAGAAAGAAATGTTGAACAAAGACCTAGAAGAATTAAAGAACAAACAAACAGAGATGAACAATACAATAACTGAAATGAAAACTACACTACAAGGAATCAATAGCAGAATAACAGAGGCAGCAGAACGGATAAGTGACCTGGAAGACAGAATGGTGGAATTCACTGCTGTGGAACAGAATAAAGAAAAAAGAATGAAAAGAAATGAAGACAGCCTAAGAGACCTCTGGGACAACACTAAATGCAACAACATTCGCATTATAGGGATTCCAGAAGGAGAAGAGAGAGAGAAAGGACCCGAGAAAATATTTGAAGAGATTATAGTCAAAAATGTCCCTAACATAGGGAAGTCACCCAAGTCCAGGAAGCGCAGTGAGTCCCATACAGGATAAACCCAAGGAGAAACACACTGAGACACACAGTAATCAAATTGACAAAAATTAAAGACAAAGAAAAATTATTGAAAGCAGCAAGGGAAAAATGAATAATAACATACAAGGGAACTCCCATAAGGTTAACAGCTTATTTCTCAGCAGAAACTCTACAAGCCAGAAGAGAGTGGCATGATATACTTAAAGTGATGAAAGGGAAGAACCTACAACCAAGATTACTCTATCCGGAAAGGATCCCATTCAGATTTGATGGAGAAATCAAAAGCGTTACAGACAAGCAAAGGCTAAGAGATTTCAGCAGCACCAAACCAGCTCTACAACAAATTCTAAAGGAACTTCTCTAAGTGGGAAACACAAGAAAGAAAAGGATCTACAAAAGCAAACCCAAAACAATTAAGAAAATAGTCATAGGAACATACATATCAATAATTACCTTAAACATGAATGGATTAAATGCTCCAACCAAAAGACACAGGCTTGCTGAATGGATACAAAAAGAGGGCCCATATATATGCTGTCTACAAGAGACCCACTTCAGACCTAGGGACACATACAGACTGAAAGTGAGGGGATGGAAAAAGATATTCCATGCAAATGGAAATCAAAAGAAAGCTGGAGTAGCTATGCTCATATCAGATAAAATAGACTTTAAAATAAAGAATGTTACAAGAGACAAGGAAGGACACTGCATAATGATCAAGGGATCAATCCAAGAAGAAGATATAAGAATTATAAATATATATGCACCCAACATAGGAGCACCTCAATACATAAGGCAACTGCTAACAGCCATAAAAGAGGAAATCAACAGTAACACAGTAATAGTGGGGGACTTTAACACCTCACTTACACCAATGGACAGATCATCCAAACAGAAAATTAATAAGGAAACACAAGCTTTAAGTGACACAATAGACCAGACAGATTTAATTGATATTTATAGGACATTCCATCCAAAAACAGCAGATTACACTTTCTTCTCAAGTGTGCACGGAGCATTCTCCAGGATAGATCACATCTTGGGTCACAAATCAAGCCTCAGTAAATTTAAGAAAACTGAAATCATATCAAGTATCTCTTCTGGCCACAACGCTATGAGATTAGAAGTGAATTACAGGGGAAAAATGTAAAAATACACAAACACATGGAGGCTAAACAATACGTTACTAAATAACCAAGAGATCAGTGAAGAAATCAAAGAGGAAATCAAAAAATACCTAGAGACAAATGACAATGAAAACACGACGATCCAAAACCTATGGGATGCAGCAAAAGCAATTCTAAGAGGGAAGTTTACAGTTATACAATCGTAACTCAAGAAACAAGAAAAAATCTCAAGTAAACAACCTAAACTTACACCTAAAGAAACTAGAGAAAGAAGAACAAACAAAACCCAAAGGTAGCAGAAGGAAAGAACACATAAAGATGAGAACAGAAACAAATGAAATAGAAACAAAGAAAACAATAGCAAAGATCAAGAAAACTCAAAGCTGGTTCTTTGAGAAGATGAAATTAATAAACCATTAGCGAGGCGGATCAAGAAAAGGAGTGAGAGGACTCAAATCAATAAAATTAGAAGTAAAAAAGGAGACGGCTTCCCTGGTGGCGCAGTAGATGAGAGTCCGCCTGCCGACGCAGGGGACACAGGTTCCTGCCCTGGTTCGGGAAGATCCCACATGCCGCAGAGTGGCTGGGCCCATGAGCCATGGCCGCTGAGCCTGCATGTCCAGAGCCTGTGCTCCACAACGGGAGAGGCCACAACAGTAAGAGGCCCGCGTACCGCAAAAAAAAAAAAAAAAAAAAAAAAAAAAGAAATGAAAAGGGAGAAGTTACAACAGACACCACAGACATACAAAGCATCCTAAGAGACTACTACAAGCAACTCTATGCCAATAAATTGGACAACCTGGAAGAAATGGACAAATTCTTAGAAAGGTATAACATTCCAAGACTGAACCAGGAAGAAACAGAAAATATGAACAGACCAATCACAAGTAATGAAATTGAAACTGTGATTAAAAATCTTCCACAAACAAAAGTCCAGGACCAAATGGCTTGACAGGTGAATTCTATCAAACAATTAGAGAAGAGCTAACACCCAGCCTTCTCAAACTCTTCCAAAAAATTGCAGAGGAAGGAACACTCCCAAATTCATTCTATGAGGCCACCATCACCCTGATACCAAAACCAGACAAAGGTACTACAAAAAAAGAAAATTGCAGACCAATATCACTGACGAATATTGATGCAAAAATTCTCAACAAAATACTAGGAAACAGAATCAAAAAACACATTAAAAGGATCATACACCATGATCAAGTGGGATTTATCCCAGGGATGCAAGGATTCTTCAGTATACACAAATCAATCAATGTGATACACCATATTAACAAACTGAAGAAGAAAAACCATATGATCATCTCAATAGATGCAGAAAAAGCTTTTCACAAAAGTCAACACCTGGGCTTCCCTGGTGGCGCAGTGGTTGAGAGTCCGCCTGCCGATGCAGGGGACACGGGTTCGTGCCCGCGTCCGGGAAGATCCCACATGCCACGGAGCAGCTGGGCCCGTGAGCCATGGCCGCTGAGCCTGCACATCCGGAGCCTGTGCTCCGCAACGGGAGAGGCCTCAATAGTGAGCGGCCCGCGTACTGAAGAAAAAGAAAAATAACAAAGTCAACACCCATTTATGATAAAAACTCCCTGGAAAGTGGGCATAGAGGGAACCTACCTGAACATAATTAAGGCCGTATATGACAAACCCAAAGCGAATATCATTCTCAATGGTGAAAAACTGAAACCATTTCCTCTAAGATCAGGAACGAGACAAGGATGTCCACTCTCACCATTATTATTTAACATAGTTACGTAAGTCCTAGCCATGGCAATCAGAGAAGAAAAAGAAGTAAAAGGAATACAAATTGGAAAAGAAGAAGTAAAACTGTCACTGTTTGCAGATGACATGATACTATACATAGAGAATCCTAAAAATGCCACCAGAAAACTACTAGAGCTAATCAATGAATTTGGTAAAGTTGCAGGATACAAAATTAATGCACAGAAATCTCTTGCATTCCTATACACTAATGATGAAAAATCTGAAAGAGAAATTATGGAAACACTCCCATTTACCATTGCAATAAAAAGAATAAAATACCTAGGAATAAACCTACCTAGGGAAACAAAAGACCTGTATGCAGAAAACTATAAGACACTGATGAAATAAATTAAAGATGATGCCAACAGATGTAGAGGTATACAATGTTCTTGGATTGGAAAAATCAATATTGTGAAAATGACTGTACTACCCAAAGCAATCTACAGATTTGATGCAATCCCTATCAAATTATCAATGGCATTTTTTCCCAGAACTATAACAAATCATCTAAAAATTTGTATGGTACACAAAAGACCGTGAATAGCCAAAGCAGTCTTGAGGGAAAAAAGCGGAGCTGGAGGAATCAGACTCCCTGACTTCAGATTATATTACAAAGCTACAGTAATCAAGACAATATGGTACTGGTACAAAACAGAAACATAGATCAATGGAACAAGATAGAAAGCCCAGAGATAAACCCATGCACCTCTGGTCAACTAATCTATGACAAAGGAGGCAAGGATATACAATGGAGAAAAGACAGGCTCTTCAAGAACTGGTGCTGGGAAAACTGGACAGCTACAAGTAAAAGAATGAAATTAGAACACTCCCTAACACCATACACAATAATAAACTCAAAATGGATTTGAGAACTAAATGTAAGACTGGACACTATAAAACTCTTAGAGGAAAACATAGGAAGATCACTCTTTGACATAAATCACAGCAAAATCTTTTTTGATCCACCTCCTAGAGTAATGGCAATAAAAACAAAAATAAACAAATGGGACATAATGAAACTTCATAGTTTTTGCACAGCAAAGGAAACCATAAACAAGATGGAAAGACAACCCTCAGAATGGGAGAAAATATTTGCAAATGAATCAACATACAAAGGATTAATCTCTAAAATATATAAACAGCTCATGCAGCTCAATATTAAAAAACAAACAACCCAATGCAAAAATGAGCAGAAGACCTAAATAGACATTTCTCTAAAGAAGATATATAGATGGCCAAGAAGCACAGAAAAAGCTGCTCAACATCACTAATTATTAGAGAAATGCAAATCAAAACTGCAATGAGGTACCACCTCACCAGTTAGACCAGTTAGAATGGGCATCATCAGAAAATCTACAAACAACAAATGCTGGAGAAAAGGGAACCCTCTTGCACTGTTGGTGGGAATGTAAATTGATACAGCCACTATGGAGAACAGTATGGAGGTTCCTTAAAAAACTAAAAATAGAATTACCATATGATCCAGCAATCCCACTACTGGGCATATACCCAGAGAAAACCATAACTCAAAAAGACACATGCACCCCAATGTTCATTGCAGCACTGTTTACAATAGCCAGGTCATGGAAGCAACCTAAATGTCTCCTGACAGACGAATGGATAAAGAATTTGTGGTACATATATACAATGGAATATTACTCAGTCATAAAAAGGAATGAAGTTGAGTCATTTGTTGAGAAATGGATGGATCTAGAGACTGTCATACAGAGTGAAGTAAGTCAGAAAGAGAAAAACAAATATCGTATATTAACGCATGTATGTGGAACCTAGAAAAATAGTACAGATGAACTGGTTTTTCAGGGCAGAAGTTGAGACACAGATGTAGAGAACAAACGTATGGGCACCAAGGGGGGAAAACTGTGGTGGAGTGGGGGTGGTAGTGTGCTGAATTGCACGATTGGGATTGACATGTATACACTGATGTGTATAAAATTGATGATTAAGAACCTGCAGTATAAAAAAGAAACAAACAAACAAAACAACTAATACTAAACTTTCTTTGGGTATTTGTATGGAAATATGTTAATATAATTGTTTCAGATATTACATGAATTTTCTAAAAAAAAAAATACAACAACAAAACCCACAAAGATATAGGATTTGGGAAATACAATGTGAATAAACTGAAACGTGATTAACTGATATCCAGGGATTTCAGGTACAAAGTAACACTTATGCAAAACTTTTTAAAAATTTAATAAGTTTATGGATATATTGGGATTTGGCTTTTGCCCAAATAGTTTTCATTTTTAATGTTGGGCAATTTATTCATGAATATTCCATTACAAATTTCAAATGGGAAAACTATAGAAATAAGTTCATTATATTACAGAATAAATTCAATGTTTCAAATAATTATTTAGGAAATTAACCAGGTTGTTCAGACTTTAAATATTACTTGCCCTGTATTATTTGGAGATCTTTTCAGATTTCATATACTGACAAAAGATAGACATAGCTGAGCTCTTCCTTTCCTTTTTTCCTTAATGAAGGTAACCGAATCTATTACCCAACCTCTGGGTTTCCAACATCTAAGCCATCTGTTCCTTTATTCACTAGGCATTGAACATACTCCAAAAAAAAAAAAAAAAAAAAAGAATGAACATGGGCTCTCTTTTCAAGGAATGGCAGAATGCAGAAATGTTCATTTGCATTCAAGAATGTTTTATTCATAGTTGTTACAGCAGACCTGGTGGGCCATGGTGATTTGCACACACAGCACACTGATCACCACCCCCCACTCCCCATCACAACACAGAGCAATCTGTTACTTGGCAATTTAAATAATTTTTCCTATGGGGCAGTCAAATTAGTCTCCCAAACTTGTTTCGAAAAACAATGATCTCTTTGAAAAAGGAAGATGATAAACATATCATTATAACAAAACTTAAGTATAAACTTTACTCATTCATTAATTCAACAAATTTTTATTAGCACTGTGGTGCTGGTAATTCCAGGAGGAGAAAGACACCACGGTTATGTCTTCATTGAGCTTAAAATCCTACAGAGCAGAGAGGTTTTGAACAAGGTACATGAAGTCCAAGTTCCAGTGCTATGGGGGAATAGAGCAGAGGTACTAAGATGAGGGGCCGGAAGCATGAGATCCTACACTGAGGATGGAAGGAAATGTAGAGATGGTTGGTTGAAGTGTGCAGGGGGCATACTAGGCTGGGGGAGCTCATACAAGGTCTACACATTAGAAGGAGCAAGACACACACGTATGTACACGTGCACACGTGTCTTTGTACTCATGAATCATACACAAGGTACATAGGTACACATTTAGGATTAGTTTTATTGTTTGTTGTTATTGCTGTCAATTTCTTCTTAGCATGTTAGACTATACCACTTTTTATTTCTGAAATTCTTTCTCTGATCTGTCTTTTAACTTAAAAATACATCATAGTTGACCTTACAGATAACTGATATAGAGTTAGTATTTTATTGCAAGTTTTACTGAGATAATTGTAGATTCACTTGTAATAATAAGAAATACTACAGAGAGATCCTGTGTATATTTTGACCACTTTCTTCTCTCTGACCCCAATGTTAATATTTTGCAAAACTATAGTACAACATCACAACCAGGATACTGACATTGGAAGTCCACTGATTTTATTCAGATTTCCTCAGTTTTACTTGTACTTATTTGTGTGTGTGTTAAATTCTACACAATTTATCACCTTGTGGATTTGTATGTGCACCACCACAATCAAGATAACTGCTCAGGTCCAATACAAGTTTGTGTTACCCTTTTATGACCATACACTCCCTGTCTCCACAACCCCAAACCCCTACCCTAACCTCTGGCAACTAAACTGTCCTCCGTTTGTAAAATGTGTCATTTCACAAATGTTGTATAAATGAAATCACAAAGTATATAATCTTTTGGGATTGGCTTTTTTTCACTGGGCCTAATTCACTTGAGATTCACCCAGGCTGCTGCATATCAAACATTTGTTCCTTTTTGCTGCTGAGGAGTAGTTCACTGTATGAGTATACTACAGTTTGTTGAAGGACCTCTGGGCTCTTTCTAGTTTTTGACTATTATGAATAAAGCTATTATGAACATTTTTGTACAGGTGTATATGTGTGCGTGAACATAAGTTTACTTTTTTTTTCCCTGAGATAAATGTCCAAGAGTGCAATTGCTGGATTGTGTAATAATTACATATTTAATTTTATAAGAAGCTGCCACCCACTTTCCACAGTGGCTAGACCACTTTACATTCCCACCAGCAACGTATGAGTGATCCAGTTTCCCTGCAACCTCTCAAGCATTTAGTGTTATCACTATTATTATTTTTTTAATTTCAGCCATTCAGATAGGTGCACAGTGATACTTCATTATGGTTTAATTTGCATTTCCCTGATGATTAACTTTTTAAAAACTTGGATACATTCATGGGAACGTTCACATAGGCATAATTTCATATAAATGGGATATTTTATATATACTGGGTATTTTCTTCTGTTCATTTTATTTTCTTACTTTTCCTTTTTGCTTGCCTTTTTTTTTACCCAACTTCCTTTCTATCTACCTTGTTATCATCTCCTCCTCGCCCCAGGTAAAGCTTGTTAAAACACACACTCTTTCAATTTTTCTTTTACAAAATGGGATTATTCACTACATACTTCTCTGCTGGTTGTTTTGCTTGAAGAACTACACTTCTTAGAAATGTCTTCAGGTTAATTGGGTTAATTAGAATTCTTCCTATTGATTGCATAATATTTCATGATAAGGATATACCATAATTTATTCAATGATTTTCCTCATAGGCATTCACTTGTTTCCAATTTTCTTGTCATTACACATAATGTATAATACACAGGATATGTTCCCAAAAAGGTTCATTGAGTCAAGGGTATGCATGTTTATAATGGCAGTTGTCAGTTTTCTTGAAAAAAATAATTGAAACATTCTCAATAGCCATTATGAGAGTACATTTTAATCTTCATTAGAAGTAAATGTGAGAGATCCTTTTAATTGTGGCTTTAATCTTGTTATTTTAGTTTTGACATCTGACTGCTTTTCAGTCTGAGTCTGTTTTCCATGTAATTTTGTCATTTTATTAAAAGATATAGACTACTCCATCTTAATATCTATCTGAAAAACATAATTTGCAAGAAAAAATACTCAAATTCCTTGTTTTTAAGTACTTCCTTTTTTCCCATTGGCATGCCACGAAGCTAAGACAATTTTAAAAAATTGTGCCATGGCTTCTTAAACACTTTTACTACCATCTAAAAGCAGACTGTTACATCTACACATAAAAAAATGGTTTAAAAATAAATAATACTTTCAAATTAATCATAATTTAAACTAGTTGAAAACTCTTTCCAAGAAATGTAAAAAAAAGCCTTCTTCATTTTTACACTTAGATCTTGCCGCAGTCTCACTGTCAGGATATTCTTCTATTGAAATTTAAGGCCATTTTCTTTTAAAGAAGAGCCTTTCATTTCTCAAAAATCTTACATGAACCATGAACTACCACCACTGCCAAAAAAGAAAACAAAAGCTTCCAATTTCAGAACTGCGGGCTACAACTGTGAGTCTAAATTTCAGAATTATGTAGAAACATAATTCAATATCATTCTTATCCGAAATAAGACGCTCTGGTATTGCCTATGTACCCACAACACAATTCAGTACAAATAAAAATTGTAAAACAACAGTGAAAATTGAAACATACAAACAATAAAGAAAATGCTCTTTTATCTGTTTTGGAAAACCAATTTTCTGGTTGTTGTTAGGGTTTTTTTTTCTTTTTTTTAACATCTTTATTGGAGTATAATTGCTTAAAAATGTTGTATTAGTTTCTACTGTATAACAAAGTGAATCAGCCATATGTATACAAATATCTCCATACCCCCTCCCTCTTGCATCTCCCTCCCACCCTCCCTATCCCACCCCTCTAGGTGGTCACAAAGCACTGAGCTGATCTCCCTGTGCTATGTGGGTGCTTCCCACCATCTATTTTATTTGGTAGTGTATATATGTCAATGTCACTCTCTGACTTCATCTCAGCTTACACTTCCCCCTCCCCATGTCCTCAAGTTCATTCACCACATCTGCGTTTTTATTCCTGTCCTGCCCATAGGTTCTTCAGAACCATTATTTTTTTTAGATTCCATATATATGTGTTAGCATACGGTATTTTTCTCTTTCTGACTTACTTCAGTCTGTATGACAGACTATAGGTCCATCCACCTCACTACAAATAACTCAATTTCATTTCTTTTTATGGCTGAGTAATATTCCATTGTATGTATGTGCCACATCTTCTTTATCCATTAATCTGTCGATGGACACTTACGTTGCTTCCATGTCCTGGCTATTGTAAATAGTGCTGTAAACAACATTGTGATACATGACTCCTTTTGAATTATGGTTTTCTTAGGGTATATGCCCAGTAGTGGGATTGCTGGGTTGTATGGTAGTTCTACTTTTAGTTTTTAAGGAACCTTCTTACTGTTCTCCATAGTGGCTGCATCAATTTACTTTCCCACCAACAGTGCAAGAGGGTTCCCTTTTCTCCACACCCTCTCCAGCATTAATTATTTGTAGATTTTTTGATGATGGCCATTCTAACTGGTGTGAGATGATGTCTCATTATAGTTCTGATTTGCATTTCTCTAATGATTAATGATGTTGAGCATTCTTTCACGTGTTCATTGGCAATCTGTATATCTTTTCTGCAGAAATGTCTGTTTAGGTCTTCTGCCCTTTTTGGATTGGGTTCTTTGTTTTTCTGATATGGAGCTGCATGAGCTGCTTGCATATTTTGGAGATTAATCCTTGACAGTGGCTTCATCTACAAATATTTTCTCCCACTCTGAGGGTGTCTTTTCGTCTTGTTTATGGTTTCCTTTCCTGTGCAAAAGCTTTGAAGTTTCATTAGGTCCCATTTGTTTATTTTTGTTTTTATTTCCATTTCTCTAGGAGGTGGATCGAAAAGGATCTTACTGTGATTTATGTAATAGATGGTTCTTCCTATGTTTTCCTCTAAGAGTTTTATAGTGTCTGGCCTTACATTAAGGTCTTTCAACCATTTTGAGTTTATTTTTGGGTACGGTATTAGGAAGTGTTCTAATTTCATTCTTTTACATATAGCTGTCCAGTTTTCCCAGCACCACTTATTGAAGAGGCTGTCTTTTCTCCATTGTATATTCTTGCCTTCCTTATCAAAAATAAGGTGACCATAGGTGCTTGGATTTATCTCTGGACTTTCTATCCTGTTCTATTGATTTATAGTTCTGTTTTTGTGCCAGTATCATACTATCTTGATTACTGTAGCTTTGTAGTATAGTCTGAAGTCTTGGAGTCTGATTCCTCCAGCTCCCTTTTTCTTTCTCAAGATTGCTTTGGCTATTGGGGATCTTTTGTGTTTCCATACAAATTGTGACATAGTTCTCATTCTGTGAAAAATGCCACTGGTAATTTGATAGGGATTACGTTCAATGTGTAGATTGCTTTGGGTAGTATAGTCATTTTCACAATGTTGATTCTTTCAATCTAAGAACATGGTATATCTCTCCATCTGTTTGTATCATCTTTAATTTCTTTTATCAGTTTCTTATAGTTTTCTACATAAAGTTCTTTTCTCTCCTTAGGTAGGTTTATTCCTAGGTATTTTATTCTTTTTGTTGCAATGGTGAATGCGAGTGTTTCCTTAATTTGTCTTTCAGATTTTTCATCATTAGTGTATAGGAATGCAAGAGATTTCTGTTCATTAATTTTGTATCCTGCTACTTTACCAAATTCATTGATTAGCTCTAGTAGTTTTCTGGTAGCATCTTTAGGATTCTCTATGTATAGTATCATGTCATCTGCAAACAGTGACAGTTTTACTTTACCAATTTGGATTCCTTTTATTTCTTTTTCTTCTTTGATTGCTGTTGCTAAAACTTCCAAAACTATGTTGAATAATAGCGGTGAGAGTGGGAAACCTTGTCTTGTTCCTGATATTAGTCGAAATGGTTTCAGTTTTTCACCACTGAGAACAATGTTGGCTGTGGGTTTGTCATATATCACCCTTATTATGTTGAGATAAGTTCCCTCTCTGCCTACTTTCTGGAGGGTTTTTATCATAAATCGGTGTTGAATTTTGTCAAAAGCTTTGTCTGCATCTACTGAAATTATCAGATGTTTTTTATCCTTCAATTTCTTAATATGGTGTATCACATTGATTGATTTGCGTATATTGAAGAATCCTGGCATTCCTGGGACAAAGCCCACTTGATCATGGTGTATGATCCTTTTAATGTGCTGTTGGATTCTGTTTGCTAATATTTTGTTCAGGATTTTTGCATCTATGTTCATCAGTGATATTGGCCTGTAGGTTTTTTTTTGTGTGTGTGACATATTTGTCTGGTTTCAATATCAGGGTGATAGTGGCCTCACAGAATGAGTTTGGGAGTGTTCATCCCTCTACTATATTTTGGAAGACTTTGATAGGGTAGGTGTGAGCTCTTCTCTAAATGTTTGATAGAATTCTCCTGTGAAGCCATCTGGTCCTGGGCTTTTGTTTGTTGGAAGATTTTTAATCACAGTTTCAATTTCAGGGCTTGTGATTGATCTGTTTATATTTTCTATTTCTTCCTAGTTCAGTCTTGGAAGGTTGTGCTTTTCTAAGAATTTGTCCATTTCTTCCAGGTTGTCCATTTTATTGGCATAGAGTTGTTTGTAGTAATCTCTCATGATCCTTTGTATTTCTGTAGTGTCAGTTGTTACTTCTCCTTTTTCATTTCTAATTCTGTTGATTTGAGTCCTCTCCATTTTCTTCTTGATGAGCCTGGCTAATGGTTTGTCAGTTTTGTTTATCTTCTCAAAGAACCAGCTTTTACTTTTACTGATCTTTGCTATTGTTTCCTTCATTTTTTTTCATTTATTTCTGACCTGATCTTTATGATTTCTTTCCTTCTGTTAACTTTGGGGTCTTCTTGTTCTTCTTTCTCTAACTGCTTTAGGTGTGAGGTTAGGCTCTTCATTTGAGATTTTTCTTGTTTCTTGAGGTTGGATTGTATTGCTATAAATTTCCCTCTTAGAACTGCTTTTTGCTGCATCCCATAGGTTTTGGGGCATCGTGTTTTCACTGTCATTTGTTTCTAGGTATTTTTTTATCTTCTCTTTGATTTCTTCAGTGATCTATTGAGTATTTAGTAGTGTATTGTTTAGCCTCCATGTGTTTGTATTTTTAACAGTTTTTTCCCTGTAATTGATATGTAGCCTCATAGCATTGTGATTGGCAAAGATACTTGATAAGATTTCAGTTTTCTTAAATTTACTAAGGCTTGATTTGTTATCCAAGATATGATCTATCCCAGAGAATGTTCCATAAGCACTTGAGAAGAAAGTGTATTCTGTTGTTTTTGGATGGAATGTCCTATGAATATCAATTAAGTCCATCATGTCTAATGTGTCATTTAAAGCTTGTGTTTCCTTATTTTTCATTTTGGATGATCTCTGCATTGGTGAAACTCGGGTGTTAAAGTCCCCTACTATGATTGTGTTACTGTTGATTTCCCCTTTTATGGCTGTTAGCATTTGTCTTATGTATTGAGGTGCTGCTATGTTGGGTGCATAAATATTTACAATTATTATAAATTCTTCTTAGATTGATCCTTTGATCATTACGCAGTGTCCTTCTTTGTCTCTTGTAAGAGTCTTTTATTTAAAGTCTGTTTTGTCTGATATGAGAATTGCTACTCCAGCTTTCTTTTGATTTCCATCTGCATGGAATATCTTTTTCCATCCCCTCACTTTCAGTCTGTATGTGTCCCTAGGTCAGAAGTGGGTCTCTTATAGACAGCATATATACACGTCTTGTTTTTGTATCCATTCAGCCAGTCTATGTCTTTTGGTTGGAGCATTTAATCCATTTACATTCAAGGTGATTATTGATATGTATGTTCCTATTACCCTTTTCTTAATTGATTTGGGGTCACTTTTGTGGGTCTTTCTCTTCACTTCTGTTTCCTGCTTAGAGAAGTTCCTTTAGCATTTGTTGTAAAGCTGGTTTGGTGGTGCTGAATTCTCTTAGCTTTTGCTTGTCTGTAAATCTTTTGATTTCTCTGTCAAATCTGAATGAGATCCTTGCCGGGTCGAGTAATCTTGGTTGTAGGTTTTCCCCTTTCATCACTTTAAATATGTACTGCCACTCTCTTCTGGCTTGCAGGGTTTGTGCTGAAAGATCACGTTTTAACATACGGGGATTCCCTTGTATGCTCTTTGTTGCTTTTCCCTTGCTACCTTTAATATTTTTCTTTGTATTTAGTTTTTGATAGTTTGATTAATATATGTCTTAGCGTGCTTCTCTTTGGGTTTATCCTGTATGGTACTCTCTGTGCCTCCTATACTTGACTATTTCCTTTCCCATGTTAGGGAAGTTTTCAACTATAATCTCTTCAAATGGTTTCTCAGTCCCTTTCTTTTTCTCTTCTTCTTCTGGAACCCCTATAATTCGAATGTTGGTGCATTTAATGTTGTCCCAGAGGTCTCTGAGACTGTCCTCAATTCTCTTCATTCTTTTTTCTTTATTCTGCTCTGCTGTAATTATTTCCACTATTTTATCTTCCAGGTCACTTATTCGTTCTTCTGCCTCAGTTATTCTGGTATTGATTCCTTCTAGAGAATTTTAAATTTCATTTATTGTGTTGTTCATCATTGTTTGTTTGCTCTTTAGTTCTTTTAGGTCCTTGTTAAATGTTTTTGCATTTTGTCTATTCTATTTCCAAGATTTTGGATCATCTTTACTATCATTACTCTGAATTCTTTTTCAGGTAGACTGCCTATTTCCTCTTCATTTGTTTGGTCTGGTGGGTTTTTACCTTGCTCCTTCATCTGCTTTGTGTTTCTCTGTCTTCTCATTTTGCTTAATTTACTGTGTTTGGGGCCTCCTTTTCGCAGGCTGCAGGTTTGTAGTTCCCATTGTTTTTTGTGTCTGCCCCCGTGGGTAAGGTTGGTTCAGTGGGCTGTGTAGGCTTCCTGGTGGAGGGGACTAGTGCCTGTGTTCTGGTAGATGAGGCTGGATCTTGTCTTTCTGGTGGGCAGGACCACGTCTGGTGGTGTGTTTTGGGGTGTCTGTGAACTTATTATGATTTTAGGCAGTCTCTCTGCTAATGGGTGGGGTTGTGTTCCTGTCTTGCTAGTTGTTTGGCATAGGGTGTGCAGCACTGTAGCTTGCTGGTCATTGAGCGGAGCTGGGTCTTAGCATTGAGACGGAGATCTCTGGGAGAACTCTCGCCGTTTGATATTACGTGGGGCCAGGAGGTCTCTGGTGGTCCAATGTCCTGAACTCGACTCTCACACCTCAGAGGCTCAGGCCTGACCCCCCGCCGGAGCACCAAGACCCTGTCAGCCACACGGCTTTTGGGAAGTCTAAGATCTTCTGCCAGCATTCAGTAGGTCTTCTGTAGGAGTTGTTCCATATGTAGACGTATTTTTGATGTATTTGTGGGCAGGAAGGTGATCTCCACATCTTACTCCTCTGCCATCTTGAAGGTCCTCCTCTGGTTGTTGCTAGTTTTAATATGCAACATTGTTTAAGAGCTCAGAGAAAAGTGAGCTTGTGCAGTTGTAGACAATGAACAAGAAGGCACAGATACTTTTGAATCTTAATATATGATAACAGCAAGTTTGGGATGGGTTCTACTACCACATGGGGATTTATATTACCAGTTAACAGACTTCTAGGCAACCGCCAAACAGACATTTTTTGGGTTTTTTTTTTTTTTGGCCGTATGTGGGCCTCTCACCGCAGTGGCCTCTCCTGTTGCGGAGCACAGGCTGAGGATGCGCAGGCCCAGCGGCCATGGCTCACGGGCCCAGCCACTCCGCAGCATGTGGGATCCTCCCAGACCGGGGCACGAACCCGTGTCCCCTGCATCGGCAGGCAGACTCTCAACCACTGCGCCACCAGGGAAGCCCCCAAAAGACAGTTTTTAATGATGGAATGAGGTCAGATGACTAGTGAAGCAAGGTACATAAAAGGAATAAAGGCATTCAAGGAAAGAGGAACACTTTGATACATTCTAATTCAATTGAGCAAAGCTAAGATAAGTGTAGGTGAAGAGGTATGAGCAATTTATTTAGGCAAAGTGACTTTATGTTTTTGAATAACATAACCCGGTAATAAATATACCTATAAACTTTAACCATAAATACAGAAACTTTACTCCCTTTTAAAAATTACTCAACAAAGCTTCTCCTAAAGACTCATCTATTATTTGAAATTCACATCTTTCAAACCCTTAGTGCTTTTTGCTTCCATGCATTATAAAATGAATACACCATTTCCCTGAGCAAAATCTTTAAAAAACTATAATAAGCCAACTAATATATTACACAGCACAGGGATTCCAAAATCAAAAACACTGCAAGTTCCAACAATAACCTGCCTTGTGACTCAATAATGCCAGAGTGTTTTATGAACTGGGATGCTAAAGTTCAATCTGAAAGGTATTTCACTGTAATACTGAGAAACCATGAAGGCAACCAGTCACTCAAAGTTCTGTTTTGAGATGTTTGGGGACCGCGGCTGTGCCGTGCCACACTCCTGCACAGCAGCACTGTTATCGTGCTACCAACTGCCTCCAGCTGCACACTCAGCAAGGACCAGAACACACAGCACGCGCTTGCCCTAAGGGCTTCTCACCGGCATTGTTTATTTAATTCTCCGAGCTTGAAAGGAAACCTCAAGAGTCCTCAGACCACCTGGGAGCAAAAGCCCGACACATAATAAACAAGCACCCAAAACATCTGTAGAAATAGATACACTGAGCTTCTTACTAAAGCCTTCCACAGCACATTCTCATCACAATAAGCCATCCTATTCAGTGGCAGATCTTAATCCATCTGGGCTATTGTCTCAGAAGCAATTCCATATCTTCAAGCTGGAGACAAGGTTATAATTGCTTACCTGACTCACAGGCAAATGTCTTTGACGTTTCATCATGAAAGATAATTGCCACTGCATGCTTCTTTGTCTCTCGAGGCAGCCTGGTTATATTTTTGATGTTGTGCAGTTCAGTTACCTTGAAAGAAAAATATTTTTAACTTAGTGTACAGTACATGCTATATATATATCGGTGATTACACAAAATGATCAGTTATTACTGTCTTAAGCCACTTTCCAATGGCTATTTTTACTTGGTAGCCAGGTATGATGTACTGGGTGAAAGGAACTGCTGTAAATAGGCCTTTAGTCATGTGGTGGTCAGGTGTAGGCGAAGGGACGTGTTCCACAGTCCTGTCATTAGGTCTCAGTCTTTAGCGAGCCTGTGCCTCTGGACTGTGAGCTTAACAAGTGTTTCTCAGTCCTCCCTAACCATAGGTGGGAGAGGATGGCTAGAGTGGGCAGAAACTGGGTATTTACCTTGTCTTTAACAAGGGTACCAGTTTTGACTTGATCAATGTTCAATGCTTTCACTTTATCACACATTATAACTGAAAATGAAGGGTTTTGATGAAGTGAAATGATTTAATTCCATTTATGATTCACAATGCCATCCTAGAAGCACTATCAATCACTAACTAGTGTTCTAAGTGAAGAAGGATAAACAGATATATATTTAAAAAATTTTGCTCCTCCATTTGTGAAGATGATACCTCTGATGTTGATTAGGATATACTAGTATAAAAATAGTTTAAATGACCAATTCATAGCTAAAAATTGTACTGATGACACATAATATCTGTAAAATAAAACTATGTGGCTACTTGTTAAAGAGCTTTATGCTTTTTGTCATATTTCCTTTTAAAATCTGTAGTGATCTAGACTTCTAGCCTCATAAAATAACATGCTTATCACTCAGTGTTGCTGTGTAGGCTGTCCATAGGGGCCCTTTTGTTCTTTGTCACAATGAATTTACAGTCTACTGTCTACATTCTACACTGCAGGAAAATTCATTTTAATATATCTTCTCTTCATATTTGTTTTTTTCTCTCTCCTCGTCATTATCTCATTTAAGATTAACATGCAAAATTAAAATGGGTAAGATAAGTGATTTTAAGTTAAATAAACTAAAAATTATTTGCTTCATATATATGCATATATATAAACACCTATATGTATTGATTTGTGAATTATACATATACTATATCTATCTATCTATCTACCTACCTACCTATCTATTTGGAAATACTCATTTTCCCTTCCAGTAAAGAACAATTAGACACTAATATCTTACAATGTCTGAGGTCTAATACTCTGGGGAGAAAGATGAGAATTTTTTTTTGGAACAATGATTTGCATATTATATTTAAAGTACATTAAAGCATGTTCTCAATGATAAATTCTTGAATGTTTAAACGATTTGATAACTGACTCAAGTAATATTTAAGCCAAATTTTTTTCTAACATAGTAAGTTAAAGATTTTAAAAAGAGATATTATTTTCAAGCGTTATTAATTTTAAATAAACAAATGATCTTAATAAAATTAAATAGAGACTAAAAGCAATGAAGATTATGTGTTGCTTAAGAACTGATGCAATTTATGTCAGGTGAGCATGAAGTGATATGCTGCTATGTACATTATATATAATATCTAGTTGTACCAAACAATATCATAAAAACATTTACTATTCTGCTCAAAGGTCTTTCCAAATATGTTTATTTACAAATATAAAAGAATATTGGAACAGATATCGTAGATTACATCTTTTTTTGTCACCTCATCGCAAAAAATCAACAGAACAAATTAATAAATACCCTAGCAAAATGCAGCAAGCACTAGAGATCTAACTTCAGTGCCTTAGGCAATCTGACAGATGATGTAGTTCAAACAAAGTGTTTGCTCTTCTGTAACATTTACATTTAGAAATGCAGAGAACCTCTTCAAGCAGACATTGTTACACTGGTTTCCACAATAGTGCAAGGCTTTTTGTTGTTGATCAATAGTGCGATGCCACCCACTTCAGTGTGTGCCCTAACACACTGAAGAGATGCCAGAAAGCAAAATACTCATGAGGAGCATAAAATTCCACTTCTCCGACTGTCTTGGTTAGGAAATTCAAGTGTTATACTAGATTATAAAATGTTACAAAATCATACCAGAAGGTACCAAAATCATACTTCGAAGATTTTCTAAGGAGTTGGTATACCTTTGGAATTTGATATATGTTTAATTCAAAATATATTTTAAAAATATTTAAAATCATAACAATTTACGTCAAGATATATTTGAGTCTCCTGTCCTCACTTTTCACTCTCAGTACTATATGATTTTACCATCCAGTACAAAACTATTTGTATTTTCTTACATGAAGACAATTTTTAAAAGAATGTCTTTAAATATTTTAAAATAAAAATGTTTTTATTAGTCTAAAACCTAACAATGTGACATAAAAGTAATTATGAACTTTTATTAAGATTGTGAAATCCTAGAGCATTTCAATAAAATATATCAATAAATTATTACATCAATTAACAATTCAATCCATATATCTGAAATATTGATTTTTCATATTGCTATAAAAGGACAAAATTTTAAAGTTTAATAATAAAACATTAAAATAATTACTTTAAATATGAAATCAACAGAATTTAATTAAAGGAAAAATTACTTGAAAATAATTCTGGTTGTTCAAGTCTAAGTCAATAAATGCCACAGTCAATAATTAAAATATTGAGGTCTAATAAGTGATAGAAGTAAAGCCTAAATATAAACATACCTAAATGATGACTTTGCTACCTGGTGTTATTTAATATTTATTTCAAGGAGCAATCCCCAAGGAATTCATAGTGATAAGAGTCAGAGGTAGAGTGTTCAAAGAAAAAACACATAATATTTTTCTGTAGGACTTCATAACATAGTTGGGGCGATAATATTACAAATGATGGTGATAAACCCTGTGATAGCCAAACAAACACAGAAGAAGAAAGTCTGTATTTCTGTAACCAAGTTGTGCATTGGTCACCTGTACCAATCAATGTTACAAAAAAACCTGGATTTTAAAGCATAAGTTAAAAAAGTATATAGACAGCTTACAACCTTACTCTCCTGCCCTATTTTGTTCATGTGGCTTATATCTATTAATGATCACAATAAGAAATATTAGTACTTATAAAGTATTCAAAATTTTTTTATTAATATGTTTAAAACTAATAATAAACCATTTTATGATAACACAAGTACTATTTTAAAATTTTAAAAATTTTCTTAAATAGGCAAAGAGTGTTAATGTTTTTACATTTTTGCAAAACTCAATATCTGGCTTAAGAGAAGACAGCTTGATACTCATTTCTGCTTCTGAATTCAGATACATGGTTTTGATTACGTATATACAGAAAATAAGTCCTCACACAGACATGAAGTTGCAAAAGGGAAGAATAGTTTAAGAGCATTTTCAGCCAACTGTAGATATTCTTCAATTCTGTCTCCAAAGTTGACATATTTCTTTTAAAGGTTACTACCACGGGGGTTCTGACATAGTGTCATACACGTTTTACAATCTGTTGCATTAAAATCCATAGGTCTCTTTTCACCTTTGACTGATTTTGGGTAAAACACTGGTTCACTGAGTTATGAAGATCTTATAAATGTCAACATATTTCATTATCAATATAAAAAATTCATCAATATCACCCTTGGTTTCCCCAAAAAAAGTCTGTAAGTTTTGAGAAGTTGTTAAGCTCAAGAATGCAGACACAGTAGGTGTCCAAATTTTAATTTTCATCTGAAAACTTAAAATTTAGCTTTGTTAATAAATACTGTCAATTGTTTTCTTTGAAGACAGGCTCATTTAGTTCATTTTTGAGAAAATGTCTGAGAATTACCCAAGACTGAATAACCATATTTTTTCTGTCAATCACACTTTCATTAAAATAGATGTTCTGTGAAAAAAAATTTTTGCCAGTTTGCTTGTAATTTCAACAATCACACAAGTGCTCCCCCTGGAGATAATCATTTCATGTCAGTATGTAGCAGATGTGTTTTATGGGTTCTTACCATTTTTTCACATACAGTATTAAAAAGATGTACTTAAAGGTCTAGATTTAATAAAGTTATTTTTATTGTTTCATCAATATGATCCCTAAGTAAAATGAAAATACAATTGAAATATGTTTTGTTTGTTCATTTGCTTATTTGGGTGAATATATGATGGTAAAGAATACAATGACTTTAGTTGCATTTATTTTTACTGCTTTGCTTAAGCCTTTGGTGTCATATCCAAAAAAATAATTGTCAAAACCAATGTCAAGGAGATTTTCCCCTATGTGTTTTCCTAGGAATTTTATTGTTTTGGGTCTTACATTTAAGACTTTAATCCATTTTGAGTTGATTTTTGTGTAAGGTGTAAGAGAAGGTTCCAATTTCATTCTTTTGCATGTGCATATCCAGTTTTCCCAGGAACAATTATTGATGACACTATCCCTTTCCCATTGTCTCCCCTTGGCACTCTTGTTGAAAATTAGTTGATGAAATATATATATATATATATATATATATATATATATATATATAAAATTTCTGGGCTCTCTATTCTGTTCCACTGGTATCTTTGTCTACTTCTATGCCATTGTCATACTGTTTTGATTACTATAGCTTTGTAATATAATTTTAAATGAGGAAGTGTGATTGCCTAAAGCTTTCTTAAGATTGCTTTGGCTCTTCAAGGACTTTTGTGGTTTGATACAAATTTTAGAATTGTTTTTTCTAATTCTGTGAAAAATGCTTTTGGAATTTTGATAGCAATGGACTGAATATTGTATATTGCTTTGGGAAGTATTGATGTTTTAACAATATTAATTCTTCAGTCTATGAACACAGGATATTTCTATTTATACCTGCTTCAATTTTTTTCATCAGTGTGTAATAGTTTTCAGTGTACAGGTCTTTTACCTCCTTAGTTAAATTTATTCTTAAGTATTTCATTTTTTTGATACTATTGTAAATGGGATTGCTTTCTTGATTTCCTTTTTGGAGATATCATCACTGGTATAAAAAAAATGCAACTGATTTTTGTATGTTGACTTTTTATCCTACAGCTTTACTGATTCATTTATTATTTCTAACATTTTTTATGGAGTCTTTAGGTTTTCCATATATAGGATCATGTCATCTGCAAAAAGCAATAATTTTACTTCTTCCTTTCTGATTTTGATGCCTTTTATTTCTCTTTCTTATCTTATTGCTCTTTCTATTACTTCCAGTACTATTTTGAATAGAAGTGGTGAGAGTTAGCATCCTTGTCTTTACCAGATCTTAGAGTAAAAGCTTTCAGTTTTCCTCCATTGATTATGATGTTAGCTGTGGGCCTTTCATAAATGGGCTTTATTTTGTTGAGGAAATTTTCTTCTGTACCTATTTTGTTGAGAGGTTTTTTTAAAAATTATGAATGGATTTTTGACTTTGTCAAATATTTTTTCTGCAGCCATTGAGATGATCACGTTTTTTATCTTTCATTTTTTAATGTCGAGTATTTCATTGATTGATTGATGTGCATATGTTAAACCAACTTTGCATCCCAGAGATAAATCCCACTTTGTCGTTATGTATAATCTTTTTGATGTGCTGTTGAATTCAGTTTGCTAGTATTTTATTGTGGATTTTTGCATCCACAGAGATATTGACCTTTCTTTTCTTGTGGTTTCTTTGTCTTTGCTTGCCTTTGGTATCAAGGTGACGCTGGCCTCATAAAAGGCCAGTGTTTGGAAGTAATTCATCTACTTCTGTTTTTTAAAAAGTTTCTGCACAGCAAAGGAAGGAATCAATGAAATGAAAAGGCAACCTGCAGATTGGGAGAAAATATTCATAAACCATATATTTGATAAAAGATTAATATCCCAGGGCTTCCCTGATGGCACAGTGGTTGAGAATCTGACTGCCAATGCAGGGGATACGGGTTCGAGCCCTGGTCTGGGAAGATCCCACATGCTGCGGAGCAACTAAGCCTGTGAGCCACAACTACTGAGCCTGCGCGTCTGGAGCCTGTGCTCTGCAACAAGAGAGGCCGCAATAATGAGAGGCCCGCACAAAGTGATGAAGAGTGGCCCCCACTGGCCAGAACTAGAGAAGGCCCTCGCACAGAAATGAAGACCCAACACAGCAAAAATAAATTAATTAATAAACTCCTACCCCCAACATCTTAAAAAAAAAAAGATTAATATCCCAAACATATAAGGAATACATGTACAATACTCAATAGCTAAAAACAAAACAAAACCAAATAACCTAATTAAAACATGGGCACAGGACCTAATAGATGTTTTTCCAAAGAAGACACACAAATGGCCAACCAACACGAAAAAGGTGTCCAACATCACTAATCATTAGGGAAATGCAAATCAAAACCATAAGGAGATATCACCTCATACCTATTAGGAGGGCTGTTATCAGAAAGTTAAAAGATATGTGTTGGAGAGGATGTAGAGCAAAGGGAGCCGTGGTACACTGGTAGTGGAAATCTAAACTGGTACAGCCACTATGAAAAACAGTATGGATGTTCCTCAAAAATTAAAAATAGAACTACCACACGATCCATCAATCCCTCTTCTGGGCATATACCCAAAGGAAATGAAATCAGTACATCAAAGAGATATCTGCGATCCCATGTTCATTGCTGCATTATCCACAATAGCCAAGATAGGGAAACAATGTAAGTGTCTGTCAATGAATAAACTGTGATATACATATAACATATAAAATATGAATATTATTCAGCGCTAAAAGAAAGAGATCTGGCCGTTTGTGACATCACACATGAACTTGGAGGACACTATGCTAAGTGAAATAAGCCAGACAGAGAAAGTAAAACACTGTATGATCTCACTTGTGGAATCTAAAAAAGTCGAATACATGGAAGCAGAGCAGAATAGTAGTTAATGGTGTGGAAAGTGGGGAAATATTGGTGAAAGGATACCTAGTTGCGGGTATGTAGGGTGTTAAGTCTAGAGATCTAATGTACAGCATGATGACTATAGTTAATAATACTATATTGTATTATGTATTGTATTGTGACCAGATTTCAGGTGCTCTCACCACACACACACACACACACACACACACAAGGTTAACTATGTGAGGAGATGGCTATGTGAATTAGCTTGACTCTAGTCATCATTTTACTATGTATATGTAAACCAAAGCAGCATGGTGTACACCTTAAATATACAGAAATTTTACCTTTTAAAAAAGAATACAGTAACTACTACCATTGCCTTGATTTGTGCTGCAGTTTTACCTATTATTGCCTTTGCACCAAAACAAAGTGAAAATGAGAAGTAATATATTAGTACTATGATGGAAAGAGTGTTGTCTTCATGGGCCACTCTGAGATCCACTGCTCCAAATATAGCTTTGTCCCAGGCCCACAACACCTGCTCTGTCATAAAACTCTGTCAAAGTCTACTTCATGAGCTCTCTTACTCCTTCCCTTCCACAACTTCACTACTCATCCAGACTCTCACTCTTTCTCATCTTAAATATTTCCATTATTTTTCCATCAGCTGTCATACTCTTCATCTTCCATTATCTTGTTCACACTGACCGTAGACTAATATTGTTAATCCAAACATTTGATGCTGCCCCTCACGGCCTTAAAACCATTTAATAACACCTCAAAATTAAGTTCTCACTCCTTAGCAAGGACTTGACAACTTTAATGACTCAGTTCCTACCTGTACATCTAAACTCATCTTTCTTTACACCAACTCTGAACACAAGTTGTGTTCCAGCCATATAGAAAATCCTTCAATTTTCCTGAATAGAAACATGCTATTGAAAGGTTAGGTAGTCTTTCACAGAATAATCTTCTTGGGGTTCCCGGTTCCTTCATCTTCCTGTCAAGCTCACAATCATTCATCAAGACCAATGGCAAGCCTCCCATAGTCTCTCCTGAATGACTCATGCATGGTTAATAACTTATCCCTGTTGGTGATGGAGGGGTGGGATGTTTCTCAAGACCTTGACAGCTTGATCTGAATTTAGATGGCTCCTTGACTCATTATGAAACCTGGTTGTGTTCTTACACTGGACTCAGTAAGTAAATTATTGAGTTGTTCCTTCACTAATTCATGTCATTTATTTATTAATTCTTTAACATAACTAGACTTCAACACAGGATTTTTTTTTTTTGCATCTTGACTATATGCTTTTCACAGTGAAGACCAGTAGGCATCTGTTAAGTGATTATTTCTTTCATATTTGATGAGAGAAGAAAAGACTAAAGATAAAGAAGAGGATAGCATACAGCTGCGTTGGGCTATATGTTCTGAAAGGGAGGGCATACTTCTATGTATAACTTATGAGGTAAGTCAGAAAGAGAAAAACAAATATTGTATATTAAGGCATATAAGTGTAATCTAGAAAAATGGTATAGATAATTTTATTTGCAAAGCAGAAATAGAGACACAGACATAGAGAACAAACATATGGCTACCAAGGGGGAACCGGGGGTGGGATGAATTGGGAGAATGGGATTGACATATATACTCTACTATGTATAAAATAGATAACTAACGAGAACCTACTGTATAGCGCAGGGAACTCTACTCAATGCTCTGTGGTAACCTAAATGGGAAGGAAATCCAAAAAAAGAGTGGATATATGTATATGTATAGCTGATTCTCCTTGCTGTACAGTAGAAGCTAACACAACATTGTATAGCAGCTATACTCCAATAAAAATTAATATAAAAGAGAACAAACATCAGAGAAGCTGCTTCACTTGTACATCAAAATGGTTAACTAGATTTTACTTGTTCTACTATTACTTAGTTTGGTAGAACTTTCAGGAAGAATCTGGTATGGGTTGAAGGACATAGTGATATTTTTTCCAATTAAGCCCAAGTTTTTCAGAGGGATTTTATTTGCATACTAGCAACAGTTAGAATAAACAAATTAATGTTTATTGCACAATTTAAAAATCATCATACTTTTTATGTTATATACCTTTCCCCTTAGCATAACTGTGCAAATTAAACTAAATATTAGCATTCAATGCAGATCTTACAAGTATAAAAGTAATTTTCACTATTTAGTACACAGATAAAAAGTTGAAAAAAGCATATTTACTGAAATTATTTTTTGTTTTAAACTGTCTTATCAATTTACTGTCATGACAATTGAGATCAGATACTGCCTATTTAGGCACTCAGATTCTTTCTTTAAACCTAATCTTATTTTGAAAAGTAAAAGACATTAACTTTCAGATTTTTTTCAAGTATATTTAAACGAACTTGAAAATAAATTGCACTCCTCTTTCTTATTAATCTTACTAATAATTCTTCTCAATCCTGACATTTTACTAATCTTCTATGGTTGTTCTAATTAAGTCAGAGTTTTGAGTTTTGAGAATAGACATCTTTAGGAGCTAGTTTAATAAAATTCACTTTATTAGGATAGAGAATATTGATTTTCCAATAAGAAAAAAAGGTGGAAGTTTTAAATTATTACAATTACTACATATCAATCTCTTTTGAAAGCTTGAGTCCTAAGTTTTCATAATGCTAATTTAAATATTGTTATCCTATACATTGTATACTTCAATATTCTGGTCATAATATTTGCATAGAAATTTTATAATTGCTTCCTTTCAATATAATTTATATCAATTTTCCAATAGCTGCTTCCTTACATTTGTCTCCTGTCACTGAATAATATGAATGTGTACCACTGAAAAACTCAATATAACTCATTTTTTAAGCTCCTTGTGACATATATCATGTACTCTGATACAGACCTCCCATGCTTACTATTTGACAATCCCAACATGCTCATAATCAATAATTACAAGTTCAGTCTTTTAAATCTTTGAAAGACTTAAGGTCTCTCAAATATTAAACTACATTATGAAATGCATCTTCTAGAAAAAAGTAACTATGGATAAAATTACATTAGAATTAAAATTAACTATAGTAGTCACCATTGGCTGTCTACTCAGCATCCAGTTCCAGTTCCTTCATTCATAACAGAATCTGATTGTTTTCAGTTATGCACCCCTACATCATGCAGCCCAAGTGCCCTGGTAGGCATCTCTCACCCCTAGTATCATGGTGGAACTTGTTACTCCTAGGGTCACAGTCTCCTTGCTTGTGCTTAGTTTAAGAAAGAGAACATGACCTGAATATAACCAATGACTTGTGAACAGAAGTCTTCTGGTGGCTTCTGACAAATGTTTTCTTATCTGGAGGTAACCTCCAGATAAAACTAGCCCCCTTCTCCAGTGGATGTTGTCCTGTCTGGATGTCATAATTCAGAGATGCTACAGTTATCATTCTACTAGATCGAAGGTGAAGGCAACTCTAAGGATGGCAGAGCAGAGATAGCAAAGAAAAAAAACGAACCCAGGTCCTTAATTTTCATTCTTAAGCAGAATCAAGAATGAACCAAACCCTGAAGCCATTTTCTTTTTCTGGACATGCTGTAATATGTGAAAATGCTCTTCTTTAAGTTGTTTGAATTGGAGTTTCTGTTATTTTCAGCCAAAAACATTCTAACTTATAAAACAGAGAGCTAAGCTTTCCTCATTTAACAATGGGAAATTGCTGTCCCTGTCTGGGTGGCCATCCTACAGTTAGAGTGATGACCAGAATCAGGGCCATGCCTCCTGCTTCTCACACCAGTGATCTTTCCACCAACTTATGCAATAGCTATTGCTCTGAAATTCATGCTATTTAATAATGGCAAATAATGGCTAATCGAGAAGTTATTACAGGAAGGAGAATTCAACTACCAAAGAGACCCAAATTGTAGGAATGATGAAAGGAATCCCAGAAAAACTCATTACCTTATTACCCCAAAATATTTTGAGGTTGTCTATTATAAAAAACAAAAAAGATAATCTATTTTCAGGGTTAAGAAATGCAGAACATTAGTACAAAGGAAAAATAAGCACTAAAATAGGAAATGTACATACGTCTTTCTCTCCTCTTCTCTCCCTCCCTCTCTCTCTTGTCTCTCTCTCAACATGTGTAAATTTAGTGTCTAATAATATGGTTCACTAACTTAAGAACAAAAAGGCATGAAACAGCTCAGTCAGCCCTAGCGTCATTCTCACTCTGAGAGGCACAGCTTTGCTATACAGATACTAACAGAGACTCTACAGCTTCTAGGACTTTACTTACTAGATGCACAATTTTAAATCTTTTAATTACAGTAATGGTTGAATAGCAGCCCACTAAAAGACATGTCCAAGTCCTAAGCCCCAGAACCTGTGAATGGGACCTTATTTGGGAAAAGTGTCTTTGCAGCTGTAATTAAGCGAAGGACCTTGAGAGGAGATCACCCTGGATTCAGTGTGGGCCCCACAGCCAATGACCAGTGTCCTTAGAAGAGCAGAGGGAGCTTTGAGGCAGGACACAGTGGACCTGGTCACGTGAGTGTGAGGGCAAAGGCGGAAGCGATGCTGCCGCAAGTGAAGGGGTTCCTGGAGCTACCAGAGGCTGGAAAAGGCAAGGGAGGATGCTCCCCTAGAGTCTCTGCAGGGATGCAGACCAGCCGACACCTTGATTCCTGACCTCTGGCCCCCAGAACTGGGAGAGAATAAACTTCTGCGATTTTAAGCCAAATTTGTGGTAGTTTGTTAGGCCAGCCTGGGAAACTAATACGATTATATAGTACTATTTGAAAATGAACAGTCCAATTTGTGTTTTAAAGTCAGTAGTCTTGAATGAAGGTAAAATGACAGAAAGAAAATGATGAAAAATTTGTATATAGCCCCGTTTCTCTAATAAGATATTAGTTTCTTAAAAAGCAAAGAATATATCGGTATTTATTTTGAGTCACCTAAAGTATGGTTAACATCAGAAAGTGCCTAAACATAGGTCTCAAAATTGATAGACGGCATGAGAAAAATCACATGGTTACCTCAGCAGATTAAAAAAATAATATAATTGATAAAGTTCAACACCTTTTATGAGAAAAAACCCCTCAATATATCAAGTATAGAAAGGATTTTTCTTTAAAGTTTATTACCAAAATTTATTTTACTTCATGCACAGTCCCTTTATTACTGGAAACTTGGCAAGGATACTCTCTGCCAGTGCCTCACTGTAACATAGGTCCTAGACAAGAAGTTAAGAAAAAGGTTAAGAAAGGAGAAGATAGAACTAACACTATTTGTAGACAATATGATCACTGACATGTAAACGCTAGCAGCATTAATAGAAAAATAAATTATTAACACAACTAAAGTATTCAACAATACTGTCAAATACAGTCAAAACAAAAAGTCAGCAGGACTTCTCTACACTAGCAAATATTAACTAGAAAAAATAATACCTTCACAATAACAAGAAAAGGTATAACATACCTAGGGACTTCGTTGGAGAAAATTTTAAACCTTACAAGAGGAGCTGAGTAAAAAGCATATTCCATGTCCTTAAATAAACTGCTAAGGTAACTTTAGAAAGTAAGAACTGAGCGTGTTTGGGGAACAATGTTCCTAACAAATGCCACAACATCGTGTGATCGGTGGTTATTTAAGACAAGTGGCATGTTAGTGGTACAAGAACAAACAAGCAGACAGTACAGAGTAATCAGAGAAAAACATATGTGTGTGAGTATAAGATCTATGCCACCGCAATAACTGAGAGGATAGCTCATTTAACAAATGGACGAGTGATAACTGAGTCCCTAAGTATTAAAAAAATAGATTTCTGTTTAATGCAGGACTGCACAAAGTGAACAGACAGAGGTGAGAAATTATTTACAACATCTAAAATTGAAGTAAGACTAGTGTTTAGAATAGACAAGAAAACCTTATAAAACAGCCAGAAAAATAAACGGCCCCCAGTATGATATGGACTAAAGATATGATCAAAGAATTCGTGGAAGAATAAACTCAGAAAGCAATTGTGCATAGGAAGAATTTCTCAAATTCACTGGGAATAGAAAACTGTATGTTAAAACGCAAATGAATATCACTTTACACCCATCAGATTTGGAAAATTAATGACTAATGGAAAGTATCAATAAGACTGTGAGCATACAGAACCCTCAGGTGCCCTGCGGATGTGCAGAGTGGAGCTGCTTTCTGGAAAGTCATCTGGTTGTACATACTTAAGTACTCACATATCCTTCACGCAACGATCTTATTCTTTTTTATATATGCCAGAAAATTTCTCACATTGGGGCATAAAGACACAGAACAAAAATCTTAATTACTTCATTGTTTGAGGTAATGAGAAGTTGCTGGCAATCCAGTTTCTATCACTAGGAAAATGGAAAAGTAAAATATAATGGATATAAACTATGGGGTATCATGTAACAGTTAGGTGCAACTGGCAAAATGGAGACACAGAAATGCAAATAGGTCTAAAAGTCATAATGCAACATGAATTAAAAATAAACATAGTAAGTTATAATACAATATTACCTAAGTGAATTAACAAAGCAGGACATGTTCAAAAAATCAACAGTATACATTTATAAGATTCACATAAAGTTTCCCATCAAAATCATTATAATGATTATGGAAGCAGAGAGATGAATGGGATTAAGAAATGGGAATAAAATAGATTAATCAAATATGATAGAGATGAATGATGATAGCATCCATTAACTTAGCAATAATGATTAAATCAACCTTTGCAGCTGCCTTCTATCACACTAGAAAAAGAAAGAGGAAAGAAGGAAGGAAGAGAGGGAGGGAGGGATGGAGGAAGGAAGGAAGGAAGGAAGAAGGAAGGAAGGGAAGGAGGGAGGGAAGAAAATCCACTTCCTAAAGAAAAGTCAACTGAATGATATGTGAAATTGTAGCAGGTCAACTGCTATTAACAATTATATGGCTATTACAACTTTTCAGTGCTCTGAATTAGTCTTCAGCTCAGCTCTCTATGGCTTAGTATGTGGTAACTCCTAACATAGTAACTAATGGGCACAATTATGTTTTGCTAGTAAAGGACACAGAGTGGAAAGAGTATTGGTATGATCATTAATGTATATCAATTCCAAACAGTATATATATAAGAAAGCTATAAGAGACTCTGGTTACTTCCCTATGCTTATGAGACCAACTCTAGGTGAGATCCATGACTTAACTGCGAATCATGTTTAGCTTGTTTACCTATATATACTTACAGCATCTAGACAGGATATCCAGGATTATTTATACCTTTTTATTTAGATTAAAAAATGCATAGCTTTAAGTAATAGAAAACTCGAATATCAGTGATTGAAATCTGTGGTAGGCAAACTGTGGCCTGTGGGCTGGATTTAAATAAATTTTGTAAATAAAGTTTTATTGGAACACAGCCATTTGTTTACGTATTGTCTGTGGCTGTTTAATGTACTACAAGGGCAGAGTTGAAGAGTTGCAACAGAGACCTTAGGATCTGCAAAGCCTAAAATTTTTACTATCTGGCCCTTTACAGATAAAAGTTTGCTGGCCACTGATTTAAGCAAGATTTTTTTTCTCACATAATAACTTAGAGGTAGGCAGTTCTTGGTGTTAGTTTAGCAGTTTGATAATATTAGAGGCAACAACTCAGGCCCAAATACAGGTATTCCCCACTTTTCAAAAGTTCTCTTTAGACCACTTCCCATTTATTAAAGACCTACATCAGCACCTGTTTTCGCCAGCATTTCTCTCAAGCTCATCTCCTCAGGGCACAAAATGTCTGCTGCATTTCCCGCTATCATGTTTTCAATGTAGAAAAAGGGAATAAGGGACATTACTGGCTATATCAGAAAATATAAATTCCTTTCTAACCTTTTAGTAGGCTTAAAATTTTTATCTCATTGGCCAGAAATGTACCTCCATAACTGCAGGAAGTGTAAAAAGTGATCATCTAGCTCTTTCAGTCTCTATATTGAAGATGGGAATGGAAGAAGTGAGTTACAAATGGGTGGATGTTGAGTTAGCAATTAATTCAATTAAACCCCATGCCTGAACTGTCAGAGTTGCATCATGTTTTGCTTCAAATACAGTACCTATCTTGTGTATACCTCCTACAGGCTATGAGGGAAAGGGGATACTCTCACTTTTGCCAGACCAAAAACATCCCTTCCCAAATGAAGATAAATAAAAATTTAAATAGTACACACTAGAGTTAGATCACAACACAGAGATACTCCAGGTCATCTGACCTAGTCACGGGAGCTTTTTCTCCAGCTGGTCGTAGGAGAGACAGAGATTCGAAGCTTGAGAATGTCTTGGTGGTCCACTGCTGTCTCAGAGAGGGAAAGAGCCACATAAGTCAAGGATTTCAGGCAGCCTCTAGTTGCTGAGAGCAAACCTTCTTGGCAGGCAGCAAGGAAACAGGGACCTCAGTCTTACAGCTGCGAGGAACTGAATCAGCCAACTCCAGAAGAAGCTTGGAAGCAGATTTTTCTCCAGAGCCACCAGATAAGAGCTCAGTCTGACTGACCACTTGACTTCACGCTCATGGAACCCTCAGCAGAGAACCCAGCCATACTGCACCTTACGACCTACAGCACTGTGAGCTCATAAATGCCCGTTTTTTGAGACCCTGAGTTGGTGGTACTTTGTTACACAACCATAGTAAGTGAAAGTTATATTCCAATTATTTGTCATTAAACTGCATAAAAGATCCAAGTTTGGGGATAATAATGAGTCTGACCACGTGAGTTTATCTGCAAGATGGAACTGGAATAAAAGACAGGAAAGTTGACTTTTACATCCACCATCAGAGAGTCAGCTGTACTAACTCTAAGACTAGGAGAATATCATGTAGCCCTGAGCTTAGCAGGACAATTTCCACTACACCAAGACAACTTTTTATGAAAGGGTAAAAAGGAGAAGAGTGGAGAATTACAGACTACTGCAAATCCAATTAAATTTTCATTTTATAGTACCCTGGATTTCTAAATATGATTACTTGATTCAAAGACATAGAAAAGGAGAACTGGGGGTGGGAATAGTTGCATAAAACTTACAATCCCTCTTTCTCTTTTTCTCCAAATAAATGGGGGAAAACCCCTAACCTCCCTGAATATTGTATAGCAGGAATTTAATCATTTCTTCAGGATGTCAAATTATGTGTGAAAATAATTCTGAGTAGAACAAATTCAACACTTATTTCACTGAATCTCAAAGCCTATGACTCCCTAAATTAAGAACCTGTTCTCTAATCAACAAAATCAGTTTAGTGGCTACTATTGGTTTGTAACGTAAGATTATTTAATGGTTAATGAAAATTTTACCTTTTGTTATTAGAAGTATTAGATAACTCTGCAATGACCTATATAGGAATAGAATCTAAAAAAAGCGTGGATAGATGTATATGTATAACTGATTCACTTTGCTGTACAGCAGAAACGAACACAACATTGTAAAGCAACTATACACTAATAAAAATTAATTAAAATAAAATAAAATAGCCACTGGGCCAATGTAAACACACACACACATACAAAAAGAAGTATTAGATGTAAAAAGGATTTACAATTTTTAAAATATTATATAATTTGAAACAAATATGAAACAGCGTTATTTATAAAATAAAAGATGCTACATAGATATTTATAGCAAGGTACAAAGTAATAATTCAAGAATAAAGTCTCACTAAAATATTCTTCAAATTTTAAGTTGTAAATGAATATGCATTCATTACTTGAAGTATAATATATAACTTTCCATTAATGGTAGAAAAACAATGTATCCTCAGTGAATATTATGCAATTAGCTTTTCCCTTATTGCATCTGTCAGATATTATACAACTAAGCAGACTTTGTTAATGGGTAAGAGATTTTTAAAAATCCAAAATACATTGATGATATTCTGAAACAATAATTAAGGGCACTGGATCTAAATCCATTAGATAAATGTAACAATGCTTCAGAAATCATGGAAATAATGTCATAACAAAATTGTGCTGTTGAATATTCTTTCTCAAATTTACTATCTGATTTACCACGGAAAATGGCTTGTTTGAAATTACAAGTTACTTTATCATGCAAATTGGTCTCAAAATTTTTCTAACGTTGGTATGAATTATGTCTCTGGTTTCAAAGATGTAAAATCTGAGGCTGAAATGACTTGCACAACCATAACTGTTTTAAGTTTCACATTGTCTTACATGAAGCTGTCATCTCACTTTCTGAGCTATGATATTATTTGCATTTTACAGACAGGAAAGTGAGAGAAAGACATTGTTTAAAGCATACTATGTCTTCCTGATGTAGCACCACTGCAGAGGATTGCCTCCTACACACACAAGCGAGTAGTTTTAAAAAGTGAATAAAGACAATAATTTTCCTAACATAAATCATATTGCTGCACACTCTAAGTCAAGCCCAGATTAATCATACAGATATTTTCTAAGAGTCTGATTCCATATTTCTCAGCGAACAGATATCTGTCATAGAGCAATAGGTTATAAACAAGTCCTGATTGCTGAGTGATTGCTTTTCCATGGCTTTCTTAAGCCACACAGAATGATTCTTATTGGAGATATCTTAGATGTTGCAAAATTTCAATTGACCTTGACTCAAGTATTACAAACACCAAGTCTAACTCTGGGAGTTCCCTATTATTTTGAGATCACAGCTCCATAAATCCCCTCCACCCAAAGGTCTTAACCCATGGTCTCTCCTGCTGATCTCTGAGAGCTGTCCATTCACAGCCCATCCATCTCTGTCAGTGAAGGTGCATCCAGCCTTGGGCATTTCTCCCCTTCATCTTATCCTTCATAAAACCAACTTTTTGTATTCCATTTCTATGAGTCTTCCCTGAGTGACTAGCACTAGTGCTCAGATATTATGAGACAATTAACAAATGATCATGGATTAACTGTGACTGTCACAAGAACCAACGTGTGTGTCCATAGGAGCTTCTGTTCAAGAAACTGAAACGTCTTCAAACTAAGAGATTACAGCTAGATGAATGAATGAATAAATAAGATGCCTCAACCCAAATAAATGATTATCACTCTGGGGACTTCTGGTGGGTATTTCAGGAGAAACCAAGCCTATGCTCACTCTTCACATCGCGCCAAGTGTGTGCTCATCCAAGCATGTAGCCATTTCTTCAGGGAATCAAAATGAAAATGTTCAAGATACCACACTGCACACATGTGCTGTTTCTACACTTACTGATGCTTTTGCTTCTAGCTTTAAGGACATGCTATGTTTATAGGTGGCTGTTTTTCATAAGGACGCCTTCATCTTTTCCAAAATTCTCTCAGATGTTTACTTTACATATAGATAAATATGACAACTCCAAATAGGAGTAAAACAGAATAAAACAATGTTTTTAATGTCAGGTTATAGGGAATTTAGAAATAATATTGGTCTCAATATGGCCATTGCTTTTCTGGCATCGAGTAGAATGGGAACTTCACATAGCACTATCTTCATTCATCCTTCTAAGGGATTTTATTTATATTTTCCTCACTACAGAAAGCACTCATATTTACTTTATTAAAATTTCTATAAACTGTTTCTTTTTCATCTGCTTTGAAAATTAAGGAAAATTTATTAGCTGATTCTATGTAAATTGCTTTAGTTCAGTTTTCATTGAGGATAAATGTGTTTTGAATATCTGTTATGACAATTATATATAGCTACATTTTCAACCCTAATGCATTTTTAATAACTTCCTTCAGCAGCTAGTGATTTGAATTTCAAATTTCTTTCTACCGAGAAGTAAAAAAAAAGTATATACCATTTTATAGCAGTTTCATATAAAAAAACTGATTTATGCAGCAAGATCTCTCTCACAGTAAACATATCAAATGTCTAAATGAGATCAGTAATACTCATAAGCTTTATAATATGTACGTTTCAGCTAGAGTATAGCATTAAAGTTGGTAAAAAAAAATTGTATCCTTAGATTATTTTGCAGAAGTCCTTCACTTAGGTTGGAAACATTTTGTTCATTTGATTAATTGCTATTGAGCACTACAGCAGATTTTAGGGCATATCAAAATAACCGACTAATCAGAAGTTTAAAGTGTTTAAACGTTAACAAATAGGACAATTTGGGAAATCCATAATGGTCTACTTCTTTAAGCCATCTTGAAAATGAAGTGTTTTTTTTCCAATTCTGAAGATCCAATATTTGGACTGAGCATTAATTGTTCAAGGGAAAACAAAGATTTTAAATATGTCAGCCTTTTTCATAAAGAGATCTTTCTTTATTGACCTGATCATCAGAGGGAACTATGGGAAATTTAGAGCTTTGCCATGTTCACATCTGAAAAAAAGGATTCATAATTCTATAAATGGAAAAAGCCATGGGAAGTGATAGTTCAGTCTTTGATTTTGAAGAAGCGAAAGTATATTTCAGGATAAAAATGTCATGAACATCTGTGATTGTTTTTATTGCCTTGATGGCTGGTTGTCCAGGCCTTGGACAAATTAACCCCATCTGACCCCTGGGGTGGCCTTCTGGACACTAGCTACACCCACCCGCCCTGTCACAGGGAGGGGCAGCCCCAGAGCAGAGCAGGACTCACACAGTCTCCAAAGTTCTGTCTTCTCTCTTCTTAAAACTCTTTGTAAATGTCAGTATTTTTAATAACTTTATGGTAAAATTAACAATTATCTCTTTAGAATTATTACATTTTTCAGCTAGGAGTATATTTAAAGAGTCTTGATAATTACTATACATTTTATAAATTTTACTGGTTAGGATTTTCATGTTTATTCTACTAGCATTTCCTCATTTAAATGGGACTTTTCATAATTTTCTATCATTCCTTGAATTAGCTGGTGTTTTTTTCAGTCAAGTATCAACTTTTTGATTTGTAACTCTCAATAAATTTATAATTGAAATACCTGTGAAATATCTTGGATGTCACCATAAGGCTGGAACTAAGGTCAGTGTCTTTTATAGAAGACGGTTTCATTTTACACTGATCAGGCTTTGACTGAAAAGTGTTGACATACATCCACCCTCACATTAATTCTGTTCAGTAGATTTCCTGGGCAGTTTCACTACAAACTGGCTGTACTTCTAATTGTTTAATGAAATATATATGTGAATATACCATACATAAATACTTCAAAGTCTAACATGCCAAGAATCACCTTTTTTTCACCCAGTCTCGACGAACAGCACGACCATTCATCCCTCACCCAGTCCTGAAAAGATATCGTCTTATTCCTCTCTCTTCCATTTCACTGATATCCAATCAGTTACTAAGTCTTCTTAATTCTACTGACTGTACCTAGAAAATATCACCCAAATCTGTCTCCTCTCCATTCACTTTACCCTTCTCCATTTAGGACCCTGTTGTCTATTACGGGGAAGTGAAAATAATGATACTATAATATTTAATTATATTGTTTTCCTGTATATAGTCTATTATCCCATTCATTTGATGTGATGTCACGCAAATTATTTTTTTCTGAATACGTATTTGAAGATATGAAACACCATTTAAAACACTTCACAACTGCTCTATTGCTTACAGGATAAAGGTTAAACTCATGAGGAAGGTATTTATGACCCTTCACTTGCCTCACCCACTTCCTTTGTGCTTATTTTCCACCACTACAGCCCTCCTTTCAGAGTTTGCCAACACTAGATTCCTCAAATTTTCTTCAACTCACCATGCAGTGTAGCTTCAGTACTTGTAAACACCCTTTTTCTTCCTCATAGAATGCATCCCTCTCCATTATTTTGTTTTGTCAAAACAGAGTAATCTTAAGAAGCCCTTTGGAAAGTCCTGATTTCCAAAGGTACACGTGTTCCCTTTTACTTTTATTACTGCACTTCATCATACTTCATTGTAGTTAGCTATTTATAACCTAGCTTTCTTGTATCGTAAGATCTTAAAACAATAATGATAATAACTCTTAACATTTTTTGACTGCTCTAGACAGTCTTTAAAGAGTTCACATGTAGTATCTTATTTACACCTCTTGGAGGAGTAGGGCAATTACTGTCACTATTGGAAAAATAAGAAGAGTATCTCATCTCTTCATCTTCTGAGCCTCAGTGTCTATCTAGTCACTAGGTATCACAGTTTCACAAAACTATATATTATATTATATTATTAAAATAGTCTTTTCTCTGTTTTCTTGGATTGGGTTTGACAGTCGGTTCCCAATATTCAGGGTGGGGCTCTTTTCCTTTGTAGCACAGCAGAAGTTACTCTCAGTGGCAAGATGCACCTGTATGTTACTTGTGGCACCCAGTGAAAGCAAATATTTACATGGAAAGTTTTTCCTTTAATTTGAGCAACATCAGAGTTGCCCAATGGTAATATAATTTTGGTGGCTAGGGAGAACTTTATCATGTGTGAGTGATAAAGCGTGGCAGTATTGAATAATAGAAGAGATGATAAAAGAGAATTTGAATAATGCTAGCTGTACATTCTAAGAAAATAAAGAAGCAAAAATCAGTGTCATAGAGCTAGTTAAGAAGAAAAGTAGTGAGGCTGACACAAATATTTTGGTCTGAATGCCAAAGAGACATTTCAATTTTAACATATACAAAGTAAAAGCATGTGATTTTTTTTTTACCCAGAGCCTGTAATAAGACAGCCAGTGAAGCATTAGGCAAAACTTGCTAAAATAGTATCAAAATAAGAGAAGAAACCATTTACATATTTTCTTGAAAACAACCGTTAAGATTTCTTATTACTGATGAATCATGACCAAATTATTCTCCTTAACAGAATTGGTCTAACTTCATGGTTTTAATTCACAATCACTGAGGAAAAAAATAAGATAAAATTCCTGAAAGGAAATTTAAATCACTAGGAAACAAAATTAGCCTCCCAACTGCTGGGAATAATAAGTTGTAATAATAAAAACCTTGAATCTCCAAAACATGAGAAAAGTAAATTTTAGCTGTCACACACACTGAATCTAGTTATTAAAGTGCTTTAGGAAGTTTCAAGTTACAGTCGGTGATATCTGTTTAGTTATTTATTAAAAGATGAACTATTCCTATTCTCACTGCACTGCACAGGATCTTTCATGACTTAATTTTCACAGACTGGAGAGAGAGCTTACACACATAAAGTGTGTATGTTTTGAAAGCATTAGTCATAGTTTTCTAACATTAATTTTTATTTAACCTACTTATATCTGCAGTCATTCTTTTCCTTCTTTTTTGTTAAAATGAATGCTCTCTGGTTCTGTTAAAAGACCAAACCCTATTATACACAAGAACCTTTTAATCAGCACAGTTTCTGTCTACTAGATTGTTCCCTTTGGCATATAGGTGCGTTACAATACATGTCGTATTTAAAAAACATATCTGCTCTATATATTGGCTCAATTTTACAGTGAAACGTCTTGAAAAAAACTGCCTGAGTAGCTATTCGTTCCTTACCCCTCAATCTCGTGTAAGCTACTCCAGGTGAAATAAGTCCCCACGTTTCACTGAAATAGCTCTTGGCAAAGCCACCGAAGACCTCCATGTTGCCAGCCCAATGGTCCCTTTTCTGTCACCTTTCTCAGTCTCTCAAACTAGACACAGATGACCATTTGTTCACATTTTTTAGCACAGTTTTCTCTTAGTTTCCGATGGTTTACCCTTAGTGTTATTTTTCTCATCTTACTGCCTGCTGTTCTCAGATTTCTGTTCTGGCTCCTCCAGCTCTGCTAATCCTCTAAGTGTTGGAGTGTTATCTCCTTTTTCTTCATTCGTTCCCAAGGACATTTTATCCAGTGCTACAGAATAAAGTGCTATCAATATGCCAATGACAGTCAGATAAATAACTTTATCAGTGACATTTCCCCCACCCCAGCTCACATTTGTTTATCTAATTGACTACTTGACATTTTAGTTTGAATGCTTAATAGACATTTCAAATTTAACATATGCTAAGTGAAACCTTGTGATTTTTACTCAAAGTCTGCTCTTCCGTCTTTCCCATCTTCATGAACTGCGCCATCCTTATCTCTGTTGCTCAAGTCCATGAGTCTTACCTTTCACTTACACTCAACATTTAATCCATAGGTACATCCTGTCCGTTTTCACAAACTATATCCAAAATGTGTCCTTTGACCTCCAACTTCAATATTAACACATTCGTTGGAGTTACCACCATATCTAGGCTAGACAAATAACGCCTAACATTTTCTAAACTAACCATACACCAAGTAAGTAGTTATGTGCTTAGCTATAAATTTTCCTTTGTTAATAACAACTAATTATATTTAATCTCGTTGTATGTCTACAGTACCATTCATTCCTTACAACAGCTCTCTGTGGTAGGCACTATTAAAATCTTAATCTGTCAGAGGAGAAAAATTAGGTACATAGAGGTTAAATAACTTATGCAATTTCACACAGCTGTTAAATATGGAAGCTGGATTCCAGAGCCTACACTCTTACCCACTGTGTAATGTGGTTAAGATTCTTTTTCATTCCAACTTTATTACTGCCATGTCATTGACCCATAACATTGTGTAAATTTAAGGTGTACAACATAATGTTTGGATACACATATATTGTGAAATGATTACCACAATAAGGTTAGTTAACATCTCCATCACCATTGGTCAAAGGGTAAGATGCATAAGTTCTGAGGAGCTAATGTACAGCATGGTGATTACAGTTAACAGTGCTGTATTATATACTTGAAAGTTGCTAAGAGAGTAGACTGTAAATGTCACCACACAGACCCAAAAGGGGTTAAGATTCTTGATCTTTCTCAACAGTCTGTTTTCCAGGATGATCTTTTCCCTTGTTAAATTTATTGAAGAATGATTTATACAGAGTAAGTTACCGCCATTTAAAATGAACAACTGAATGAATTTTGACCATTGCATGTACCTTTTAAACCACCACCACAATAAGAATAAAGAGCGTTTCCATTGTCCCCTAAACGCCTTAGGTCCTTTTGCAGGCCAACCTTCCGTCTATTCCTCCCTCAAAATAGGCAACCAAGGGGCTTCCCTGGTGGCGCAGTGGTTGAAAGTCTGCCTGCCAATGCAGGGGACACGGGTTCATGCCCTGGTCCGGGAGGATCCCACATGCCGCGGAGCGGCTGGGCCCGTGAGCCATGGCCACTGAGCCTGTGCGTCCGGAGCCTGTGCTCCACAACGGGAGAGGCCACAGCAGTAAGAAGCCCCCACGTACCGCAAAAAAAAAAAAAAAAAAAAAAAAGGCAAACAAGGATATGATTTTTTTTCTATAAATAAGAATTTTTTTACTACAAATACAAGGGTGAAATTTTGCAATATGTATTATTTTGGGTCTTCTGTCTTTCAGTCAGCATTATGATTCTGAGATTCATCTGTTATTATGTGTATCAGTAGGTCTTTCCTTTCATTCAGTGGTTTTCCATTGACGGATGTACCACAATTAGTTTATTCATTCTCCTGTTTGGGTTGTTTCCACTTGTAGGCTATTTTGAATAACGCTACTATGAACATTTTCGTACATATATTTATTTGGACATGGCTATTCATTTGCGAGGAAGGGGAGTAAATTTCTAGAAGTGGAATGGCTGGACAGATGTATGTTTACTCTTTTAAAGAAGCTGCCAACTGTTTTACAAAGTGCTTATAAAATTTTACGTGTCCATCAGCAATGTATGAGTTCTACAACTCTGGTTAGTTTCAATCTTTCTAGTTTTAGCCATTCTAATGGATGGACAGTGTTACTTTGAATTTAAATCTTGCAGATCACTGGTGATATTGAGCATCTTTTCATGTTCTTGTTTGCTGTTCATATATCTTATTTTGGAAAATATCTGTTCACATCTTTTGTTCAACCTAAAATACTTTTGTTCAACCTAAAAATATCCTATTATTGAGTTCTAAGAATTCTTTAAGTATTCTGGATATGTGTTTCTGGTCAGAGAAATGTTTGCATGTATTTTCCCAGACTTAGCTGCCTTTTTATTTTGTTAGCTAGATCACTTGAAGAGAAAAAGTTTTAAATTTCAATATAGCTCAATTTACCAATTTTTTCTTATGGCTTATACTTTTTGTGTGCTGAGAAATATTTGCTTATTACAAAGTGGAAAAGGTTTTCTTCTATACTTACTACGGGGAGTTTTATAGTTTTGGCATTTAAATTTAGACCAATGATCTGCTCTGAGTTTATTATGTGTATAATGTGACGTAAGATCAATGTTCATTTATTTACATAGAGACATCTAGTTGTTCTAGCACCATTAGTTGGAGAAAGTTTCTTTTCCTATTGACTTGTCTTCATACCTTTGTCAAAATGCAACTGACCATATATGTATCAGTTCATTTCTGACCTCTCTATTCCCTTCCATTGATCTATATAAATATCCTTTTGCTAAAATCATAATATCATGATTTCTGTCACTTTATAGTAAGTCTTGAAATCTTATAAATTTCCAACTTTGTTCTTCTTTATTAAAATTGCATTGGTTAATATAGGTTATGCAAATATCCATATAGAATTAGTTTGTCAATACCTACAAGAAAATATTCCTGGAATTTTGATAAGAATTATGTTACATATCGATTTAGGAAGAATTGACATCCTAACAATATTGAATTGGTATCAATCTAAGAATATTATATTTCTTGCCATTTATTTGGGTCCTCTTTAATTCAGCTGTTTTCCATAGTTTTCAGTGTAGAGATTGCACATGTGCTTTATAATTATTTGTTGGCACTATTGTAAATTGAGTTTTTTTAAAAAATTAATTTATCAAGTGTTAACTGCTACTATTTAAAATGCAAATGATCATAAAATGTCATTCACTAAATTCATTCATTAGTTCTGGTATTTGTTTTGAAGACGATCATGCATTTTCAACAAACGATTATGTCATTGAGCATAGAAAGAGTTTTCTTTTTCTTTTCTGTAGGTATTTGTTAGATGCTTTTTTTCTGATTAAGGAAGTTCATTCTGTCCTTGATGTTGTGAGAGTTTTAAATCATAAATGGATGTTGAATTTTGTCTTTATATGCATACAGAACTGTCTTTCTGTATACATTTAAAGGATCCCATGATATATTTTCTCTTTATTTCTACATTATTACATTGGTCGATTTTCAAATGTTAAAACAACCTTGCATTTCTATAGTAAATCTTACCTGATCATATGTTATCATTTTAACATATTGTTGAATTAGATTTCCTAATATTTTGTTTAAATGTTCTGATTTGTAGGGATACTGATCAGTCACTTTCCCCTAGTGTCTTTGTCTAGTTTTGGTTTTCAGATAATATCAGTCTGATAAAGTGAGTTGGAAAGGGTTTCCTCCTTTTTATATTTTCCTTAAGTATTTATGTGGATTAATTTTTTCCCTTTAAATATGTTGTAATATTAACAAGTGAAATGATATGGACCTGAAGTTTTCTTGGTGGGAAAGTTGTGAACTATAAGTTCAAAGTTTTTATTAGGTCTTCAGCTATTGAATAAGACTGGGTAGTTTGTATCTTTCAAGGAGTTTGTCTATTTCCTTTAAGCTGTCAAGTAGAATTTGTAGTGATAACCCTTCTACTCTTACCAGCCTTTGATTTTTCTTATTATTTTTTTTCCTGATAAATTCGGTTAAGAGTTTATCAAGTGAGTGATTTTTTTTTTGTAAAAGAAACAGCTATTGACTTTACAAAATTTCCTGACTGCTATTTTGGTTTCTGTTTCATTGATATTTTCTCCTGCATTTATTGTTTCTTTCTAATGTAAGAACTCATAGCTATGCATTTCCCTATACTCACCGGTATAGCTCTATTCCACACATGCTGATATTTGTGTTTTTATTATCTTTGAGTTTAGAATACATGCTAATAGCCTCTGTGACTACTACATTGCCTTGGAATTATTACCCCTTAGACTATGTTAATTACCAAACATTTAGCATTTACTAGATAACACTGATTTCTAATTTAAATAATTTATGGTCAGAGAACACACTCTTTATGACCTCAACCCTTTTCAATTTATTAAGACTTGTTCATATTGAATCAAAATTATCTGCATATGTGTTTCTTTTCCTCTGGAATACAAGCTCTTTCAGGGCAAGGACTGTGCCTCATACATCTCCTCGTGCCCCCCAGTGCATCGTGTAAAGCAGACAGCTTATATTTATCTTTGTCTAAATTATTAACCCTTATAGGTGGTTATAATACTGCTTATAATGTTGCCATTTTGCAAGTAGAAGATGGCTGAATCATGAGTACATGGACTCTAGGTGCGCTGGCTAGAGAGCGTCCAGCCAGGGTACAGCACTGACCAGCAGGCAGGCGTTATGACCAGGAATCCACAGAATATATACTATGCTCAGTCTTCCAAAATTTTACTCAAAAACTAAACGTTACAGACTTACATTTCACGACCTGGCAGTTTGTCATTAAGTCAGGCTTAAAATTATTGCCATGGTCATCATCATCATACAAAATATCAATATGACTTCAGGCTGCAAATAATTTTTCATATAGTAAGAACCTGCATCACTGTGTTGGTTGTTGTTTGATACTCTATCTTAAATAGTCTTCAAAAGAGACATGTAATATTACAATTTTTAAAATCCATGTCCTCATGAGAAAACCAAACTCCTATGAGCTTGTAAGTGGCTGGGCAGGAACTTGAACTTGGATTCTCTATTAGTAAATCTATATTAAAATACAGAATACCTCATAGAGAGTTAAAGAAATTCACATTTAAGCCTTATGATATAGGTTCAAATCTAATACAAAAGATTGCTAGTTATTTGTATAATAGGATTGGTTAGCACATTACTGCTGAATAATCTATTTTTAATAGACTTTAATTTTTAGAGCAGTTTTATGTTCACAGCAATATTGAGCACAAAGTACAGAGCCTTCCCTTATGCAACCTGCCCTCACAAATACACAGCCTCCCCCATTATCAATATCCCCACCAGATGGTACATTTGTTATAACTCATGAATCTACTTTGATACAACATAATCACCCAAAGTCCATATTTTACAGTAAGGTTCACTCTTGGTGTTGTACATTCTATGGCTTTGGACAGATTTATAATGACATACATCCACCATTATAGTATCATAAAGGGTAGTTTCACTGTCCTAAAAATCCTCAGTCCTATGCCTATTTATCCCTCCCACCCCCCTCATCCCTGGCAAGCACTCTATTTTTAATAAAAGAAGAAATTAGCACTATACCTCACATAAAATAAATTCCACAGACTAATTACATTATTCAGGGTAACTTACTCTATGTTACCACCAGTGAGGAATTACAGTCTTTCCTGAGCTTATGTAGGCATTCTATCAAAAAAGCAATGCTGTTTCACAATTCTGCATTCTGATCATGAATCCTCCACATTGCTATCAAATACTTAACTCTTTTTTGACATTATCACCAGAGATAACTTTCAGCAGCACATTTAGCATCATTCTAGGGCAATTTCTTACATACTTTTAATTCTTAGGAAATTGCTATTTCGTTCATAGGATTTATGTCACATCTGTACACATCAGCATACATGATGATCATTCTTGTTATGCTGTAAAGAGCAAATGCTTTGTACATTAACAGTGTCATTAACACTGCTAACACCAGTCTCAAAAGTTTTATCTCCAAAACATTGCCCACGCTTTAAATCAAAGTAAAAAATGAACAATTAACCTGGAAAGAGGGAAAATGCCTACTCAGCACCTTGGGAAATGATCTGGTTGAGTTATGAGTCATCTCATTTTGCAAAGTAGCAATAAAAATGACTCTTTCATTTTGCAGAGGTACCACTGGCATTTATAGCAGATGATTAAAATAAAGGAGAAAAACAACTTTTGCATTTTATCAGTGCAGGGACATTTTATCCTGGCCATGCATTTTTGCCTCTGCAGATTTCATCTATCAAAAGAAATGTCTCCACAGTTGTTGCCAAGGGTACAGTTATTCCCCAGAGATTCCAAAGACCGTGACTTACCTTATGAAAGTTTCTGAAATATGCTGCCTTTTCATCTGGAAATTTTTCTAGCCTTCTGGGTCCTTTACTAGACGCCTTCTTAAAAACCAACCAGCAACGTCTGAAAATCTGAAAGTAAATAAAGGAATCCCATTATGTCTTTTGTACGTGAGTTTAGTAGCATCAGGGATTTATCTATTCAACTAATCCAGGGGGAATAAATTGTTTTACATGCACTTATCTTACAGAGAGAAAAAAACTGGGAATTCAGAGGCATGTTATTCTTTAAAATTATAGCAAATTTTAAAAACAATATTAAATATAAACATAAATTTTATATGAAAAGATTTCATGCTATGAGATTTTCAGTGCACTGGCTTCAATCCTCCTTAATCTAACTAAATCATCTGGGTATCAACACCATATAAAGGATTTATTCTCACCATCCTGGTGACAAACAATTCTGTTTTCCATGATAATGAAGTAAAAATTTACTAAGATTAAGCACTTTCATAATGTTCAATATTCTTTGGAAAAACATCACATTTAAAAATTAACTTACAGTGTTCATTATAAAACATGCTCATATACTCCTTTAGAAAATGAAACAGATATCTTTTTATAATGGACACATCTGTCACGCCCTTCTATGCTTTTATAGCACCTACTATTTACTAAACACTTACTATGTGTAATAAATTTTAAAATTTATAGACACATTTAATCCTCATACCTACTATATGAGCTAGGTTGTCTTCATTTTAGGATAAAAATAGTAAGACAGTAAGAGTGTCAGGATTTGAACACACATCTGTCTGAACACACATCTCTTCAGCTTTGTTTAAAAAAAAAGTAGGGCTATATATTACACAAACACAGGCCCTTCTTTCTGGACTCTTCCTGATTTTACAGGAATAATTTATGTTGGCTCTTACAATGTCACCTGATGCCCACCTTAAAACCCTCCATCCACAGGTATGTTTAAGTCAAATCAATAAAATGAGACTTTTTTCAATAACTAAAGAGGTCTAGAAATGCAAATTTAATATTTCAAACTTTTATAGAAATGCACATTTTTGCTGGAGTTTACATTCTCTATAGCCAGAAACTAAGATCACTGTATTTCTATTTCTTTTTTTTATTTTTTAAATGTATTTATTTATTTTTAAACATCTTTATTGGAGTATAATTGCTTTACAATGTGTGTTAGTTTCTGCTTCATAAAAAAATGAATCAGCTATACATATACATACATCCCCATATCTCTTCCCTCATGGGTCACCCTCCCACCCTCCTTATCCCACCCCTCTAGGTGGTCACAAAGCACCAAGCTGATCTCCCTGTGCTATGCAGCTGCTTCCCACTAGCTATCTATTTTACATTTGGTAGTGTATATATGTCCATGCCACTCTGTCACTTCGTCCCAGCTTACCCTTCCCCCTCCCCGTGTCAAGTCCATTCTCTATGTCTGCGTCTTTATTCCTGTCCTACCCCTAGGTCCTTCAGAACCTTTTTTTTTTTTTTAGATTCCATATATATGTGTTAGCGTACGGTATTTATTTTTCTCTTTCTGACTTACTTCACTCTGTACGACAGTCTCTAGGTCCATCCACCTCACTACAAATAACTCAATTTCATTTCTTTATATGGCTGAGTAATATTCCATTGTATATATGTGCCACATCTTCTTTATCCATTCATCTGTCGATGGACACTTAGGTGGCTTCCATGAACTACCTACTGTAAATACAGCTGCAATGAACATTGCGGTACATGACTCTTTTTGAATTATGCTTTTCTCAGGCTATATGCCCAGTAGTGGGATTGCTGGGTCATATGGTACTTCTATTTGTAGTTTTTTAAGGAACCTCCATACTGTTCTCCATAGTGGCTGTATCAATTTACATTCCCACCAACAGTGCAAGGGGGTTCCCTTTACTCCACCCCCTCTCCAGCATTTATTGTTTGTAGATTTTTTGATGATGGCCATTCTGACGGTTGTGAGGTGATACCTCATTGTGTTTTTCACTTGCAATTCTCTAACGATTAGTGATGTTGAGCATCCTTTCATGTGTTTGTTGGCAATCTGTATATCTTCTTTGGAGAAATGTCTGTTTAGGTCTTCTGCCCATTTTTGGATTGGGTTGTTTGTTTTTTTGATATTGAGCTGCATGAGCTGCTTGTAAATTTTGGAGATTAATCCTTGGTTAGTTGGTTTATTTGCAAATATGTTCTCCCATTCTGAGGGTTGTCTTTTCATCTTGTTTATGGTTTCCTTTGCTGTGCAAAAGGTTTAAGTTTCATTAGGTCCCATTTGTTTATTTTTGTTTTAATTTCCATTTCTCTAAGTGGTGGCTCTAAAAGGATCTTGCTGTGATTTATGTCATGGAGTGTTCTGCCTATGTTTTCCTCTAAGAGTTTTAAAGTTTTACATTTAGGTCTTTAATCCATTTTGAGGTTATTTTTGTGTATGGTGTTACAGAGTGTTCTAATTTCATTATTTTACATGTAGCTGTCCAATTTTCCCAGCACCACTTATTGAAGAGGCTGTCTTTTCTCCATTGTATATTCTTGCCTCCTTTGTCACAGATTAGTTGACCATAGGTGCGTGGGTTTATCTCTGCGTTTTGGGTTGTCGTGTTTACATTGTCATTTGTTTCTAGGTATTTTTTTATTTCCTCTTTGATTTCTTCAGTGATCTCTTGGTTATTTAGTACTGTATTGTTTAGCCTCCATATGTTTGTAATTTTTACAGATTTTTTCCTGTAATTGATATCTAGTCTCATAGCATTGTGGTTGAAAAAGATACTTGATATGATTTCAGTTTTCTCAAATTTACCAAGATTGATTTGTGATCCAAGATATGATCTATCCTGGAGAATGTTCCAAGAGCACTTAAGAAAGTGTATTCTGTTGTTTTTGGATGGAATGTCCTATAAATATCAATTAAGTCCATCTTATTTAATGTATCATTTAAAGCTTGTGTTTCTATATTTTCATTTTGGATGATCTGTCCATTGTGAAAGTGGGGTGATAAAGTCCCCTACTATGATTGTGTTACTGTCAATTTCCCCCTTTATGGTTGTTAGCATTTGGCTTATGTATGGAGGTGCTCCTATGTTGGGTCCATAAATATTTACAATTGTCGTATCTTCTTCTTGGATTGATCCCTTGATCATTAGGTAGTGTCCTTCTTTGTCTCTTGTAATAATCTTTATTTTAAAGTCTATTTTGTCTGATATGTGAATTGCTACTCCAGCTTTCTTTTGATTTCCATTTGCATGGAATATTGTTTTCCATCCTCTCACTTTCAGCCTGTATGTGTCCCTAGGTCTGAAGTGGGTCTCTTGTAGACAGCATATATATGGGTCTTGTTTTTGTATCCATTCAGCCAGTTTATGTTTTTTGGTTGGAGCATTTAATCCATTTACGTTTAAGGTAATTATCAATATGTATGTTCCTATTACCATTTTCTTAATTGTTTTGGGTTTGTTTTTGTAGGTCTTTTCCTTCTTTTGTGTTTCTTGCCTAGAGAAGTTCCTTTAGCATTGCTGTAAAGTTGGTTTGGTGGTGTTGAATTCTCTTAGCTTTTGCTTGTCTGTAAAGGTTTTAATTTCTCTGTAGAATCTGAATGAGATCCTTGCTGGGTAGAGTAATCTTGGTTGTAGGCTTTTCCCTTTCATCACTTTAAATATGTCCTGCCACTCCCTTCTGGCTTGCAGAGTTTCTGCTGAAAGATCAGCTGCTTACCTTATGGAGATTCCCTTGTGTGTTATTTGTTGTTGTTCCTTTGCTGCTTTCAATATTTTTTCTTTGTATTTAATTTTTGATAGTTTGATTAATATGTGTCTTGGCATGTTTCTCCTTGGATTTATCTTGTATGGGACTCTGTGCTTCCTGGACTTGATTGACTATTTCCTTTCCCATATTAGGGAAGTTATCAACTATAATCTCTTCAAATATTTTCTCAGTCCCTTTCTTTTTCTCTTCTTCTTTTGGGACCCCTATATTTCGAATGTTGGCACATTTAATTTTGTACAAGAGGTCTCTGAGACTGTCCTCGATTCTTTTCATTCTTTTTTCTTTATTCTGCTCTGTGGTAATTATTTCCACTATTTTATCTTCCAGGTCACTTATCCATTCTTCTGCCTTAGTTATTCTGCTATTGATTCCTTCTAGAGAAGTTTAAATTTCATTTATTGTGTTGTTCATCATTGTTTGTTTGCTCTTTAGTTCTTCTAGGTCCTTGTTAAACGTTTCTTATATTTTCTGCATTCTATTTCCAAGATTTTGGATCATCTTTACTATCATTACTCTGAATTCTTTTTCAGGTAGACTGCCTATTTCCTCTTCATTTGTTTGGTCTGGTGGGTTTTTATCTTGCTCCTTCATCTGCTTTGTGTTTCTCTGTCTTCTCATTTCGCTAAACTTACTGTGTTTGGAGTCTCCTTTTTGCAGGCCTCAGGTTTGTAGTTCCCATTGTTTTTGGTGTCTGCCCCCAGTGGCTAAGGTTGGTTCACTGGGTTGTGTAAGCTTCCTGGTGGAGGGGACTGGTGCCTGTGTTCTGGTGGATGAGCCTGGATCTTGTCTTTGTGGTGGGCAGGACCACATCCGGTAGTGTGTTTTGGTGTGTCTGTGACCCTATTATGATTTTAGGCAGCCTCTCTGCTAATGGGTAGGGTTATATTCCTGTCTTGCTAGTTGTTTGGCAGGGGGTGTCCAGTATTGAAGCTTGCTGGTCGTTGAGTGGAGGTGGCTCTTAGAGTTGAGATGGAGATCTCTGGGAGAGCTTTCACCATTTGATATTTCATGGAGCCGGGAGGTCTCTTGTGGACCAATGTCCTGAACTCCGCTCTCCCACCTCAGAGGCACTCGCCTGACACCCAGCTAGAGCACCAAGGCCCTGTCAGCCACACGGCTCAGAAGAAAAGGGAGAAAAAAGAAAAATAAAATAAAGTTATTAAAATAAAAAGTAAAAAAATTATTGAAAATTTTAAAAAAATAGATAGTAATAAAAAAGAGAAAGAAAGAAGACAGCAACCAAACCAAAAACCAAATCCAACAATGATAACAAGCACTAAAAACTACCCTAAAAAATAAAAATAATAAAGGACAGACAGAACCCCAGGAGAAATGGTAAAAGCAAAGCTATACAGACAAAATCACACAAAGTCCACTGCCTCAATTTTGGGATGATTCGTTGTCTATTCCTGTATTCCACAGATGCAGGTACATCAAGTTGATTGTGGAGCTTTAATCTGCGGCTCCTGAGGCTGCTGCGAGAGATGTCCCTTCCTCTTCTTTGTTCTCACAGCTCCTGGGGTTCAGCTTTGGATTTAGCCCCGCCTCTGCATGTAGGTCGCTGAGGGCATCTGTTCTTCGCTCTTTGGGGAAGTCTGAGGTTGTCTGACAGCATTCAGTAGGTGTTCTGTAGGAGTTGTTCCACGTGTAGATGTATTTCTGATGTATTTGTGGGGAGGAAGGTGATCTCCACGTCTTACTCCTCCGCTATCTTGAAGGTCTCTCTTCTGTTCTATTTCTTTAATTATACTGTAAAGTTTATTTACACTGTTTTTTTAACTAATATAGGCCAGATACTATAATTCCTCTGGAGTGTGCACTGTCTATTATTCACTAGAAGACAGTGTTTCTCCTGTTCAAAGGCACTCAGAACAATCACAGGAAGACCTCTCATCATAAAAGCAGAATAAACAGAATAACAGTACAATCACACAATTTCATATTACTCTTGCTACCTTTCCTAGCTCCATACTGGTAGCTTTGAAAAGCACATGAAGGACAGCCCTGAGCTTTCAGCACACGTGGATATACCTCTCTTTCTCTACCCAGGTGGAGACCCATCTCCTCTGTCACAGGATTTCTAACCACAGCCCAGGACATAAGGAGTTATGACTACTCCTTCAGATCTCCTGGTGTTCTCTCCACACACTTGTGTTCCACACACTGTGTTCTAGTTAGTTATTTATTTTTTGACCCCTTACTGATCTCTACCCTCAAGGTAAAACAACCTAAAAAAGGTAGTATAAATATTGATAATAATATGATAGCAGCATATGGTTCGTTGGATTCCTCACCCCCAATGTGATGGTATTTGGAGATGGGGCTTTGGGAGGTAATTAGGGTTAGATGAAGTCATGAGGGTGGGGCCCTCAGGATGGAATTAGTGTCCTTATAAGAAAAGACAGCAGAGAGCCTGCCTTCTCTCCATGCTCTCACAGAAAAAGAGGTCATGTGGACATGCAGTGAGATGCTGGTCATCTGCAAGCTGGGAAGAGGGCTCTCGCCAGAACCTGACTTGATCTTGGACTTCTAACCCCCAGAACTGTGAGAAAATAAATGTCTGTTTTTCAAGCCACCCAGCCTATGGCATTGTGTTATGGCAGCCCACGCTAAGAAAGATACTTTTTTAGATTTTGTTTTTATTAGTGGAGTAGTGGTATTAACCGTAATATTGTGGAAGTGAAAAATAGTTACATGAATCTGAGTAGAAATGTGAGAGATCCAAGGCAGATAAATAAACATATCATTTGCAAAGTATACAGATTATTAATATTTATCTCCTGATTATTTTAGTGGATTTGGAATTCTAGTTGAGGTAGGAAGACCCTCTTTGAATGCATTTGAGACCAAAAATCCTGGTAATACAGTTTCTGTTCTTTCCTACAGAAGAATACTTTTCCTTGTACCCTGTGTACTTTATTGCTCAGGAACCATGGTGATATTCAATGAAGCCTTGTAATATTCATGGAAATCAACAAACATACTCCCTGACTGCAATGTCTCAGCTTGTGTGACAACATTATTTTTAACTAAATAGTGAGATAAACATGAGTCAGAAAGCAAAAGTGTTTCCATTTAGGCACTTGATATTGCTATAGAATAAACCTGATAGTGGATAATGAGGAAAAATAGACTTGGTATTTACGATAGCATCTTATCTCTTTGCTATTACATTAACAGAGGCAACCACATATAGATAAAACTGGTTGTTAAAGACCTGATGTAACAGACTGTTTACCAAGCCAAGGCCCTTAAGTTATTATTTTCTTGTTCTGGGATAATTTTAGATTTATAAACACTGGCAAAAATGGTGCAGAGATTTCCCAAAAAGATTTTACCCAGCTTCTCCTAATATTAACATCCTAAATAACCATGATACATTTTTCAAAACTAAGACTTAACATTAGTAAAATACTATTATCTAAACTACAGATTCTATTCAGAAGTCACCAGTTTTTCACACCAATGTCCTCTTCTGTTTTGGGATCCAATCCAGGTCACCACGGTGCATTCAGTGGTCCTGTCTCCTAATCTCCTCTGATCTTTGACAGTTTCTCAGCCTTTTTTGCTTTTCATGACCTTGACAGTTTTGAAGACTACTGGCCAAGTATTTTGCACAAAGTTCCTCAATTTCTGTTTCAATTAAATTATTTTTGATATTTCAAAAGCCTAATGAAATCTCATAATACACTTATTAAAACAAAATAATTTATTGAGAAAAATAGTATGAATTATCATGACTGTGGACTAGTTATATTTTGATGTCTAGTTGAATTTTTTAACTTACTTATTTAATAAATGCAGAGTTTTGTTTTCCACCTTGCTTTTTTTTTTTTCAAAATAGTTTGCTTTGTGATGGTAGTAAAAAGGGACCTGGTGCAGAGAATTTGGAAGTGTCTTTCTCTGTCAATGTGAAGTCAAATTCAGCATGAGTCAGCAGTCTGAAAGCAACCTTCGTACCAGAAGCATACAGTTAATAGGAGCACGAGGAAATCACCTCCCTGTTACTCTTTTTCAAGTGGGATTTTAATAGTGTTAGTCTGCTTTAGGCCCTGGAACTGATGCCTTATATGAGTATGTTGGAGAATTCTGGAGATGAGCAGCAAAAATGACCGCTTGAGACCAGGAAATCACTCCTTTGAGAAGAAAAAATAAAGGAATAGGTTTTATTTTGCTTATAAATGAAAAATACAAATTTTTCGAGTGACTGAAAGAGAACCACACCAATTAAATTAGGTATTTTTAATTAGGTATTTTTACTAATTTAATTTAAATTAGGTATTTTTACTTTTGTTCCAAGAGACAGGACATAAATCAGTGCCCTTCTTTAGCAGTGTGTGGGAGGACAGGGTGCAGTCTCTTCAGACACTGCTTGGCTCTTCAAGGGCATCTGAAGATGCAGGGACCATTTAGCTAGTTAGCAACAGAACTTATAGGTTGCAGGAAGATTCACCTTCTCCCGAGTCCTGTCCCTTCTCGGATGACATGCCTGCCTGTCCCATCACTGTTCAAGATGCTGCTTCACTCTCTCCTGAGGAAGTAACTGATTTCACCTTCTCATTCAAAGTTATCTCCTAAACATGCCAGTTGTCTCACCAAACAGGCTCCTGGGTACCCTTCAGATTTTCCTTCGAGAAAATTCCACATTGTTGCCAGGACTACAGAAATCCCCAGGATGCACAGCTGCTCCACACCTCAGTTTTACACTGCATTAGCCAGCCAGATCGATTGCCATAATTAAATACCCTCTTGATTCCCTTCCATCTGATGAAAACCTTTTACCTCATAGCAATCCCTTTTCTTCAGTGTTTTCTCCTTTTCAAGGAGATTTTACACAAAGGGCATCCTTTTTCCATTTAAGACTCACTGCGATGTAGATGGTTTGATTTCTTTGCTTTAGTTCATAGCCATAATGACGTTATTTATCCAGCATCCATTCCCAAGATTTAACTTAACCAAAAGTCGGATTTCATGGGCCTGTTCCATCATAAGATGTTGACCTAATGAACTTTGTTCATGTACGATTTTGGTTAAAAACTTGGGAGAATTTTTAATTATAGGAGTTGTCAAACCTGAGGATCCATTGCACTAAAAGGAGTCACACAAACTTCGTTTCCAGAGATTTTAAAGAATATAGAAGACAGTGGCATATCTGGAGCATCTTATGTTTGTGTTCCCTTCTTTTTCTTTAAAGATTTTTTTTTTAATGTGGACCATTTTTAAAGTCTTTATTGAATTTGTTACAATATTGCTTCTGTTTTATGTTTTGGGTTTTTGGCCGTGAGGCATGTGGGATCTTAGCTCCCCGACCAAGGATCAAACCCACACTCCCTGCATTGGAAGGTGAAGTCTTAACCACTGGACCACCAGGGAAGTCCCTGTGTTCCCTTCTGAAAGCAAGATACTGTATAAATGATAACTTGGGGTATAGGATTCAATTATTTATAACTGTATATAAGATGAACATATCAAGACAACAAATAATAAACACATAAGCAAAGACCATTCAGGAATGGTTATTGCAGGCTTATGCTATGAGTAAATTCAATTACTTAGTCCTGAGTCTTTCTCCTCTCACAAATTGTGTATGGTACTATTGAAAGACACTCTGTGTTTGTGTAAAAAGTGGTTAATACAGAGGATTAAGCTTCATGCACTGATGAATTTGGCTTTAGCTATCTTTTTCAATATAGATATGAACTTTCAACACTGGCTTATATTTAATTGCTGTCAAATATATACCGATACCAGAATCACTCTTATCTATTCCATTTGTTCAAAAAATATTTGAGAGCTCTTTGTTCTGTGGATACAGTTGTAAAAAAATGCAGATAAAAATAATAACAACAACAAAAAGCACACAAACTTTCTGTCCGTGTGGAAACAAAGTTCCTGCCTCTTGGAACATCCATTTCAATTGGGTAGACAGATGATGGCAAATAAATAAGTGTATTTGTAAATTGTATTTTTTTCAATGGTGTTAAGTGCTATGGAGGGATGGTGAGGGAAGGCTCACCCAGCAGCCTACATTTCAGTATTAGAGGAAGTGAGAGAATGAGTGGTACAGACATCTGGGGAAAGAGTGCTTCAGTAAGACAAAATTGCAAGAGCAAATGCCCTGTTGAGGGAGCCTGCGTGAACTATTATTCCAAGAACTGCAAGGAGGCCAGTGTGGAGGGCAGTGAACCACAGTAAGGGTGGTGAGAGATAAGAGAAGAAAGATATGGGAGAACCAGGTCAGGAACAATCTTGACTTTAAGATTTCAATCAGATTCATCAACTCTTTCTCTAAGTTATGGTAGATGTCCTTAAGTAAACTGAAGTCTCAGAAAATTTAGGATTACAGATTAAACAAAAGTCGCAAATGAAATGAAATTTTAAAAATAGTGGTATAGGGTCAGGAATATTGGGTATTTCAGGTTGATTTCTTTTAAATGCTTAGATTTTTCAAGGCACATGTCATCTCTAAACTGTAAGACTTGCAGCTGTCAATTGCAATGTCTACAGTCCTGTGGCTTCTGTATGCCCAGGAGTAGACTACTATAATCAAATATATCCACTACGGGTCCTCCTTTGTACACACCTGCAACTCTGGATATAGTTCACAGCATGCTGAGTTCCCTGACATAAATGCAGTGGCTCTCTGATAAATGTAAAACCCAAAGGGTTTTTCTCCACCTGTGAATTGATTAGAAATACTTAAGAATACAAGAGCAATGAAAAGAGATGAGCCAGAGGCAACTTTAAAGGTGTTATAAGGGGCACCAAGCAGCCCCCATTGTAAACAGGCAAAGAGTATATTTCTGGGGATGGAGGATGTAAATACATTTTCTTAAATATCCACAAGTCTAAATACATTTATTTTTACCTGTAACTTAATTTAGCAAAAAACTAACTAGTATCTCAAAAAATATAAGAAATCTAATCACTAATTCAAGGATTGTTTTTACTTCATTGTTTTAAAAATACTTCTACTGGCCATTTCTGTTTTAGGTTATATAATCTGCAACTGAAAAAGCAGAGGTCATTAAGGATGAAACGGAAAAAAATAAAAGGATGAAATGGAGTAGAGGCAGGCTATCATTTTATGTGTATATGGCTATCCATTTATATTTATATATAAATGCATTTGTCCTTATATCTATTTGACTTTTAAATTTCAGTTTATATACATATATAAATAATATACATAAATATGCATCTGTCTCTGTATAAACACTCACCTATTTAAATATAAACCACAGAACCAAAAAATTAAAAACTTATTTCCCTTCTCCTCGGACCATAATTTAAGTTCAATTTTAAAAGAGAAAGTTCTCACCAATTTTGTTAACTCAAGAGCTTTGCATCATTCACCACTGTTTAATGCAAAATATAAATATTGCTATCCATTAACATTGAAAAAATGCTTAAAGCACAATATGTATATCTCATTTTTTCTCGTTTCATGGTTGGAAAGACCAAAATAAATGTGTTCATCTTTTCCATTTCTATGATCTTGCTTTCTCTTTATCTTAATAACCCAGAAAAACAACTGGAAATTCACAAAAGGAAAACAATGATTCCCCAAATCTCACCATTGCCAGTTTTTGAGGAGGCCAAGTGTTTTTTGTTTTTCACCTGAATATATATAGTTCTCTCTACTGCATTTGTCTACCAGGTCATCAATGAAATACTGGGAAAGAATAGACATGGTTTAGAGTCACAGCCAGAAATGAAACACTTCACAGCAGCAGCAAGTTTTAGGTTGAGAGTGTGAAATTGTCATGAGACAACTCATTATCATGAGAATGAAAACCAGTTGTAGAGCAGACCTGCAGAGCAATGACCCAAGCAGGTGGCAATCTTTAGAGACGATCACAGCACTGGAGGGAGTCTTACAATTACTGTCTTCCTGCTCCCTGCTTTCAAAGAGCCCAACACTGACATGACACAGAACAAAATATCCTATCTCTTTGCTCAAAATCTCCAGGAAAGAACCATGTCTTCTGGGTTTCACTTTCTCTAAAATCGGAGTATTCTTTAGCTCTATATCAACTTATGCTTTTGAAATTGACAATATTTTATTTTCATCAGTCAGTTGTAGAGGCGTAACTCAATAATCACTGAAAACTCTATTCCCAGGTACAACCAGCATGTTTCTATTTTATGGACCCAGTTACTATAGGGTTCAGTAAGTGAAAGTCAAATGTCCAAATCAAAATATTTCCTCTTCGGTTTACTTCTCCTTCCAGGATTTTTATTTCCTCTTTTTAGTCACATACGCTTCAAATCTTGGTGTTTTCATTAATTTTTGCCTTTACCTGCACCATCCAAAAATCTGTGGGCAAAATCCAAAAGTGAGATGCTCCTGTGATATATAAGACTGGGGAGCAGCCGCATAGCACAGGGTGATCAGCTCAGTGCTTTGTGACCACCTACAGGGGTGGGATAGGAAGGGTGGGAGGGAGGGAGACGCAAGAGGGAAGAGATATGGGAACATATCTATATGTATAACTGATTTGCTTTTTTATAAAGCAGAAACTAACACACCATTGTAAAGCAATTATACTCCAATAAAGACGTTTTTTAAAAAAAGCTCATTTTGAAATGAAACACCTTAAGTGAGAGGTTTTACTCAGAAAAGAAAATTAATTTCTTAGCAGAAAGTACACAGTGTTTCTTATCTGCTTTACATTTTTATTTCTCTCATTTTCCCTAATTTAATTTTGGCTGCTGTTTCAAAAGTGTACTGGCTTTCTGTTTAGAGCTACATAATTAGATTTGGATGCTCTATATTTGTTTTAGTATTATTTTAATTTTGTGGTTTAACCTGACTTTTTCCTCTTCAGTCAACATTTTGGGCATTGCTTCAATCAGGTAACAGTAGCAATCTTGACTTTCACTACTAATAACTAGCATCTTAAGTTCGTATTATGCTCCCCACTGTAATGAGGAACTTATAAATATTAACGTAGTTTAAACCACACCAAAATCCAATAAGGTGGGCAATATAATTATCATTGTTTACAATATGGGACACTCAGGCATAAAAGTTAAGTAACTTACTCAAAGTTTGGCACAATTCTAAATTATTGCTATGGTTTGCTAAGTTGGCCTCCTACCTCTGCTTTCTCTCTAAACTATTCTGTACACCACCATCAAAATAATCATGCTAATGTTTTCTTATGGACCACTGTAAAATGATCACTACAATCCAGCTAATTAATACATCTGTTACCTCATATAGCAAATTTCAAGAGTACAATACAGTACTGTTAATTATAATCACCATGAAATACATTCAATACTTTCTTTGTGCTTCCAGATGTCCTGACAACTGGTCAACCTGATTAACTTTTCCTGTCAATGTGATACTTAGGTTTCAAGGGAGGAAACTTTGGGCAGATTGAGCTTGCCTGCTCACAATAATACCCCCAGTCTCCACTTTCTTATGGTCTCCGCAAATGGGAGAGCTATTATAGCCTTCTTCGTTTTGTGACTCAGTATAAATTTCATTTCTCTCATTGGAGCCCATGCTTGTTGAAAGTACCACTTTGTATATTAAACAGCTTCTTGCATAGTATATTCTTATAAGGGCTCCATATATATTGGTAGAAAGCATAAACTCGCCTTAGATTTATAAAGAACCAGTATAATCATTACAAACTTAAGTAAGTGCAACCACAAGCTTCAGTAACACTTTAATACTTATTCCCAATAAAACGTCTTTCATACATGATTGGAAATGGTTGTTATTTAATGTTTGAATGTAACTTAATGTTTTCAGTCCTGTGGATAATATATTGATATATTATTTACTCACAGGTCTCACCCATTGCCACCTCCTTGACACAAGTCTTATATATTCAGTCATTATGAAGGGCATCAATTCCTATATCACATGCAAGTAAATATATCTACTTAGGAACTATTCCAGAGCATGACAGCAAATTACAGTAGGATACAATTTTAGAGGCTTCATTATAATTCAAATTGCACAATGAATGAATGCTGACAATGTGTAAAACATTATGCTTACTATAGGAAAGAGTAAAACTCATACTTGTCTTAAAGGGATAACCAGTTTGGGGAAAGAGAATCACAAATAAACATAATATCAGGTGAGTTAAGAAAAGGGCAATGATATATGTGCACTAAAGGATAAAATATACACTCTTCTCTGCCCTTTCCCCCCATCTCTCAAATGAGCCCAGGAACCAGCATTATACTTAAAGGAAAAACACATCATTAGATCATTTCTGTCAATCAGGATTACAACAAAGATACCCTTTAGCAACACTAAGATTTACAAGGTAGCAGAAATATTATCCAGTGCAATTACAAAAAAGAAAGAAATTAGAGATAGGAATATTAGAAAGTAACAGCTAAAACAACTTGTAGATGAAATAACTATATATTGGGAAACTCAGTAGAATCCGCTGAGATCTATTACAGAGCATAAGGGAATTCATTTCACTACGGTAAAAGTTTATAAAATCATCAGAAGTCAAAAATCTTAAATATAACGAACAATAATCATTTAGAAAGTATGATGGAAAACTCCATTTATGGTGGTCACATAAATGTTAAAAAAAATCTAGAAATACACTCAAAAGAAATGTTAAGACCTCAAAAAGGAACATTAGAAACCATTTCTGGAGGACATCAAATACGACTTAATGCAAAGATGCCCTGTGATTGTCATAGAAAATAAATTCACCTCTATTAGTTCATATGTTTAATGTAATAAACCTTAAATTACTCTTTCATAACTAGACACACTACTTAACTTACGGTAAAATAGGAGATAGCAAAAAAAAATAATCTCAGAAAAATAAGAACAATAGTTGGGGAGACCGAACATGTATTAAAGCATACTATAACACCCCAATAATTAAGACAGTATGGTAATGGCACCTGAGCAATCAGACAAATAGAAAAGAACAGAAATTCTGCAAAGACCATGTGACAATAAAGGTGGCATCTCAAATCAATGCAGAAAGGATAAACATTTTAAATTTGAAAACAAAAAGTATAAAATTTGCATACATGACTTTGACCCAGCAGTCCCTCATTTTAAATTTTACAGCATCAGTTCATCTGCATTCATAACAATGTTATGTGGATAAATCATATACTGCAGGATTGTTGATAATAGCAAAATAACCCTAATACCTGCTGATAAGGAACTTGTCAAGTAAACTGTGGCACATCTACACAGTGGAATAAGAAAGTTTTCTATGTATGGAGCGAAAATATCTCCAGGTTATGTTTATGTGTAGGAATAAAAACAAGGTTTTTTTCACACACATATGCCTTTTGTACGAGAAAGAAAGAAATTTAAAAATATATAGCCATAATTTCTTGGATCTCCATAAAGAAACACTAGAACCGTAAAAAAGAACTTTAAATATTGGTTTCCACCACAGAAGTGAGGGGTAGGGTTTACCAAGATGAGGGTAGGAGAGAAACGTCTCAATTCATGAATTATGCACCAGTTATATTCCTTACCTACCTGGTAAGGAATATTAAAATATGATCAAGTGTTTAAAGTTTCACAGAGATATTTTGGCTTTTAAAAGAAAATTTACATGGAAAAAGCCTGAGTCAGGGAGATCCCTTAATTGGCTTTACTTCTACAATAGCTGACACTCAGTAAACAATTTTGTTATGCCAAGCACTCTCTCACACTCAACACTCAAACCGAAACTGTGTGATAACTATCCCTATTATTTCCATTTTACAGATGAAGCAACTGAGGCTCAGAAAAACTGTCTACTAGCCTTGGAGGACCAAGGACAGCATTTTGCATGGGGGAGGGAAGAGAGAGGGTAGGGGAAGAAGGAAGCAGGGGAAGATGGACATTTAAAGGGAAATAGAGAAAAGGGATTCCCAGGAAGACAATCAGAAAGGTAACAGGAATAACGAAAGAGTTAATACCCAGTAATTAAGAGAGTAGGAATATAAGGGCTGGTATAGTAAAAGGCAAATCATCTAAGGTGCCTATTTTAACTATTCTTATTGGGGAAAATAAAAGGCAATGTGTAGCCTGCTTGAAAGAAATGACACTAAAAACGGGACACCAGGTCCACAGCGGTCTCTGCTGGAACGTAAATGCTATAGGACTTGCTTATCTTTTTCCTTACTCTTTTCATATTTATCTTCCACGTAGGTTCTCATATATCAAAATAACATTTCTATCCTCAAAATGCATTTTTCCAACCATCAAGATACATGGGAAAAGAGCCTATTTACCTAGTTTTTCAATAAAAATAACGATAGCCCTGTAACTTCACAGTAGTTGTCATATGTTACAATAGTAAAACATCAAATTGAACACAGCAGGTTTATTTTAAAATTTCTGCTTGGATACAAGTCCTTATAAAAAATCTTTCACTCATTCCTCTAGAAAAATAACAATACAAAAAGCTTTCTAAGGAGCTTATTTTTACTAGAAGCTCTATCTCTGATACATCTTGGACACTCTGGACTATACTGTCAGTGCACTTTTAAGACATATTGTTGTAAAAATCATATAAAAGGAGAAAGAGTTCCCTCTGCAAAAGCGATTTTATCGGCATCTTGGCCAGGTAACTACAGATGATGTCTCTGAAATGTATTTGCCAGACAGAGGTCATAAATTATTCCTTATTCAAAAGCATAAAATCAGAACAGAAGTAGAAGTTTACATATTTGTGTAAAATTACCACACTCTTCTAGACATAAAGGAAGACTCCAACTCTTATCAGTATGTCTTAGTCATAGCAAGTGCTCAATAATTAGCTGAGTGTACAGATCCCCAAATGCAATTCGATCAGCTCAACAAATATTCACAGACCACTTAATATACGCCACTGTGCTAGGCACCAGGTAATACGATAATGGATGGACCCTGGCTTGAAGGAACTTGCAGGCTGCTGGGGCAGACCAGCATGCAAAAACTAATTTCAAATCCCTGAAGAAAGCACCTCGATAGTGGTACTCTCAGTACCCTGAGACAAAGAGGAGCATCTGACACAGCCTGAGAAGGAAAGGTGAATGACGGAAAGCTGATTAGAGCGAGACTGAGTTAACCAGGCAATATCAGAGGCAGGAAGCAAGTTTTTTACAAAATCAAAGTGAAATCATCGTAGGAATCATTTAACTATGATTACTTGAATAGGATTTAAATACTTCTTTCTTGTATGTTAATGTGTATTATTCTTTGTCTGTATGACAATTTTGATGAATTAATTTAAGATATATGAAATTGCTCCCTCATTCATTCAATCACTAACAAGTAAGTGATACTGGACAGCTTTCCGAACCACTTGAGCTTACTTATTCTCTCCTGTAAGATGAAGGAGTTGAACTAAATCACTATTCAGAGTCTTTTTAAAACAAAAATATTGTGATTTATTGTGGATATATTAATACATGTGAATACATAGGCTATATCTCTACCATTCATTATTCAAGTTTAAGAATGATTAAGAATAATGATGTGAAGGATTAATCTCCAAAATATATAAACAGCTCATGCAGCTCAATATTAAAGAAACAAACAACCCAATCCAAAAATGGGCAGAAGACCTAAACAGACATTTCTACAAAGAAGACATACACATGGCCAAGAAGCACATGAAAAGCTGCTCAACATCACTAATTATTAGAGAAATGCAAATCAAAACTACAATGAGGTATCACCTCACACCAGTTAGAATGCGCATCATCAGAAAATATACAAACAAGAAATGCTGGAGAAGGTGTGGAGAAAAGGGAACCCTCTTGCACTGTTGGTGGGAATGTAAATTGATACAGCCACTATGGAGAACAGTATGGAGGTTCCTTAAAAAACTAAAAATAGAATTACCATATGATCCAGCAATCCCACTACTGGGCATATACCCAGAGAAAACCATAATCCAAAAAGACACATGCACCCCAATGTTCATTGCAGCACTATTTACAATAGCCAGATCATGGAAGCAACCTAAATGCCCATCAACAGACGAATGGATAAAGAAGATGTGGTGCATATATACAATGGAATATTACTCAGCCATAAAAAGGAACAAAACTGAGTCATTTGTTGAGACGTGGACGGATCTAGAGACTGTCATACAGAGTGAAGTAAGCCAGAAAGAGAAAAACAAATATTGTATATTAACGCATATATGTGGAACCTAGAAAAATGGTACAGATGAACCAGTTTGCAGGGCAGAAGTTGAGACACAGAAGTAGAGAACAAGTGTATGGACACCAAGGGGGGAAAGCCGCGGGGGTGGTGGTGGTGATGGTGTGATGAATTGGGCAATTGGGATTGACATGTATACACTGATGTGTATAAAATTGATGACTAATAAGAACCTGCAGTATAAACAAACAAACAATACTAAACTTTCTTTGGGTATTTGTATGGAAATATGTTAATATAAATGTTTCAGACATTACATGAAATTTCTGAAAATCTTATATGTTCTGGTATAATGTTGTAAGTCATAATTCTAGTCATTACTTTAAAATGTATATCTCAGAAATAACTAAATTTCCTTGTCAATTGCATTATTATGAACTTTCATCAAATTTTTAACCGTGGTCATTTTTAAGTCTCTTGTCATTTATAGACAGTTCTGGGTGTACTCTGATGCTTTTGCAAATATGTTCCTATAAAAGGGTTTCATTTTCAAGGAACTCATGGAAAAGACTGACAAATACAGGTTTCTGGTAACTGACTATATTGCTGAACTGAATGTATAAGCATTTTCAGAACTCTAATGGAAAACTGATGAACTCATAAAAGTGCTAACAAAAGATCAAGATGAAAAAAAAATTAATTACACCAGACTGAGTGAACTGATGAGAATGATTATAATTTTTGTGAGTTTGTGTTTGAATAAAAAAAAAAATCCCACAAGGACTCAGAGGCAAAAAATATACAAATCAATTTTCATTACAAAGTAAAGGAGCTGTTACAGTGGAGGATTCCTGGACTGAATGTCAATATCATGACATAGTATGAGTGTGTTTCGTGTTTGGTAATTGCAATCATTGTTGCTTTTGTTGTGGCCATCCATTTACAATGCTTGGTGTCAGTCTATTTATCTTTTGTAAAAATAAAATACTGTGTGTGTGTGTGTGTGTGTGTGAAAAAAGAATAATGTGATCATTTTTATAAAAATCATGATGTATATAGTAATTATAAAAATTTCAAATACCATAAAAATGCAAAAAAGAAAGTCTTCTATTAATCATAAATAACTATAATTAACAAAGTAACCAACATTTTATATAGATTCTCTCTTCAATATACTAGCGTAAATGGATGGATAGTCAGAGATAATTTTACAAAAATGAGATGTTTAACCAAACTATAGTTAATTTAAAAAGAGCAAAACATTCATATTACCTTTCTGTTTTAACAATATATATTTAACAATATATATGTTGTATTTCATTAGTCATATTTTTATATATCAAATTCTATGGCATGTAATTTGTACTCTGCTAATAACTGACTAAATTATCTAAAGATAAATGTATGCAATGCTTATTAGATTATTTTACCATAGGTTCTCTATTCCTGAGGTAATTATTCCTATGCATTTTTCAGTGGACCTAACTTTATGGCCAAGTTATTTGTTCTAAGCAAGGTCTGTAGGTATATTCCTTGAATTCTTACTTCCTTGAATATTGTCACATGTCTTCTTTATAGTCATTGACTATTTGGCTGGATTAAATTCCTTGGTAAATGCGTGATCCTTTGAGACCTTACAGACATTGTGCTAATTACGCAGATGCTGAGTCTGGCACTGGTCCTTTCCTATGTCATCTCCAATTATTTTTTGGCAGGATTTTATACTTCTTTATTATTTTTCAAGAATTCTTTCTAGATGTTATGGTTCCTAAAATATATCATGTTTAAGAAAGTAAGTCTATTGCACTGACATTTGGATAATAATTTGGCCAAGTACAATATTATTTTGGATAACATTTCCAAGCACCCATAACTTTGTAGGTATCCATATATTATTTTCTGGAATCCAAAGTTTCATAAGAAAATTTTAGACTCATCTGTATAATCCCATGGTAAGTCATTTTCTTTTCTGTATGGAAATCGGAAGAACTCTATTTTTTAATATAGTCTAAGAAAAAATAGAAACACTATATTTAATAACAAAAGACAGAGGTAATAATACCTTTTAGGTCAGGAACATGATGAGAATGGCCGTTATCATATGTATATTATATATAATTCCTAGCAAGTTCATTAGTCAAGAAAAAAGAAAAAGTATATAAGGGTTAGGAAAATGTCAAAGAAACAGGAACTATCATTATTTATTGAAATTAGATTGCCTACAGTAAAAAAACAAGTGAATCCATATCAAATTCTTAAAATTATAATTTCAGTAGGTCAGTCAACCACAAGAGCAATATACAGTAATCAATTGCTTTCCCATTCACCAACAAAGATGTAGAAAATGTAAGAGGAAAATATAAGTTTTACAGTGGTACTGAATATATAAAACAAGAATACATCTAAGAAATAAAAGTGATTAAGAGTAATATGGAGAAAATATCTAACTGTTTTGGAAGACATTAAAGTACTAAGGAAATGAAGAGATATATGAGCGATATAATGATTCACACTGATTCTCTTCACACTAATCTATTAATGTAATTTCAACCAAAACCCCTGCATGGTATTTTATGCAGCTTTGCAAACCTAAAATCAGGGCAGATGCTAAAGAAGACTTATAATGGAGGTATAATAATTAAGACTAAGTGGTATTGACACAGAGACAGATAAAGGGACAAGTGGAAACTATTAAGGGTCTCATCAACTGACAGACAACAGTGTGCAACACTGATGCATGACAGAGCTGGGATTTAGAACAATGGAGTAAAAGACTTCTCAATAAATCAATAAATGGTACTGGGAAAACTGGTTATTCATATGGAAAAAACAATGAACATGTTTTATTCCAATGTCTCACCATAAACAAAATCAGTTCCTGTGGATAAATATAGTATTAATAATATAAAAAGCAATGCTTAAAAAATTTTAGAACCAAATACAGGGTAACATTTTTGTTACATGTTTGAGAAAGATTTTTTTTAGACTGTATGTCAAATGCACAGGACATAAAGGTAAAGATTGAGAAACATAACTATATTGAAATGTAAAATGCTATTTGTCAAAATATATCATTAACATGTTTTAAATTCCCAGAGATGATATGTGAAACAGATAAGAGATGACAACATGTACATGACTTTTCACGCAAACCTGGATATTTTGAGTGAAATCTAGTAGTAAATCAGGACATATGAAGAAATATACATATGAAGAAATATACATATGAAGTATTTAGTTGCAGATAAAAAATTCTTCTTAGACTTGTTGGCGCATATATAAGTATTGATTTTTTTTTTATTCCTTAAATCTATGAGTCGTTTAAACATTACATAATAAAGACTTTGAGAGGAAAATTTTAAATTTATTCAGTTCACATTAGAACATTTCATCATTCTAATTCCTGCTATCTCCCAAACTTGGGAAAACAAAATATTATTGCTTATAAGTATATGAGAGTTTCCCTTTCTCTAATAAGAATCAGGAAGAGCCATGATTTTGTTAGAATTGATTGTTCTAATGGGATAGCATTAATGCACCAGAGATTAGTTGATTAGTGGAGTTAAAATTCAAGGCATTCAATTCAAATTTTACAGCATGTAGCCAAGGTACAGCAAAGAATCACTGTTAGGTTGAATTAGAGCCTGGGTTGAAGCATATACAAATAAGGACTACGGTTGGGGAAAAAAAGAGAAGAATGCAGTTTCTAAAGCAAAATGGGAAAGAGCAGAGGTCAGATATAACAGGTGTTTCAAAGATAGAGTGCAACATTAACACAGGTTGGCACTAGATTCTATAAGTCTTCCCATTCAAAAGTGAGACAGTTTTATAGTTCTTCATACAATGTACATTTTTGATTGGTTAATTTAATTTTTATTATAAGTAAAATGTCACACTTAAATGATGAACATTTAATAGCAATCATGAAGAAAAATTTTTATACCTAAAATATACACAGTGATATATAGAAGTTATATAGGTTGTACACCAATACAACAAAAATGTATATAATTCAACTTGAAGATTAAAAATTGTATTATCAATGTATTCATATTAACACATTGGACCAAATAAACAGAATAATGCAATTTTTCTTGCATAGTTCAGAAGACAATTATCCACTATGTCAAATCTATTTGATGCCAAGCCTACTGTTAGAACTAAAGAAAGATAAAGGAGTCCTTAGCCTAGAGGGAAACATTATATTTCATAACAAGCTCACTTCTTCAATACTGTCTCTAAAGCATAATAAAATATCACATCCATTTTGGATCTGCTTTGGTTCGTTTATTTTTAAAACACCAATCTACTGATTCACAATACACCTGGTTAGCCTTCTGCACAATGGAATTTCTCCATGGTACGAGCAGAAATGAAGAAATATAAAAACTTCAAGATCTTTAGATTAAAAGTTTAAAAAGTATGTTAGATAAAATTTGTGGTCATTATTAGTGAAAAATTAGGAATTTTCCAATTATAAACAACTGTTGGCATCTTTAACATACTCTGGAATGCAGAATGATTTTACAGAAGAACAAAAGGAAAAGCTGATTACTCCAGCTAAGCCTCTCCCACAGCTGTGGGACCAGACCAGGGTCAGGTGAGTGTGGCATCATCATGCTGCTTTCAGATTTAGTTGTGGTCACTATAAACCAGCCAAGTGGAGTGGTATCAGCAATTGAAACTGTCAGCATCGAAGATCCAATGAGCCCTTCTGTGTAATTACAATCTGATATCTCTGAATTCATGTATAGGATTATACATCTTATTTTCTTTTTGTTACAGAGAAATGTAAATTTGGAGAACAGAGAGACATATAGCAGAGCCCGAGACCTGGGTTAAAAATGCTACTAATAGCAGCAGGACTTGTAGGTTAGTTACTTACTATCTCTTCAGTTTTGCTAACTTCAGGCACAACACAAGGATGAGTCATCTCATCCCCGGACAAATTCTCTGGCCTGGACAGTGAAGCCAAGAACTAAATAGAAGGCATCAAAATTGGGAAGGAAGAAGAAAACTGTCTTTATTTTCAGATAACATAATTTCGTCTTTTAAAATTCTAAGAGCTGTCTAAAGAACAGCTAGAGCTAACAAATGAACTATCTTGAATATATAAACTATACTGAAGGTTTAAAATACAAAGATAACTGCATTTCTGTATACTAGCAACTAACAATTGGAAAATAAAGTTTAAAAAGTAAAAGAGTATAAAATACTTAGAAAAAATATACCAAGATCCAGGAAAGACCTCTATACTGAAAACTATAAAACACCTCTGAGAGAACTTAAAGAACACTCATACAAATGGAGAGATGTACCCTGTTCTTTCCAAATTCCTAGAGATTCAATACAATCATAATCAAAATACTAGCAGACTTTTATAGTAGACATTGACAAGGTGATTATAAAATTTATATGTAAGTGCAAATGACCCAGAACAGCTAAAACGATCTTTAAAGAGAGATAGAATTCTAATATATTGCTGGAAATAGTGTAAAATGGTACAACCAATTCTGAAAACAGGAAGTCCTTTTTAAAGTTAAGCATTCCCAGGGACCAGCAATTCTGCTTGTGTGTACATACTAGAGATTACTGCGGTAGACAGACTGAGAGAGAAAGCAGAACTCAAGCAGAGAGGAATAAAAGAGGTGCAGATTCCCAATTTATTTAGAAGGAATTGCTGACTTGGTTGTGTGCTGCTGGGGAGATCCAGAATTCTATATTTAGTTAAAGCCTAATGGTTAAGGCACATACATACTATTTGTATCCTACATTTGGTCTTGGCTTTATAAATATTCTAGTTACAATATGAGCTGTAATTTATTTTATTCTATTTAAAATCAGCTTCCTAAGTGCCTTAGTTATACCTAGGTATTACAAACTACCCAGAATGCAGTGAGGTAAGACCATTCTGTGTGAGTACATGTGTCTTTCAGTATATAAAAGGGTTAATGAGCACATATAAATTTGTTAAAAAAACTGTATTCCATCCTACCCCAGTTTTTCCCTTGATGGGATTAGGCATACATATTCTTAAATAAATAAATTTGATTGTTTTATATTAAATATACAAGCATTCATTCAAAACCAACTAAATCCAAGATCCTGGATATTCAAACAAGGGATACACAAGGCTTGGTTCTATGCAGATCAGCTAAAGTAACTAATGAAATAATACAGCTGCTGTAATCTAGGTATACACAGCAAGATACAAAAACACAAATAATGTTGCATTTTGTTCAACTGCTTTTCTGTCCAATTATTTTAAGTCCTTCTAAGTAACTGGGGAACAAAGGTCTTAAGTGATATGTCTCCTTAAAATAATCTGTCACGTTCAGTATATCCACAGTTCATATTTACAGGCAAAAGCTGACTTCCTTTATCGTAGAAAACTTAAAAGAATAGATCCATACAAGGCTGATCTGATTGGATGAGTAGTTCTATTCAATCTCTTGTTATTTGAAAACACACATACACACAAATACACGCACAAAGGCATTTATGGTGTAATTTCCCCCCGTCCTCCAGTCTCCAAACATCTGCTGGTAATCAAACATTTCTATCAAAGTATAAAAACCAGTGATTTAGGAATTATAAAAAGAAAGGTAATTTCCTTAATTTTCAAACCAAGGGAGAAACAATTAAAAGAGAAAAGTAAAGCAGTTTGCTTTATAAGAATCTAAACTCATAAAATTATAATTTATTACATAATAAATTTAAGAACTTTATTTTTTTATTGAGCACTGAAAATAAAATATTGAATTTGTCCATATGGAATGTATTCTAATATGCACTTTTCATTTAAATAAAACAATTACTGAAGTTCCCTTCCTGCAGTTGTCAGGTTAATGTTTATATTTACTTGCATAATATGAATCTATTCTATTTTTAACTTTTTTCTGTGCATAATTCCTAGTACCTTATTTTTATTCAATTTGATTGAATAGAAATATCTGCTGGCATAATGTTAGACATGCCTTATCCTGTATTATAGAAGGCACAACAAGACACACTAAAAATAAATTTTTAGAGGATAATGAGAACACAATTGAAATGGCTGAAAAAAAAGGAAAGTTGTTAGAACTAATTTTGAGTTAATATCGAAATTACATTAGTAATAAGCAATATCGTACATATGTTCATTTAAACATATGCAGTTTACAATGTAAAATAAAACTGAAGTCATTTCCCCATTAATGTAGAGGACTGAGTGTTTGTTTCAGTAATTAATTATTTTTTCTGAGGGAGGATACAATATTGGGTTAACATAACTAAACATGGGATATCTTTTTTTTAAAAGAACCTACTTGCACTGTTATTTCTCCTTATTTCTTTTAGGATATCACAAATGTCACCTTTCAAAATGACTGTATGCATTTGGTCCCAAAGGAACAAACTTTGAAACTGATGGTTTCTCATAAGGCTGTTTACTGAGAAAACAACACTTACTTTCATGAATATTTAACCACCACTGAAGTTTTATTTTTAAAACAATTTTAGTTCCATAAATATCTTAAAGCTATTGACAGTGAATATGCATTTAAAGTATCACCTAATGTGTTAATAAAACTATTACCTGAATTAGTCAATTTGAACGCTTAAATACGTTCTGACCAGAACCGACAGGAAAAACCTTTATTTTCACTTTTTTATAAAATGAGAAAATGTCCCTTCTTTGGATATTGTTTCATGCAGAGTCATAAAAGTAGTGCTGTGAAGACTGAAAATGATATTGAGAACTCTGCCAATGTCTTGAATAAAGCTCTTCTTCCCCAAGTTATTAACTGTAAAACTGAAAAGGGACAAGAGCTCTTTGTTTCAATAAAAAAGAGGGCTCTCAAGTATCACTGAATTTTGATAGAAGTCTATGAGATGTCCTTTCAAAAGTAACACCTAAGTGTTTTCAACATACAGGCATAACCTTGTTTTATTGGGCTTCCCTTTACTGTGTTTACCAGACACTGCGCTGAAGGTTTGTGGCAACCCTGTGTCAAACAAGTCTATCAGCAGAATTTTTCCAACAGCATTATTTTTTAATTAAGGTGTGTACATTGTTTTTTAGACATAATGCTATTGCACACTTAACAGACTACAGTACGGTCTAAACATAACTTTTATACTCATTGGGAAAGCAAAGAATTTCGTGTGACTTACTTTATTGCTTTATTTGCTTTACTGAGGTGGTCTGGAGCACGATATTTCCAAGGTATGCTTGTAATGACAATATTTTATTTATTATTTTTTATTGAAGTATAGTTACTTTACAATATTTGTTAGTTTCTGGTATACAGCAAAGTGATATTCTTTTTCATATTTCTTTCCATTATAGTTTATTACAAGATATTGAATATACTTCCCTGTGCTATGCAGGAGGACCTTGCTTATTTTATACATGGTAGCTTGCATCTGCCAACCCCAAACTCCTCTAAATTATCCCTCCCCTGCCACCACTTTCCCCTCTGGTAACCACAAGTTTGTTTTCTATGTCTGTGGGTCTCTGTTTTATAATTAAGTTCATTTGTACCATAGTTTAGATTTCACATGTGATATTATATGATATTTCTCTCTCTCTCTCTCTCTCTCTCTCACTTCACTTAATATTACAATCTCTAGGTTCATCTATGTTGCTGCAAATGGCACTATTTTGTTCTTTTTTTACAGCTGAGTAATAATCCATTGTGTATGTATGTATGTGTGTGTGTATGTATATATATATGTATGTGTGTGTGTATACATATATATATGTATACACACACACACACACACACACATACCACATCTTCTTTATCCTTTCATCTGTTTACAGACATTTAGGTTGCTTCCATGTCTTGGCTACTGTAAATGGTGCTGCTATGAATATTGTGGTGCATGTATCTTTCGATTTAGAGTTTTTTTCCAGATATATGCCTGGAAGTGGGATTGCAGGATCATATGGCAACTCTATTTTCAGTTTTTTAAGGAACCTCCATACTGTTCTCCATAGTGGCTGCACCAATTTACATTCCCACCAACAGTATAGGAGGGTTCCCTGTTCTCCACACCCTCTCCAGCACTTATTATTTGTAGACTTTTTAATGATGGCCATTCTGACCAGTGTGAGTTGATACCTCATTGCAGTTTTGATTTGCACTTCTCTAATAATTAGTAATGTTTAGTATCTTTTCATGTGCTTATTGGCCATCTGTATGTCTTCTCTGGAGAAATGGTAATGACAATATTTTAATGAGAATGAAAATACTATGGTCTGAGTGAAGAAGAGAGAAAAACAGATACAGATGGGTGATGTCCAGGGGCTTAAATTATGAAATGGTGTAGAAATTTCATGAGAACAAAAGGAATGAGAATCACATTGGAAAGATGGCGTACAGACTGAGAATTAAGATGATCTGGAATGCATGTGCTCAACTTCATGTAATGGATTTGGTATCGAAAACATATGTGATAGAAGAAGCAAAATAGGGAGTGAGAGAATTACTGAACTCACTATCTTAATGAGAAATTATCTCCTTTTCTACCAATGAGGAAAATGCTTAAAATAAGCACAGACAAAATAAAATTCTATAATACTCTCCATTTCTATTTTATCATAAACCAAAACTCTGAATTGGAAACAATTATATGGACTCATCTCAAATCTTCTAAGATAAATTTCCATGTAGCTTCTATTATCTAAATCTACTTATTAAATGATACTACAGTTTAACCTATTTAAGTTGGGGACAAATAGTAGGGCATACATTAAAATCACACAGAAAGTTAACAAATTTTTATGTGTTTATATATCAAACAAAAAATTATTTTGTTTCCTTACCAAGTTATGATAGGTATGAAAGTTTTGATTTTATTAGTGGTCCATTAAGAAACTATATTTGGCACACATTTCCAAGGGTTCAGCTTAAATTAATATTAAACTATGAAATCAGCAGATTATTCTGATGAGTGCCATTAACCTACAAAAGTACTGCCTGATGAAACTTGGCTGCCTAATGAAAAATTCATTTATAAAATTCAGAAATCCTTAAGAAATAAAAGGTTACACTTACTAATAACTCTTCATGACTGGTAATGTCCTCTTAAAAGAAATTCTCAAATAGAAAATTAACCAATGGATTTACCCGCTTATTTGTAAAATACTTGTTAGTAACAGACTTACTTTTAATCTGTAAAGACTAGCCAACTAAGATTTCTTAAGCAAAAATTAAAAAGGGAAAGCTATTGTATTTTTCAGAAATTTCACTGTAAGGTACAATATTAATTTTCTGCTTAGTCAAAATAAGATGAAAATGTTATTAACATGCTAGCATACATGTATAAATTGTTTTCATCAATTTATAATTATTTATCAGAATCCATCAAAAAGTTATGTTTTTATTACTTCCTGTCATTATCTTCCACAGAAAACATTCTACACATACCTGGACAATTTTCTCATTAACTCTGAACAACTAGTGTAAGTAAAATCTAGGGGTCTAGATTGAATCTCTCTGGGATCCCTCACAATGAAGGTAAACTAGTGAACTAGCTATCAACACACAACCTTCTAGGGTAGTGGTTCTCTAAGTGTGGTGCCCAGACAAGCAGTTTCAGCATCACCTGGGAACAAATTATGCATCAAAATCCCTGGGGGTGAGGTTTCAACAAGCCTTCCAAGTGATTCTGATGCACATGGAATTCACTATTTAAGAATGTATTTTAAATAGAACATTAGAACATTCTTTAACACCATACACAAAAATAAACTCAAAATGGATTAAAGACCTAAATGTAAAACCAGCCACTATACAACTCTTAGAGGAAAACATAGGCAGAATACTCTCTGACATAAATCACAGCAAGATCTTTTTCAATCTGTCTCGCAGAGTAATGGGAATAAAACCAAAAATAAACAAATGGGACCTAATTACACAGAATGGGAGAAAATATTTGCAAATGATGTGATCAACAAGGGATTAGTCTCCAAAATTTACAAACAGCTTATGCAGCTTAATATCATCAAAACAAAAAACCCAATCAAAAAATGGAAACTAACACACCATTGTGAAGCAATTATACTCCAATAAAGATGTTAAAAAAAAAGGGGGGGGGCTTCCCTGGTGGCGCAGTTGTTGAGAGTCTGCCTGCCGATTCAGGGGACACGGGTTCGTGCCCCGGTCTGGGAAGATCCCACATACCGCGGAGCGGCTGCGCCCGTGAGCCATGGCCGCTGAGCCTGCGCGTCCGGAGCCTGTTGCTCCGCAACGGGAAAGGCCACAACAGTGAGAGGCCCGCGTAACGCAAAAAAAAAAAAAAAAAAAAAAAAAAATGGGCCTAATACCTAAATTGACATTTCTCCAAAGAAGACATGGCCAAGAGGCACATGAAAAGATGTTCAATATCGCTAATTATTAGAGAAATGCAAATCAAATCTACAATGAGATATCACCTCACACCAGTCAGAATGGCTATCATCAAAAAATCCACAAACAATAAATGCTGGAGAGGGTGTGGAGAGAAGGGTACCCTCTTGCACTGTTGGTGTGAATATAAATTGATACCGCCACTGTGGAGAACAGTATAGAGGTTCCTTAAAAATTTAAAAATAAAGCTACCATATGATCCTGAAATCCCCTTCCTGGGCATATATCTGGAGAAAAACATGGTCCAAAAGGATACATGCACCCCAATGTTCATTGAAGCACTGTTTACAATAGCGCAGACATGGAAGCAACCTAAATGTCCATCGACAGAGGAACAGATAAAGAAGATGGGGCCCATACATACAATGGAATATTACTCAGCCATTAAAAAAGAATGAAATAACACCATTTGCAGCAACATGGATGGAACTAGAGATTGTCATACTGAGTAAAGTAAGTCAGACAGAGAAAGAAATATTGTTTGATATTGCTTATATGCAGAATCTTAAAAAAACGATACAAATGAACTTATTTACAAAACAGCAACAGACTTACAGACTGAGAAAAGGAACTTATGGTTACCAGGGAGGGAAGGGTAGCAGGGAGGGATAGTTAGGGAGTTTGGGATTGACATGTACCCACTGCTATATTTAAGATGGATAACCAACAAGGACCTACTGTATAGCACAGGGAACTCTGTTCAATATTATGTAACAACCTAAATGGGAAAAGAATTTGAAGAAGATAGATACATGTATATGTATAACTGAATCACTTTGCTGTACAACTGAAACTAACACAACATTGTTAATCAACTATACTCCAATATAAAATAAAAAGTTTAAGAAAAAGAATGTATTTTGTTTAGTAATAACTTGAGCAATGATTTAAAGGAAGAAAATACAAAGAGTCTTTGGGGCAGAGAGGGTACTTATGTTGTGGTGTACTCACGGTGATATCATGCAATTACTGCCTTATGTAGCAGAAGCTGGGACTCAGCAAATATTTGTACTCCTTTTCAACTCAATGTTACAATTCCTTAAATGAGTTAGGTGCATAAATAAATGAAGATTGCAGAGACTGCAGACAGGGAAACTTCTTTGGAGAACACAGTTTGGAGTGCATTGAGAAATGAAACCAAGGTCTGAGATGAAGGTATAAAATAGTGCTGATTATGGGAATTTAAAAGAATTAGCCAGTGCAAAAAGTCATAAAGCAATGAAAAGAATTATTGGTTAGTTGGACAGGGGAGTAAAGGAGAAAGAAATCAAAGGAGAATTCCAATTATTAAACAAAGACTGGAATGGAATTTATGGAGTTCTCGATAATGCCTGGTGTATTACTAGGATTCAGTTTAGGTGGTAGGTAATCTAATTTATTATATAATTTCCTTTCATTGCAGATGGTGAGGAGGATATGCATAGATATGTGGAGAAAGAGGGAGAGAAAGAAAACAAGAGAGTAGGAGGGAAAATGAGTACTAAACCAATACCTAATACTCATTGCAAGATCTGACCACAAAAGACACAAAAATCCAGAAATGCAGGTGATTTTTCTCTGGTGATTTATGCAGTCCTTGATCCCTTTTATACTGCTAGATCCACTGTCTTGTTCTTTGGACCTGTCAGGGCAATGGAAATTCATTTTTGTTTTCTTCTTTCCTGGAAAGAGGTGATAGTGAGTACCACAATGTAAGCACTGCCAGTTGCTCTAAAGCAGTGCTTGTTTTAATAGTTTCCAACCAAGAGGGATGTTGAGTAATGTTACATACGTCATGATTGTGCTCAAGATTAATTAATGCGGCCCAGGCAGAACTACAGCATGAATGATGGATACTTAGATTATGGAGATCCAGCTTTATTAAACCTTACATTTAAATAGAAAGTCTAAACAAATAAACGCTGGAGCGGAGGACTATCTAGCACTGTATAAACTGGCAAGATTACAGCCTTCCTTGGGAGAAGTATTCTTATCAGCAGTGAGTTAGGCTACAATTCAGGGAATCTCCTGGATTAATGCCAAACACAAAGATCTTGTACTAACTCTCCTTGATTCAGAAGTTTAATATGCTATTAGAACCTCTTGAGGAGTTAAGTAATTGTTTATTTCAAAGTTATTTTCCTCCTTATACTAACCCTAATTATCTTAGAAAATTTTAAATTCTGAAAGGAAAATGATTAGAGAATATTAGATAATATTGTATCTGAGAGAATATAAGAAAAGAACATTCTTCCTAGAGTAGCCTGAATGCTAATCTGGCTCCACCATTAATTTACTGTGATATTAATAATTTATGTATCTAAGTCTTGCATCTGTAAGTTGAAGTGCTTGTACTGTAATATAGCTTTATGATTATGCTTACAACTAAGTTTAAGGTTCATTAATGGTGACTATTATTTACGTATAGAAAACAGAATCACTACTTTTTATGTATGAAATCAAATCAACAAAGGCTTGGCATTTGCCCTTTAAAAGTAGGCTCGATGGAATGTAGAATGTGACTAAATAATATATTATAAATGTCTGAAACAGCCTCACTGATGTGGGTAAGGGAATAGGTGGTGAATTAAGTAACTTTGGAAATGAGGTGAAACTGTGAGATTAACAGCAAAAACAATTACACAAATGCACAGAATCTTATGGACAAAGCTGTTTCCCACAGAAGTACAGGTTAACAATTCTGAAACTACTATACTTGTAACCTGGAGTTAAACAATTAGGCAAAGATGGTGGATGGTAGGAAAAAAGTTTCCCACTGTTGGAGTGGGAGGTCACAGAAAAGCAAGGGGAGGAGGCTAGAATGATCCATGTGATGATGGATGAGACATGGAGACATCAGTAGGAACTCAAGTTTCACTTAATATAGAGATGTATCTTTATAGTTATAAATATTTATACATCTGCATACATACATGGGTTAGGAAACACCCATGTATTTCCTTGCTCTCTCAGCAACTTTATGTACAAAATATACATTCTTCTCAAGTCTACATGGAACACTGTCCAGGACAGACCATATGCTGAGCCATAAACAAACCTAAATAAGTTTAAAAGGATTGAAATCATACAAAGTATGTTCTAAGGCTACAATGGAATGAAATTAGAAATCACTAATGAAAGAAATTTGGCAAATTTCTATATGACTCAGCAATTCCATTGCTAGGGCTATACCCAAGAGAAATGAAAACATGTCCACACAAAAATCTGTACATGAATGTTGACAGTAGCATTATTAATCATAGCCAAAAAAGTAGAAACAACCCAAATGACCATCACATGATGAATGGATAATTAAAATGTGAGATAGCCATACAGTGGAATATTATTCAGCAATATAAAGAAATGAAGTACAGATACATGCTTCAACACTGATGAACCTTGAAAACATAATACTAAGCGAAAGAAGTTAGTCACAAAAGACAACATATTGTACGATTCTATTTGTATGAAATGTACAGAATAAGCAAATCAATAGAAATCACTAACCAGTAGTTGTCTAGGGTTGCAGGGGAATTAGGAGAAAATGGGTAGTGATGGTTAATGGTTATGGGATTTCTCTTCATGGTGATGAAAATGTTCTAAATTTGACTGTGGTGATGCATGAACAATTCTGTGAGTATACTAACCACCATTCAACTGTGCCATTAAAGGAGTGAAATCATAAGATTTCATATGATTCATATCTCAACAAAGCTGGTATAAAAATATAGTAAGGAAAGGAGGAGTATGTGTAAATTGATTATAAAATGATATATTTTTATAAATATGACTTAATGAATAAATTTTAATTTGTGTAGATTTTCAAACTTCATGTGGTCCATACAAAAAAACAGACAACAGGCCAGATTTATACATAACTCAAGAACCAAGAATGATTTTTACATTTTTAAATGATTGAAAAGTTAAACGAAGAATATTTTATGAGAGGTGAAAATTATATAAAATTCATATTTCAAGGTCCATAAATAAAGTTTCATTAGAACCTAGCCATGTTCATTCATTTATGCATCATCCATGGTGGCTTTTATACTACAGTGTGTCAGTTAAGTACTTGTGACTTTATGGCCTACAAAGAAGCCTAAAATATTTACTCTCTGGCTTTTTGCAGAAAAAAAATTTTGTTACATTTCCCAGTCACGATGAGGAGCCCAAAGAAAGGAAATATATAGCCAAGTGTAGTAGTCTGTGCCTGAACTGATGCAAATGCAATGAAGATTAAAAGGAGATACTGGATTCAAATTAAATAGAACGATAGATTTCATTACTCATTGATCTTTCTTCGCTCCGTAGTCCTCACCACAAGCAGAATCATCTTTCTATAGCAATTATCTCCTTACATTTCTTTAGTGATTACCTAAACTTTCAATACAAAATAGAAACCCTCCAGAAACATGCAAAATCATTCATGATATACTTCAAAAAAATTTTTACATAGATTTTAAAGTTAAAATTTTTAAATATAAAGAAAAATACAAGTTAAACTGAAATTTAAAAATCTAAATTTTTGGAACAGAATGATTTGGCATTTGAGGGTAATGCTAAACATTAGATAAATCACAGTTTATTATACATAATGAAGAAAAATTCTAGAGTATTATGAATTTTTCCTTCAAAAATAGAAACAAATATTATTTGCAAAAATAGTTTCCCATTTCTTATATAGTTTTAAAGAAGTTTCAAAATTTAGTCATTTCTACTTATCTACCTAAAAATTGTAAAATACAGCATTTGACTTAGTTTAATTCAGATAATAATTTTATATACCAGTATATATGTAATATATACCATGAGAATGAAGGTTTCTTTTTCCACTAAAAAGCCTTGTTTAATAATTAATTTATTCAGAACAGTATTCTCCTCTCTCCAGTACACTTGTGAGCATAGCATTCAAAGCTGGTCTAATAATTGCAAAAATATATGACTGAGAAGAGAAGAAAAAAAATTAAGTAATACAAATTGATATAAGAAAAAACTTCCCATTTATTTTTTAAAACAAACTAATCAAATTATTTAATTAATTTTCATTTTCAAAACTTTGCTTAATAGTTTCACGCTAATGCATGAGTACTTGCCTGATTTTTTTTAAAAAAGTGGAAATTCTTCATAACCAGATAAAGCCATCATGTCTGCTGCTTCAAAATGAATGGTTCTCCATTGGGCCAGTTGTAGGCTCGGTTGCAGACCACCAAAATAAAGCGAATATCGCAATAAAGCGAGTCCCATGAATTTTTTGGTTTCCCAGTGCATACACGAATTACATTTACACTATACCGTAGTCTGTTACGTGTGCAGTAGCATTATGTCTAAAAGAACAACATATATACCTTAATTTAAAAATAGTCTATTGCTAAAACATGCTAACCATCATCTAAGCCTTCAGCAAGTCATAATCTTTTTTCAATAGTTACATCACAGATCACTGGCCACCATAACAAATACAATAATAATAAAAAGTTTGAAATATTGCAAAAAGTACCATAATGTGACACAGACATGATGTGAGCAAATACCATTGGAAAAATGATGCCGATAGACTTGCTCAATGCAAGATTGCCACAAACCTTCAACTTGGAAAAAAACGCAAGATCTGTGAAGTGCAGTAAAGCAGAACGCAATAAAACAAAGTATGCCTGTAAAATATCACATGAAAGTAGAAGAAGGTTTAATAAAACACACCTTCTGCTAAGAGACTGTGACACCCAAAACATTTGGAAAGTATTGCTTGGTTCATTTCTTATGTTTAGGTTGCTTAATCTATAGAACTTTCAAGTTTTTACCTTTTAATAATTAATTCACTCCGTAACCTCAATTCTTATGCAGAACTGTCCAATTTGACTAAAATAATAAATGTGTTCCTAAAACACAAAATAAACACAAAACATCTCATACATTCCAGGATACAGAAGTCACTGCATAAGGCACAAACGGGTGTGGATAAAATCTCTGGTAACAGCATTAGATTCTGCACCTGTGCACTTGAAGACATCACCTCTTCACTCTCCCAGCTGCTGAAAAACTGAGATGGAAGTTGGAAAAACATTTGGGACTATAAATTTAAGAACCAGGAATAACTTTAGATCAATTTTCAAGTCAATATTTAACTTTTAGATCATGTGGACCTAATGCATTTGCAAAGTTTGAGCAGACATTTTCTTAGGTCAGATGACCATAACCATTACTGGAAGGAACTGAAGTTGCACGGAGTTACCAACAGCACAAACATCATTGGTGCTGACAAAGCAGTTCTTCCTTGGCCCAGTTACAAAAACACATAAACAAAACAAATAAAACCAAAGAGATGGGGAAAAAACTTCACGTAGAGAAAAAAAAATGTTTTTCTCTGGTAGCAGATCAATATCTACAGTGTCTGAAAAAAACACTTAAAGTGAAAATATTTTCAGTCATCAAGTAAAGCATCTGTTTTTCTTTGTTTGTTTTTGTTGGGTGTTTTTTGCGGTACGCGGGCCTCTCACTGCTGTGGCCTCTCCTCTTGCGGAGCACAGGCTCCGGACGTGCAGGCTCAGCGGCCATGGCTCATGGGCCCAGCCGCTCCGCGGCATGTGGGATCTTCCCGGACCGGGGCACGAACCCGTGTCCCCTGCATCGGCAGGCGGACTCTCAACCACTGCGCCACCAGGGAAGCCCAAGTAAAGCATCTGTTTTGAAATCAAAATGGAAAAGCTTGGATAAACCCAATAAATCATTTCTACAGTATGTATTACACTACACCAATCTTAGAGAGTTTAAATTTAGATTTCTTTGGAGGATAAATGAGGCAATATGTTATTTTTCAAATGAGGTTTATATTATTCATATTGTTTAATTTTATAAAAAATAATTGGGAACTACTCATGGAACATAAACATTAAAATATGTTCATCGAAAATTTTCAAATTGCCTCATTCCTTTCGACATTTCATAAAACACTAATTTAAGATCAAGTTGGTGGCTCTCTCTGTGTTCTGCTTCAACTGTTTGCCTGTGTCAATTGTAGAAGATGAACTTTATTGAATCAATACTTAGAAATATGGAGATATATGTATACATATAATTATAAGCAATTATACGCCAATAAAGATGTTAAAAAAAATATGGGCTTCAGTGAAAAATTCGTGGGAAACCAAGAGGCTTTACATCACAAACCACAAAATAAACAACTCAGTAACAAATTTATGTTACACGTTTCCAATCACTCCAAAGTCCAACTTTTGCTCTCTCCTGACCATTGCCTTGTGAGGCCTCTACATTGTGCTTTGCTGCCTGACTTCCTAGACCCTCTGTCCCAGCTTCCTTCTTCTCTCTCTCCTTCCCTTTCAGAGCAATTAACCCCCGTCTCATTGCCTCCACTGCTACCCATCATATCCATAAGCATGCTCAGAAAACAAGACAAGCTCCTGTTGCCACGATTTACCTTCCTTCAGAAGCAGAAAGGGAATTGAAAAGAATAGCTTTATTTTCCTGTCACATTTTTGAACTGTAATTCAGTAAGTTTTCAAAGGTTAGAAAATAATTCAATAACATGGAACAATACTCTGTATCACAGTAGATATCATAAAAGCTAGATGGAATAATATCTATAAATTTTACATGAGAACTATTACTTTTGCCCAAACCAAGTCAGTTACAGACATAAAAAATTTTATATTACAACAAATTATTTTAACTAATAAATCCAGAATGCAAATAGTCAATAATTCTATTTCTCTCAGAAAGAATAATTTAGTTTTGCAAGTAACTACTTATTTTCTCCTAGAAGAATTAATAAATAAATGTCAATTGTAAATTCTTCTTTCATAGAAAATTTTGAGCCTCAGTGTTTTCTTCTCATTGTCCATTAAAAATGTACTTAAGGGTTTCCCTGGTGGCACAGTGGTTGGCAGTCCTCCTGCCGATGCAGGGGCCGCGGGTTCATGCCCCGGTCCGGGACGATCCCGCGTGCCGCGGAGCGGCTGAGCCCATAAGCCATGGCCACTGAGCCTGCGCGTCCGGAGCCTGTGCACCGCAACGGGAGGGGCCACGACAGTGAGAGGCCCGCGTACCGCAGAACAAACAAACAAACAAAAAATGTACTTAAAACACTAGGTTTGACTTTAAACAAAATGTCCTTTCTTAAAGGTTTTTGCAAAGATGGAAATAAACATTAATTCACAAGTTTAAAAAATGACTGTAAATTTCAAGATATTAGACACAGCAAACCTTCTAAAAGAATTCAGAACACTGCCAAAATAATGACTTATGATTTGATTGGTTCTTTGTCTCACCTGAATTTTAAGATAGAGAATGTAAATTACATATACTGCCGAACATAGTGTGAGAGATAAGTATATATTATTTAAAACATGCAACACTAAAATAAAATCTCAGACTCATTTATTTCTGTAGATTCTAGGTGTTTAAGTAAAATTCTATAATATGTATAAATATTTAAGTAAAATTTTTAAATCTGGAAAATCAGGTTACAACTACAGTGATATCTCATGTATCCAAGAGTTATCTTACCAGAACAATCCATTAAAGACTAAGCTTTTTGGACTAATATCTCTTAACCAGTATATTTATTGTTACTACTATCCCACATTCCACGTTTCATTAGTTGATTTTACATCCTACTTGTCAAAACATGAACAATGGAGTGAAGGCGGCTTGTCTTTTTAATCATTATACACACACACTTTAGGTAGGACTTCGCATATTTCATAGTGGTGAATTGAACTGAACTGAATTGAACCGAACTGAATTGAACCGAAAGAAAATATTCAGGCTGACCCCACCCTATTACATAGCTTTCTAAAACAAAAGCAGGAAAGATCTGAACAATCAGTGATTCAAAGAAAGAAAGAAATTAAGATTTAAAAACTAAAATTAAGATTCAAAGAAAGAAAGAAATTAAGATTTAAAAACCGAATCTATTGACATACATAATATTCAAGTATATTTAAAATTACACAAAGAAGATGATATGGTTTAATCACTTTGGCTTACACTAATAACACCTTACCCAAATCCAATAGTGTAGTAACTATTTTTAACTAGGGCAATTAGTAATTGTTTTAAATAAGTAAATATACTTTCTTTAAAAAAAATTCATTTTTAAAGAGTCTTCAGAAACATGATTGAGGGTAACTGAAATTGCAAGTAACTATAAAATGCATAAATTATCCTTAATATAATAAACACTGTTTTTATATACAATGAATTGAGACTAGAATTCAAGGTATTCAAAGTTATTTCACCTGCATAGAAGAAAAGAGTTTTATTTATTTTAATACTATTATTTTAAATTAAGCTGTTCAGACTAACAGTGTCCTAGACACTTTTAGCAGTGTTATTTTGTGCAATTAAATAATAACAAACAATAAAACTTCCTTTTAAAATAGGAAACTAAAAAAACAAAAATACTGCACATTAAATTATCTAACCTTTCTGCTGAAGGATCTACTGACAATGCCAATATGACAGTTTACAATTATAAACATTAACATCACTTTTTTTATTATCATGTTTTATGCCATGTTATGCACAAGATTTATTACATTATTTCAAACACTTTCAAGAAAACTTTAATTGTAAAAGTAATATAATGCCATTATTGAAAATTTAGAAAAGTAAAATTTACAAAATCATGTATTTTAATAACTACTCCCAAAGTAGACTCTTTTAATATTAGTATATTTTTCCAGATTACCTATGTTTACATTCTTCCAAAATTGTGGAGCTCCTTTTCAATGGGCCTTTTACGCATACCATTTTAATCACCATCTTCCTAAATATCTAAGTAGTCTCCAAAATCTCAATGTTTAAGGACTCTGTACAAATCCAATATATGGATTCAATTTATTTAAATTTTGCTTACATCTGTGGAATTTCAGTTAATTCTTTTGTATGTATGAATAATGAAAATAAAGCATTCTTGTATCTGAATTACTTTCTTCTGCTTCTTTATTCTGATTGCCCTAGTTTAACTAGTAAGTGAATATAAATGTAATTGGCAGTTGAAGGTTTTTTTTAAATTCAATAGGAAATATTAAAATATCCCACCTCAAAGTCTGCACCAATATACATTTGTCTTCACAATTTGTAATTATGTTCAACACAATTTATCATAACATCAATATTTGTACAATATTTGCTTTTGGTGTCCAATACAAAATCTGTGAGGTTGAGCCTAAAAATGAGTTAATACTCCTAACTCTTAAATTTTTTAATCCTATTTTTTTGTGTTTTCTCAAGAAAATTTCTGAAAGCCAACTACGATACGCCGTTGCTAAATTTCTGCATTTTCTTTTTTAGTTTATGTGTAACACAGACAGCAGAAGGAATTTCCATTGTCAAATACATAGTGGCCATTACAAATGTGACTAGGAGAAAATAACTTCATGCATCTGACAATCTTTAAAACTATTGTTATTTTAAAATCAATGGTAAATTTACCTTCCACCATGTATGTCATTATATCTAATGAAACTTAAATACATAATTTTCAGAGTTATAGTGAGTCAATGTCTTCCACTGTGTTCATTCTATCAAATTATCCTTTCTCTATAGCATGGTTTTAATTTTTAGTCCTACCTTTTATTTTTTAAGACATTTTCTGTTCTCTTTAGCCAAAAAGATGATGCTCTGGAAAGATTATCCACATATTACCTTGCCTAATATCTATGAATTTTCTGCTGCTGCCTCCTCATTTAATGTTCATATAAAATTTTCAAATTCAGTCAAACGCCTGACTTACAGTAATAATGATTTCAGGCAAAATAAACAATGTTGCTACTGAATTTACATATTAAAATGTTTAAAACACAATGCAGTATTTTATAAGTGAGTAAAGTGCTGTCTCATAAAAGAGCATAAAAAGGAACATGCCTAAGAAGGAAGACTAATAAGTAGACAGACAGACAAGGAGGAGACCCAACACTGGGGCAGGACACATCAAAAAGTAATAATAATACTAAAAAAAAAGGGAAGAGGAGGAGGAAGAGGCCTGGAAGTAACACACATCATTCTCTTTTCAGGCACTTTGTGTTCAGCTGTGTATATTTTTACCAGCAGAATCCTCCAAAATTTTAATGTTTTGAAAACAATTTCTCAGTTTACCAGACCAGCAATGCTTTCCCAAAATGAAGGAGTGCTGATAAAAATCCTTTCTCTCTAAGTAATTCTTCTCATACTTATGGCAGGTAATAATCACACTGTGAATTAATAAAGGAGTCATTGGGAGGCACAAATGGAAACTAAGCCGCCAGCGGCTAGCAGGCAGAGTCACCAGGGACGAGTGAAAGGCCACGCTCTGCCAGCTGATACACAGGACAGAGGACAGCCCAGGCCTTACGATCAACACAACTCCATGGTTGACATTTGCACATTCTTGTTATTTACTGCTCAGAATTCAACATCTCTAAGAAAAGGCCTAGAGATGGGAGATTTAAAAAATATAAAGATTCAAGCTATATAACACAACTCTCAAATCTGGCTGAACTCAACTCAGAGGCATCTAAAGTGAAGTATCCTAAGAATTAGGGACAGGGTCATTAAACACTCAGTTGAAATTGAAAGTAATACATTTAAAAAATACATAAATGCAAAACAACCTGACTTCTAGTTACAATCAATAAATACATACAGTAGTCCCGTCTTACCCAGGAGGAATATGTTCCAAGACCCCCAGTGGATGCCTGAAGCTGCAGATGGTACTAAACCCAGTATATACTCTATTTTCCTATACACACATACTTAGATACAATAAAGTTTAATTTATAAATTAGGCACAGTATAACACCAATAATGAATAACAGTAATTATAACAATATACAGTAATAAAAGTTATGTGAATGTGCTCCCTCTCTCCCTCTTCCTCTCCCTCTTTTTCCCTCTCCCTCTCTCTCAAAATAGGTTATTCTACTGTACTCACCCTTCTTGTGATGATGTGAGATAATAAAATGCCTACGTGATGAGATGAACTGGGGTGAATGAGGTAGGTGCTGGGATGGAACATTAGGCTACTGTTGACCTTCTGACAATACATCAGAAGAAGGATGATCCTGGATCACTGACCCACGATGATGTCAACGGTTACTGAACTATATGAAACCTGACGTCGGTCAGGAACAGATGTCAATGGTTGGAGATCCTGGGGGGATTGGAACAGGGAGAGATTTCACCATGATACTACTCTGAACAGCACAAAATTTAAAACTATCAATTGTTTATTTATGGAATTTTACCTTTAATATTTTCAAACTGTGGTGGTCCACGGGTAACTGAAACCTCGGATAAGGGGGGACTACTGTACTTACATAAAAAGGGGTCTTGCGGAGACATGGTTTGCAAGAGAGAGTCCCAGGGTTCTATGTAGTCTGTTCAACTATTCAGAGAGACCCTGGAACTTCTCAAGTTTAATGAACATAGTCAAGGATATTCCTCAGAAGCCACAAATGATGCAAATTGAAAAGCTAGTAGTACGAATAGAATCTAGAAAATACATAAGCAAGACAGCAGCTTTTTCTTTATGCAGAAGTTAGGTGGTCTCACATGGTGACAGGGACATCTAATCCATCCAGGCATCATATCCATATAGTAAATATGAAGGTAATAATCTTCTAATGTTTAAAAACTTCAGTTGTTAATCTCTGCTTTGATTCTATTCTCATCTAGTGGCCTTGAGATAGTATTTTAAGTTTTTATTTATTTACAAAGAGTCTCCAATGTGTTTACATCCATAAACAGAACAAGAACATAAAGATTCAAAAATTACAGTCTCAATTTTCAAAGTTTGCTATTTAAAATGGTGGAATCTCAAAATCTTTGTGGATAGATACAGAGGATATAGGTGTACTTTTTTATGTGAAAATGCAAATGACCTAGGTTGGCCAATATAATATTAAAGAAGATTAATAAGATAGTGTATTAAATTACAGAATAAAGTCAATATAAAAAAATCTTTGCCTTCAGAGAAATTATTGCCTAGTAAATATTAATGAGTTTCTCATTGTTTCTTGCAAATTAAGTGTTTTGTGATTCTATGTCTTCGCTTACACCATTCCTCAATCTAGAATATTTCCTTCTCATCTTCACCTGGTGAAATAACAATTTATCTTTATGACTCAGTTTAGTTGTCATCTGGACAAAGCCTTCCCAGTTCCTCCAGGCACATTTGGTTGTTCTCTCATTTCAGCAAATAGGACTTTATTTGTACCTGTGCTGTACCACTAATTACTTATATAATGGTTATGTGTTTGTATTTCTGCCGTTCTTGCTAGACCAGGTATTATTTTAAATTCATAGGAAAGGTAACTTCTTAATCCCCAGCATATTGTATAATGCCTATAATTTAAAACTTTCTTGGGTGAACTGTACTTTGTAAAACATTATGGACACACCAAGACGTATAAGACATAGCCCCTACTCTCAGTACATTTGCAGATTTCTTGTAAACTTCTCTGGAATAGAAATTTAAATCATGTCGGGAATTACAAAGCTTCAGAAAAGTGAGAATTGATCAGTGTTTAGTAAACAATGAAACCAAAACAATATATGCTAAAGTGAGTATTGGTGAAAATTAATTGTGGTCTGAAGAATTTGGAAATGCATAACCATAATCTGTTTAAGAACTTTATAAAACATATTAGCATGCCTTGACAGCTCTACAATGATGAAACATTCTCTCAATTATAATAAAGGAGGCAGGAATGTACAGTGGAGAAAGGACAGCCTCTTCAATAAGTGGTGCTGGGAAAACTGGACAGGTACATGTAAAAGTATGAGATTAGAACACTCCCTAACACCATACACAAAAATAAGCTCAAAATGGATTAAAGACCTAAATTTAAGGCCAGAAACTATCAAACTCTTAGAGGAAAACATAGGCAGAACACTCTATGACATAAATCACAGCAAGATCCTTTCTGACCCACCTCCTAGAGTAATGGAAATAAAAACAAAAATAAACAAATGGGACCTAATGAAACTTCGAAGCTTTTGCACAGCAAAGGAAACCATAAACAAGACCAAAAGACAACCCTCAGAATGGGAGAAAATATTTGCAAATGAAGCAACTGACGAAGGATTAATCACCAAAATTTATAAGCAGCTCATGCAGCTTAATAACAAAAAAACAAACAACCCAATCCAAAAATGGGCAGAAGACCTAAATAGACATTTCTCCAAAGAAGATATACAGACTGCCAACAAACATATGAAAGAATGCTCAACATCATTAGAGAAATGCAAATCAAAACTACAATGAGATATCATCTCACACCAGTCAGAATGGCCATCATCAAAAAATCTAGAAACAATAAATGCTGGAGAGGGGGTAGAGAAAAGGGAACACTCTTGCACTGCTGGTGGGAATGTGAATTGGTTCAGCCACTATGAAGAACAGTATGGAGGTTCCTTAAAAAACTACAAATAGAACTACCATATGACCCAGCAATCCCACTACTGGGCATATACCCTGAGAAAACCAAAATTCAAAAAGAGTCATGTACCAAAATGTTCATTGCAGCTCTATTTACAATAGCCCAGAGATGGAAACAACCTAAGTGCCCATCATCGGATGAATGGATAAAGAAGATGTGGCACATATATACAATGGAATATTACTCAGCCATAAAAAGAAACGAAATTGAGCTATTTGTAATGAGGTGGATAGACCTAGAGTCTGTCATACAGAGTGAAGTAAGTCAGAAAGAAAAAGACAAATACCGTATGCTAACACATATATATGGAATTTAAGAAAAAGAAATGTAATGAAGAACCTAGGGGTAAGACAGGAATAAAGACGCAGACCTACTGGATAACGGACTTGAGGTTATGGGGAGGGGGAAGGGTGAGCTGTGACAGGGCGAGAGAGAGTCATGGACATATACACACTAACAAACGTAGTAAGGTAGATAGCTAGTGGGAAGCAGCCGCATGGCACAGGGATATTGGCTTGGTGCTTTGTGACTGCCTGGAGGGGTGGGATAGGGAGGGTGGGAGGGAGACGCAAGCAGGAAGAGATATGGGAACATATGTATATATATAATGGATTCATTTTGTTGTGAAGCAGAAACGAACACACCATTGTAAAGCAATTATACTCCAATAAAGATGTTAAAAAAAAAAAGAATTCCCAATCTTACTTGATCGTAGATCGAGAAAGAGAGAGATAGAGCCTATTATTACTCTATGAGCCTAGTCTTACACGAAAGGTTTTATTTCCCCCACCAAAAAAAAAATGTTGATGTAAAGTTAATCAAGGAAAGTGAAAGTGGAAACATTAGTACCATATATTTCACACATGCATGTTATTTCTCTATGGACTTCTCTGGTTTTTTTGTCCCTCCTTTGTCTCATAGATATGCGTTTATTTTTTCAAATCCATTCTATTTTTGTTTCATCTGAGCTGTAGCAGAAACAAAGAGTATTAAAAGTAGCTTCTGTGTTCTTTAACTCATGCCTGCATCCCTCATTTAATCAGTATGTCACTGGCTTTGTGGTAATGATGCCCTGAGAGGGCTCAAAAACAAAGGGAAACAAGACAAATGATTGACCAAGCAGTAACAAAAAAGGGAGGTTATCTGGTGACTATCAGAAAACATTGAAGCTGACAGGCTGCTGTATTTATTATCAGGTTCACGGTAGAATCAGAAAAAAAAGTTTATCTTTCCTTTTATATGCATTAGAAAGGTTATCTGACCACAAACATATGGGAAATCTCTCTTTAGTTATACATATTTACACAACGCTTCCAGTGCACTCTTGCCTTGGTGGTCTAAAAGAAGTCTCCGAAGAAACGTCAGACATGATAAATTGTACACAATTAAACATGCTGGATAAAATAATTTTGGCGGAAAAATATTTGTTTCATCTCATGTGTTTTAAATATTACAGTGAAAATAGGGTAAGCATGTTTTAAAAAGATAGAACAGAAGACTTACGTTATTCTGACCTTAACAAGAGCATCCCACATATGAATAGCCAAACCAGTCATTAAAAATTCGCCATCAATCATTCTAACCGTTTCCCACCATGTCATCCTATTAATTGAGCAGAACTTCTAATTAGTCTGAGATTACGGACAGAAGACACAGCTGAGTGTTGGGTTGAATGGCTCTACCTGCAAACCTCAAAGGCACACACTGATGGCCTGTGTCTTCCAAAAAATGGAGAACTCTAGCCATGAGTGGTCTTGCAGGAGAGGGAACACACTGCATAATTACATGGGAGGGCTTTGTCTGTCCTGCTGGTGAGAATTATGATCTAATTTTGAAATAAAAATGGATTCTAAAAAAACTACCATAATTTTTTTGAGAAGAAAGATGTGTGAAAAACTAATAACACTTGTTGCTCAGACGACATCAGTCATGATTCTGTTCACAATCTAAGTTAATGAACTAAGCCCCTACTTGTTTATTAATCAACAAGGGTATCTATTATGAGTTGTATGGGCTCTGTTTTCATTTTAAACAGAGTTTAAAATGTATTACATGGTTTATTCATTCCATTTCAGGATTCAGTCAGCTATGTGGCTAGTAAACAATTTTACAACAAAATATCCTATTAAATTTTTTAGGAATGTCACTTTTTCCCACCTCAGAAATTTAGCACATAGATATTTGAAAATAGATACAGAACACAGGTAATTCTTCAAAATGATAGCAAAGGAAGAAACTTTTACAATATTCCCTTTTTTCCTTCTTCCCTCCCTCCCTCCCTTCTGCCACCCTCTCTTCCTCCCCCGCTTTTCTCTCTTATTTTCTTGTTTCCTTCGTGGTTTTTTCTCTACTCATTTGTATTCTTATCATATATTTGAATCAATATTTTGATCTCAAAATGATCAGTAAAAAAGTACATGGACAGGGGCTTCCCTGGTGGCGCAGCGGTTGAGAGTCCACCTGCCGATGCAGGGGACACGGGTTCGCGCCCCTGTCCGGGAAGACCCCACATGCCGTGGAGCGGCTGGGCCCGTGAGCCATGGCCGCTGAGCCTGCGCGTCTGGAGCCTGTGCTCCGCAATGGGAGAGGCCACAACAGTGAGAGGCCCGCGTACCACAAAAAAAAAAAAAAAAAGTACATGGACAAATCAATAGTGGACTAATACATACATATATACTTCAAGTATTTACATAGGAGAGGTAATCAAATAACTGCAAGAAGATTTCAAGAGGAAAAATTCTAAATGGAAAATGATCTTACACTTTATCCTTTTTGCATATATTGACTCTTGAATGAATGTTACTTAATATCTTTAAATATACATTCAATAAGTTATATGCATTGACAAAAAGTTAAAACCTAACCAGAGAGAATATGTATTTTAACCTTAAAATGGACTTAGCATTTATTAAATTTTAATCTGTCAAATGTTACTGTGAAATGAGAATTATATTTAATTACAGAGAGCTTAGTTTCTAGAAGGTGACACAATTATCTTCTAAAGATAAAATATTTTATATTTTCACTGGTTTATATTTTCACTGGTTTATTAGCTTTTTAGATAAAATTATAATATTGCTGTCCTATAATACTAAGAAATATGTTGATCTCTTGGCAAGTAAGAACTATTTATTCATTGCATTTTTCATTGCTAAGCAATTTAGCCCAACTAAGATCTCACAATTTAAAAACTCTACACTGCCTTTACATTGCTTTGCTGCCCTAGAATTTTACCATGATGCACAAATTGCAAAAAATCTCTCCTGTTACACAAGATTTTCAAATGATAAAAAGGTCTCTATGCATTTTACCAGAGAGTGAAATGTAGCATTGAACCCAAAAAGAAAATACTATTCTTCACCAATATCAGATTGGTTAGAAAAGAAACAGTTTTTCTCTGGAGATTACTTATTGCTGGAAATCCCCATTAGCGCAGTCCCCAAGTGACTGGAACTTCCCATAAGCACAGTATGGAACCAATGTGCTAGGGTAGAATGTACCCAAAGGTGTGTGTATGTGTGTGTGAACATGCACACAAATGTATGCAAGTGTGTATGTCTGAGTTACATACATGCAGTCAGGCTAGGAACTTAATTTAAGCATTTGACAGAGGGACAGAAATATAGTTGCTCCCTAAAATAAGGCAACAATCATAAAATCTTAAGAGCTTATTCTTCATCTTGCTTTTAGACAACACCAAAAATATTTTCTGCCATGATTTTTTTCAATGCAAACGAACAGAGATCAATACAACTATTGTTCAAATATAAAATATCAAACTAAAATATGCATCAAATTTAGTGAAGAGATTTTATTGCTGTATTTTAATTATAGTTGTAGAGAATGAAAAAAATAGATATCAGAATTTTATCTTATGTATTTAACAAAATAAGATACTTGCAATATTTAATGAAAATAAGGGTAAAAATCTACCTGGCATTTATCTCCAGTGATACATATTCACACTAGAAAATAATACATGAACTATAAGACATCTAAAATATGAGACAGCGAAAGGAAATTCGGACCGTTGGGTGCATATAGCAGGGTTTTTAAAAAATGATATAACCATTTTTAAGGGATAATAATCATAGAATCCATTGACTTGGATCAAATCCTCAATTTTTTAGATGGGGGCTGAGTCATGGAGAGATTGGTTGACTTTTCAAAGATGATAACCCTTATCGATAGTACAGGAAGGACTCAGTTTAATACTCACTACATAACATTTTCTCTCCTCAACCCCACTATCAAAATAAACTCTTCCATGGTAGTTTAAGAAGCAAAGTTCTAGGGGGAGATTCTAATAGGCTTGGCTTGGACTAAATGCCCACTTTTGCATAAAATACTATGTGCCCAAGAAAGGGGATATCTTGATTGGCAAGGCTTAAGCCTTGTTTGCAAGGGGTGAGGTTTGGGGAGCCCTGAGGCAAGATCAGAAAATGTGGAATGTGATAGAGGAATGGATAAAGAAGATGTGGTACCTATATACAATAGAACATTACTCAGCCATTAAAAAAAGAATGAAATAATGCCACTTGCAGCAACATGGATGGACCTGGAGATTATCGTACTAAATGAAGTAAATCAGACAGAGAAAGACAAATATCATGATATCACTCATATGTGGAATCTAATTTAAAAATATGATACAAATTAACTTATTTACAAAACAGAAACAGACTCACAGATTTAAAAAACAAACTTATGGTTACCAAAGGGGAAATGTGGGGTGGGGGGAGGATAAATTAGACGTTTGGGATTAACATATACACACTACTATATATAAAATAGATAACCAACAAGGACCTACTGTAGAGCACAGGGAACTCTACTCAATATTCTGTAATAACCTATATGGAAAAAAACTGAAAAAAGAATGAATATATGTATAACAGAATCACTTTGCTGTACATCTGAAACTAACACAACATTGTAAATCAACTATAATAAAATTTTAAAAAGAGAGAGAATGCTTTTTAAACCAAAAGACAGTGGAGGGGGGGAGGGCGATGGAGAGAGTGAACAGAAAAATCAGCTAATATCCACTATAAGCAGCATTACTGTGATTGTCAGGATAAACTCAAATATCAGCCCAAGCATAACACAGTGGGTACCACCAAACAAATCTCTCTTCCATTCTACATCCAAATGGTACCAACCCAGCATATTTCTCAGGATTATCTAACATTCTGCTATGTGTTATGATAGGTGCAATAATTTTAGTCTATTGGACACAATTTGGAATAAAAATTAAATGAGCCACATTCTAGAAAAGATTTAGTGAAAAATGATATTAAGATAGTTATATTTTATAATTAACAAGGCAAATTGTTTAATATTTTGTAGGAAATTCCCTAATTTTAACGTTAAATATGGATTAGGTATGTCTGTGGTAACCATTAATGGGATCAACAAATTCAAAACCTTTAATATGTCAATTATATCAACATGTGCCTTACCCAAATATTGCTACTATTTACTGTGTTATAAAATAACAATAATAAATTGGAAAAATGACAATGTGCCTAAGTGTTTAAGTCTCCATCTCCCTTAATGAGTATCTGCATAAGAACGATAAAATTGGAGCAAGGTTTTATGGATTTTGAAGATCTCTTACTCCTTGTGTTACCTGAGTCCTTCAAGTATTTGACCTTAATTCCTAGGTAAGTAGTTATTAGAACTTAACTCCCAAATGAAATTAAGGTTGAGATAAAGAGAGTTGAAAAGAAACACTCGCACAATCACAATATTACAGATCTGTACCCTGTTTCTCATTTGATGCAATGCATTCCCCCCCCCCCCAAAAAAAGGCATGTCATAATGTGTCAGAGGAACGTGCCAAGATAAAAACAGCAGGTGTTATGGGAGAAAGATGGTTCAAGGTCATGGAGGGTTATATAATGTTACAATAATAGGGTGTGAAAGATATGAAGGAAGTAATTTTTAATATAAAGAAAGTAACAAGGATGGAGTCATCTATTTTCTTAAATCATCTCCCTCTTTAAAACTCATTTCCTCTGCTAACAAGTTTTGTTTTAATTTTACTTTTTTTTTTTGGTAAATAAGATAGTGTTGCCAGACTTATTTGTATTCTTCCTCAACTCACCCACTTAACTTCACTTATGATTTGGTAACATTTATGATTTGGACCAAATACAAAATAATTTTGACAAAGAGAGAGCAGGGTTAAGAAAAAAGAAGAAGAGGAGAAGAAGAGAAAACAAAAATCAAGAAACTAAATTAAAATAATTTTTTAAATTACTAAAATCATGTAATCTTTGAGTTAAGATTAGTTGTTAAATATTTTTATAAAATGACAGACCAAATTGACTAAATCAAATCTGATTTCCTTTCTGTTTTATACCAATTTAGAATAACACTTTTTGTATGTTGCAGTAAAGGTAACTTGAAAAATGCTAATACCTTGTATTGTTGCCAAACTACAGATATATAGATCACTTTGGATAGAATACAAATTTGTTACATTCACACTGGTAATTTCCATTCAGAAAACCATAAAAAAAATTTTAAATAATTGGCTCAGTGTTTGGTATTTAAATGTAATAAGGTAAACAACAAAACTCCAACTCATGTCATTCATTAAAAAACATATTTGGCATAAATATTTTAAAAGCAATTAGTGAAGAACTTTAAGATAAAAACAGTAGTCCATAGTCACAACAGCAAAACTGATGGTATGATCAGTAAGAGGCAAAGTATCCTGTCAAGTGATTAAAAATGTTTTCATTATTTAATGGTGGATATTACCTAAAAGCAATAATATACAATTCCAACAGCACCAAAAAGAAATATATTAGTAATAATTAAAAAGACAATACGCAGCAGCTCCAATTCGGTGTAATACATTTACATTTTATTGCTTTCTGTGCTTAATAAGAATTCTGGGATTCATTTGATTCAAAGAATTTTCAAATTTTAGCCAAAATGATTCTAAAATTATAAGCTCACGAAGCACAAATAAAGAGTATTAATCTCCTAGGACGGTAATCTCAGGGTAAAATTTACACTGAATCGCCATTCTTCCATTAAACTTCTGTGCTGCAACACTGATTTAATAAAACTACCATCCAGACAGAGCAGTTCAATCAAGTTGAACACTGCTAGCAAAAAACTGTTGCCGCTGCTGCTGTTTCTATTTTGAAGACAAAATAACAACAGCATATCACTCCCATTTACTGATGCATAAACGCACAGCACCCTGAGAACGTCAACAGCATACTTGCAATTTAGTTTTGTTTGCCCAAGAATAAAATCCTATGGGGACTGCTTTATTTAAATAAGAGCAGTCATATTTTAATTAAATATGAGCTTATATATTAAGTGAACAATTTGGGAACATTTTATTGGAGTGAAGGAGAATTAAAATATGCTTTAACCAAGCATTTGTATGCAAAAATATAAAAAGATTTAGCTTCAGTCTGTGTTATGTAATTTCATATTCAAAGTCCTCAACTTTTCATTGTAATAAAATTGAGAAGTGGTGAAAATTCGGGAAAATATTTAAATGATTCTCACGTGGAATATCACAAGCCCTAGATCATAAGATTTACAAATAACCTTTAAACTTTAAAAAAATTTATCTTAATTACTCTTGTGTCTTAAAACATATAGTAAGTGCTAAACTATCATAAAGTGATATTTCTTATACTAATCATATGTAAAAAAAGATGTTACTCTTATTTAAGAAAGAAAAATATTACTTAGTGAATCGATTACTAAAGAATATGTACTTATATAAAAATATTTTTTATAAACATCTTTATTGGAGTATAATTGCTTTACAATGGTGTGTTACTTTCTGCTTTATAACAAAGTGAAACAGCTATACATATACATATATCCCCAAATCTCCTCTCTCTTGCGTCTCCTTCCCACCTCCTTATCCCACCCCTCTAGGTGGTCACAAAACACCAAGCTGATCTCCCTGTGCTATGAGGCTGCTTCCCACTAGCTATCTATTTACATTTGGTAGTGTATATACATATGTCCATGCCACTCTCTCACTTCATCTCAGATTGCCCTTCCCCCTCCCCGTGTCCTCAAGTCCATTCTCTATGTCTGCATCGTTATTCCTGTCCTGCCCCTAGGTTCTTCAGAACCTTTTTTTTTTTTTTAGATTCCATATATATGTGTTAGCATATGGAATTCTCTTTCAGACATACTTCACTCTGTATGACAGACTCTAGGTCCATCCACCTCACTACAAATAACTCAATTTCGTTTCTTTTTATTGCTGAGTATTATTCCATTGTATATATGTGCCATATCTTCTTTATCCATTCGTCTGTCGATGGACACTTAGGTTGTGTCCATGTCCAGGCTATCATAAATAGAGCTGCAATGAACACTGTGGTACATGACTCTTTTTGAATTATGGTTTTCTCAGGGTATATGCCCAGTAGTGGGATTGCTGGGTCATACGGTAGTTCTATTTTTAGCTTTTTAAGGAACCTCCATACTGTTCTACAAAGTGGCTGTATCAATTTACATTCCCACCAACAATGCCAGAGGGTTCCCTTTTCTCCACACCCTGTCCAGCATTTACTGTCTGTACATTTATTTTTTCTTAACAACTTTATTGGAGTATAATTGGTTTACAATGGTGTATTCGTTTCTGCTGTATAACAAAGTGAATCAGCTATACATATACATATATCCCCATATCTCCTCTCTCTTGCATCTCCCTCCCACCTTCCTTATCCCACCCCTCTAGGTGGTCACAAAGCACTGAGCTGATTTCCCTGTGCTATGCGGCTGCTTTCCACTAGCTATCTATTTTACATTTGGTAGCATATACATATCATTGCCACTCTCTCACTTCGTTCCAGCTTACCCTTCCCCCTCCCGGTGACCTCAAGTCCATTCTCTACGTCTGCGTCTTTATTCCTGTCCTGCCCCTAGGTCTGTCAGAACCATTTCTTTTTTCTTTAGATTCCATGTATATGTGTTAGCACACATTATTTATTTTTCTCTTTCTGACTTACTTCACACTGTATGACAGTCTCTAGGTCCATCTACCACACTATAAATAACTCAATTTCCTTTCTTTTTATGGCTGTGTAATATTCCATTGTATACATGTGCCACATACTCTTTATCCATTCATCTGTCAATGGACACTTAGGTGGCTTCCATGTCCTAGCTATTGTAAATAGAGCTGCAATGAACATTGTGGTACATGTCCCTTTTTGAATTATGGTTTTCTCAGGGTATATGCCCAGTAGTGGGATTGCTGCATCCTATGGTGGTTCTATTTTTACTTTTTAAAGGAACCTCCATACTCTTCTCCATAGTGGCTCTATCAATTTACATTCCCACCAACAGTGCAAGAGGGTTCCCTTTTCTCCACACCCTCTCCAGCATTTATTGTTTGTAGATTTTTTGATGATGGCCATTCTGACTGGTGTGAGGTGATACCTAGTTTTGATTTTCATTTCTCTAATTATTAGTAATGTTGAGCATCCTTTCATGTGTTTGTTGGCAATCTGTATATCTTCTTTGGAGAAATGTCTATTTAGGTCTTCCACCCATTTTTGGATTGGGCTGTTTGTATTATTGATATTGAGCTGCATGAGATGCTTTATATTTTGGAGATTAATCCTTTGTCAGTTGCTTCATTTGCAAATAATTTTACCATTCTGAGGGCTGTCTTTTTGTCTTGTTTCCTTTGCTGTGCAAAAGCTTTTAAGTTTCATTAGGTCCCATCTGCTTATTTTTCTTTTTCTTTCCATTTCTCTAGGAGGTGGGTCAAAAGGATCTTGCTGTGGTTTATGTCAAAGAGTGTTCTTCTTATGTTTTCCTCTAAGAGTTTTATAGTGTCCGGTCTTACATTTAGGTCTTTAATCCATTTTGAGTTTATTTTTGTGTATGGTGTTAGGGAGTGTTCTAATTTCATTCTTTTACATGTAGCTGTCCAGTTTTCCAGCACCACTTATTGAAGAGGCTGTCTTTTCTCCATTGCATAGTCTTGCCTCCTTTATCAAAAACAAGGTGACCGTATGTGCGTGGGTATATCTCTGGGCTTTCTATCCTGTTCCATTTATCTATAGTTCTGTTTTTGTGCCAGTTCCATACTGTCTTGATTACTGCAGGTTTGTAGTATAGTCTGAAGTCAGGGAGCCTGATTCCTCCAGCTCCGTTTTTGTTCCTCAAGATTGCTTTGGCTATCCGGAGTCTTTTGTGTTTTCATACAAATTGTGAATTTTTTTGTTCAAGTACTGTGAAAAATGCCATTGGCAGTTTGATATGGATTGCACTCAATCTGTAGATTGCTTTGGGTAGTATAGTCATTTTCACAATGTTGATTCTTCCAGTCCAAGGACATGGTATATCCCTCCATCTGTTCATATCATCTTTAATTTCTTTCAACAGTGTCTTATAGTTTTCTGCATACAGGTCTTTTGTCCCCTTTGGTAGGTTTATTCCTAGGTATTTTATTATTTTTATTGCAATGGTAAATGGGAGTGTTTCCTTAATTTCTCTTTCAGACTTTTCATCATTGTATAGTAATGCAAGAGGTTTCTGTGCATTAATTTTGTATTCTGCTACTTTGCCAAATTCATTTATTAGCTCTAGTAGTTTTCTGGTAGCATCTTTAGGATTCTCTATGCATAGTATCATGTCATCTGCAAACAGTGACAGCTTTACCTCTTCTTTCCTGATTTGGATTCCTTTTATTTATTTTGCTTCTCGATTGCTGTGGCTACAACTTCCAAAACTATGTTGAATAACAGTGGTGAGAGTGGACAACCTTGGCTTGTTTCTGATCTTAGAGGAACTGGTTTCAGTTACCATTGAGAACAATGTTGGCTGTGGGTTTGTCATATATGGCCTTTATTATGTTGAGGTAAGTTCCCTCTAGGCCTACTTTCTGGGGGGTTTTTATCATAAATTGGTGTTGAATTTTGCCAAAAGCTTTTTCTGCATCTATCGAGATGATCATATAGGTTTTTTCTCCTTCAACTTGTTAATATGGTTTATCACATTGATTGATTTGAGTATATTGAAGAATCCTTGCATTCCTGGGATAAACCCCACTTGATCATGGGTACATGATCCTTTTAATGTGCTGTTGGATTCCTTTTGCTAGTACTTTGTTGAGGATTTTTGCATCTATGCTCATCAGTGATATTGGCCTATAGTTTTCTTTCTTTGTGACACCTTTGTCTGGTTTTGGGACCCGTGTGATGGTGGCCTCGTAGAATGAGATTGGGAGGGTTCCTCCATCTGCTATATTTTGGAAGAGTTTAAGAAGGATAAGGGTTAGCTCTTCTCTAAATGTTGACAGAATTCGCCTGTGTAGCCGCTGGTCTGGTGCTTTTGTTTGTTGGAAGATTTTTAATCACAGTCTCAATTTCAGTGCTTTTGATTGGTCTGTTTATATTTTCTATTTCTTTGTGGTTCAGTCTCAAAAGGTGCTTTTCAAGAATTTGTCCATTTCTTCCAGGTTGTCCATTTTATTGTCATAGAGTTGCTTGTAGTAATCTCTCATGATCCTTTGTATTTCTGCAAAGGTCAGTTGTTACTTCTCCTTTTTCATTTCTAAGTCTATTGATTTGAGTTTTCTGCCTTTTCTTCTTGATGAGTCTGGCTAATGGTTTATCAATTTTGATTATCTTTTCAAAGAAACAGCTTTTAGTTTTATTGATCTTTGCTATTGTTACCTTCATTTCTTTTTCATTTATTTCTGATCTGATCATTATGATTTCTATCCTTCTGCTAACTTTGGGTTTTTTGTTCTTCTTTCTCTAATTGCATTAGGTGTAAGGTTAGGTTGTTTATTTGGGATGTTTCTTGCTTCTTGAGGTAGGCTTGTATTGCTATAAACTTCCCTGTTAGAACTGCTTTTGCTGCATCCCATAGGTGTTGGGTCGTCATGTTTTCATTGTCATTTGTCTCTAGGTGTTTTTTGTTTTTGTCTTTGATATTTTCAGTGATCTCTTGGTTATTAAGTAGTGTATTGTTCAGCCTCCATGTTTTTGTATTTTCTACAGATTTTTCCTGTAATTGATATCTAGTCTCATAGTGTTGTGGTCAGAAAAGATACTTGGTATGAAATCAATTTTCTTAAGTTTACCAAGGCTTGACTTGTGACCCAAGATATGATCTATCCTGGGGAATGTTCCTTGACCATTTGAGAAGAAAGTGTATTCTCTTGTTTTGGGATGGAATGTCTTATAAATATCAATTAAGTCCATCTTGTTTAATGTAGCATCTGAAGCTTGTGTTTCCTTATTTATTTTCATTTTGGATGGTCTGTCCATTGGTGAAAGCATAGTGCTAAAGTCCCCTACTGTGACTGTGTTACTGTCGATTTCTCCTTTTATGGCTGTTAGCATTTGCCTTATGTATGGAGGTGCTCCTATGTTGGGTCCATAAATATTTACAATTGTTATATCATCTTCTTGGGTTGATTCCTTGATCATTATGTAGTCTCCTTCTTTGTCTCTCGTAATAGTCTTTATTTTAAACTCTATTTTTTCCGATATGAGAATTGCTACTCCAGCTTTCTTTTGATTTTCATTTGCATGGAATATTTTTTTCCATCCCCTCACTTTCAGTCTGTATGTGTCCCTAGGTCTGAAGAGGGTCTCTTGTAGACAGCATATATACGGGTCTTGTTTCTGCATCCATTCAGCCAGTCTATGTCTTCTGGTTGGAGCATTTAATCCATTTACATTTAAGGTAATTATCGATATTATTTTCCTATTACCACTTTCTTAACTGTTTTTGGGTTTGTTATTGTAGGTCTTTTCCTTCTCTTGTGTTTCCTGCCTAGAGAAGTTCCTTTAGCATTTGCTGTAAAGCTGGTTTGGTGCTGCTGAATTCTCTTAGCTTTTGCTTGTCTGTGAAGATTTTAATTTCTCCATTGAATCTGAATGAGATCCTTGCTGGGTAATCTTGGTTTTAGGTTTTTCCCTTTCATCACTTTAAATATGTCCTGTCACTCCCTTCTGGCTTGCAGAATTTCTTCTAAAAGATCAGCTTTAAACATTATGGGTATTTCCTTGTATGTTATTTTTTGCTTTTCCCTTGCTGCTTTCAATATTTTTTCTTTGTATTTAATTTTTGATAGCTTGGTTAATATGTGTCTTGGTGTGTTTCTCCTTGGATTTGTCCTGTATGGGACTCTATGCACTTCCTGGATTTGAATGACTATTTCCTTTCCAATATTAGGGAAAGTTTTCAACGATAATCTCTTCAAATACTTTCTCAGTCCCTTCCTTTTTCTCTTCTTCTTCTGGGACCCCTATAATTTGAATGTTGGTGAGTTTACTGTTGTCCCAGAGGTCTCTGAGACTGTCCTCAATTCTTTTCATTCTTTTTTCTTTATATTGCTCTGCGGTACTTATTTCCACTTCCAGGAAATAACTGGTTATTTATCTTCCAGGTCACTTATCCGTTCTTCTGTCTCAGTTATTCTGCTACTGATTCCTTCCAGAGAATTTTTAGTTTCATTTATTTTGTTGTTTACCATTGTTTTTTTGCTCTTTAGTTCTTCTAAGTCCTTGTTAAACGTTTCTTGTATTTTCTCCATTCTATTTCCAAGATTTTGTATCATCTTTACCATCATTACTCTGAATTCTTTTTCATGTAGACTGCCTATTTCTTCTTCATCTGTTTGGTCTGGTGGGTTTTTACCTTGCTCCTTCATCTGCTGTTTCTCTGTCTTCTCATTTTGCTTAACTTACTTCGTTTGGGGTCTCCTTTTCACAGGTTGCAGGTTCATAGTTCCCATTGTTTTTGGTGTCTGCCCCCAGTGGCTAAGGTTGGTTCAGTGGGTTTGTAGGCTTCCTGGTGGACAGGACTGGTGCCTGTGTTCTGGTGGATGATGCTGGATCTTGTCTTTGTGGTGGGCAGGACTGAATCCGGTGGTTTGTTCTGGGGTGTCTGTGACCTTATGATGATTTTAGGCAACCTCTCTGCTAATGGGTGGGGTTATGTTCCTGTCTTGCTAGTTGTTTGGCATAGGGTGTCCAGCACTGTACATTGCTGGTGGTTGAGTGGAGCTGGGTCTCAGCATTGAGAGGGATGTCTCTGGGAGAGCTTTCACTGTTTAATATTACATGTAGTGGGAGGTCTCTGGTGGACCAATGTCCTGAACTCAGCTCTCCTACCTCAGAGGCACAGACCTGACACCCAGCCGGAGCACCAAGATCCTGTCAGCCATACGGGTTTTGGGAGGTCTGAGGTCTTCTGCCAGCGTTCAGTAGGTGTTTTGTAGGAGTTGTTCCACATGTAGATGTATATCTGACATATTTGTGGGGAGGAAGGTGATCTCCATGTCTCACTCCTCCACCATCTTGAAGGTCTCCTCATAAATACATTTTATATTTGAATATTATTCGTTATATCCTCTTTCCTCTTATAACATTCATTGGGTGAAAAATGTTTACTACTGTATATTATAAGTCCATCACTCAAGGTATAAAAATAAATTAGCAAACCTTAAAACAAGCACTAACCAGAGGCGAGGGTCAGATAATATCAGGCATGTGTTTCAATATTAAACTCTTTATATACTTTCTATTCCCTCTTTAGGTTAATTTCATGAAAAATTACCTTTCTGAAGCAAGAGTTGGTGTGTCTATTTTAAGCAATTGTGAGGTCATCCCCCTGCCCGTAGTTTGTTAAATGAAATGAGATATTTTGGACAGTTCCAATTAAGACAATAAAATTTAAACTTAATAGAATGTTTTTGACCACACATATTTCTAAAAGACTTTTTTGGAGAGTAACTACTCATCTACCTACCAAGATTAAATGACTGTCCTTTGCATTAGCATACAGGCACCTCACTAACTCTCAGACAGGTGACTATCACCTAGATTGGTAGTTTAATATTTGCCATGGAAACCTATCATATTGTAAGTTTCCACTATGACTCAATGTGGAGGATATGACTAAAGATGTTTTATAAAACATCATCTAAGTCACTGAGAGCCCTCAGGAATTCTTTACTTCTCAAAAGGTATTTCTCTTGAAACAATGTTTTATACATATGAATATAACATTTCTCCTACTGTTCAGGAAGAATAGTGACTCTACTCATTCTTTTTTCTGTCTCTGAATAACAAATATTGGTTTAAAAATGTTATTCAATACAAAATGACATCTGTCAAATTTTATTAGACACAGATATATTAACCAAAAGGAAATTAATTCCTTTTTAAAAGTGCCACATATATTGAAGTGAAAAACAAATATTTGTGGTATTGTAAGACAGTCTAACAAATTTACTGTTTTAAAGTCTATGCTTTTAAATACTTTTGCCTTCTTCATTCTTACATGAAGGAAATTTAACCATACTTACTATTTATCAAAATAGGAGGCTACACCAGGCAATGAGAATGGAGACTGTCAACTTGGGTGTTTCCAGCACTCTCTGGCTTCCCATCTTCTCCTCAGCCAATCGCCAGTAGATTTAGGCTTCCACAAAAATACTGAACCTCTTCTGGCACAGATCAACCACAGTGAAAATTCCAATGGTCAATTCTGTCCTCAGCTCACTGGGTCTCTACTTAAAACCGGGACGCATTTTGGTTATGCTCAACTCCTAGCTTCTTCAGTGTTCGAGGTTCCTATAATTATCTTTTCAGGTTAAACAAAAGAATATCTCAGACTGAAATCTCCCCCACAGGTAGCTAGTTATTCATTAGACAAATAGTTTTAGCAGGGAGACATAAAAAGAATCATACAATCTATTTTGCAGATTCAAAGAAATCCCAGCTATCCAGAAACTATAGTTTACATTAAGGTTCACTTAAGAAAAATGTGATAATACTCTGTGGCCATGATTCAGTTAAGCCAAATCCTTGGAATCCTCAACCAGACACAGGCAATCTGGAGATCAATCCACAGACTGCATATGGCAGAACCTTCTATTAGAAGAAAAAAGTATCTTTAAAATATTTTAGCAAGTCTATCATCTCTTGAAAATCACTAACAAAACTAATTTTTTGCATTATTATAGTACTTTATAAAGTCTGTGTTTTGATTGATAAATTGCCAGGACAACCACGTGTAGGTTCTTTCGGAGTGTGGGATTCCTCATTCCACAGAAAATGCATGGAATTAGAGGCTGTGATAGGACAACTGATCCATCCCTAGGGTTAAAGTAGCCATTGCAGAGTATTACATTGTCAGTGCTTTAGTATTTTCTAGCCAATTAAAGATACTGTAACAACCTTTCCTTTGCATCTGACACTGCGGACCATTTGCTTCTCGAAGTGCTGTCTCCTTGGGATCCTAGATTCTAACCTGAGAATATCTGTTTTTGTTTTTGTTTTGCAATTTCATCTCTGTCTTCCTGAATTATTTCTCCTTTTTCAACTTTTAAAATATCATTGACTCCCCTCATTCTTCCCTCAGCATACAGTTTTTCTCTCAACAATCTTTCCTTCAATTATCTCCTCCCCTTTCATAAATTTTTGTATTCAGAGTCTTGAAATTTCATCTGCTGGATATATAAGATGTTCAAATTCAACATCCTTCTTAATACAATAATCATGTCCCACCAAAACAGCTATGATAAATGACAATGCTATAACTTCAAGGAAGTTAGCAAATTATGCAGCTGTTTACTTAGTACCAACCCATCTTAAGCACAACTTACCACTATAAAAGTCAATCTAATGGCATTTTTTAATTTTAGTAAGACCAACAATTGTAATACTAAATGGAAGCAATTGCTTCTGAAATAACAGCTCTCTTAGTTCTTCTGAAGATATCAAGGGAGAAGTGTTATTCCATTGTTATAGAGAATTGTTCCAAATCTCCTGTTTCTCTTCCCCCTAAAATAAATACAATGGGAATTTGATTCTGATAACAATGAACTTGGTGTTTCATATCTTTTGTATTTATTAAAATCTTAATTGAAGATTTAACATTCTAGCATTTATAAAATATACTTTAAGAATCTAATACAAGTATAAAGCATTCTGTGTTTCAGTGGGAAATATTTTAAATTAGTCATTACGTTGACTGATGTGTTTCTTTTTTGCCTTATGATGATATGCATGGTTACAAACTTGTCAGAAAAGCTAAAGAGATACCATGCATCCTAACTGTCATCAGGCATTTTTCAGCAATCATTATATATTAATTATGCAAATTTAAAAGCATGGAGACCACTAAAATATCATTCATCTAACACACAAGTTCACTGAAACCCAAGATTATATTTTAAGAGTGATGACTCTACATAGTGACTCTTCCTTGAGAGGAACAGATGTTGACTTGGTGCTCATGGCAGTGCTGCATTAGAAAACTCACACTGAAATTACACCCTTAGATGGAAAGTAAATTATTTGAGGATATTAGGTTCTGATATGTAGTACGTTTCAACCATAAAATAAATTTTAAAAATTGCACTTTTTTTTTCTAATTACCTAGTGAGCAGCGCACACACATTAGCTCACTAACCAGTTAAATCAGTAAAGTTAGTATGAAATGAATATTTTTCAAGATCATTTCATAGTGATAAATTTGAGAATTCACAATTGTTGAGAATTCACTCTACTAGGAAATTAGTTCTAAAAAGCAACGTAGCACAAGTCTAAAGTACTGTTTACTTCTGTTGCTAGTGAATATGGCATTTTGGATATTACATGGGAATGCTATTGACCACAATTATTTCAGTTTATTTTTCTCATCTCATGTTTTGGTTGAATACACCATTTTTAGGGCTGTTTTTCACTCTGGAGGATTCTTTTCATAAAAGTACAGAAAATGCAGCATTCTAACACACTTTCACACAGAACCCAACACCAAAAGTTGCTAGCATTTCAAATTTTACTAATTCCAAGTACATGCATTAAAATAATTTATTGAAGGTGACTGCTAGAGTTATGAGCATGGTGGTTTCATGCTACACAAAGTTTAAATATTAAATATTTTTCATACTTGTCAAACTATATTGACTAAAATTAGCTTACAATTCCAGAGTGATACAAGATTGACATATTACAGGAGTCTCCCCTTATCCATGTTTTGCTTTCCAAGGTTTAAGTTACCCATGGTCAACCAAAGTCCAAAAGTAGTAAATGGAAAACTGCATAAACAGCACAGAAGTTTTAAATCTCCTGATGTTTTGAGTAGCATGAGGAAATCCTGCCCCACCATGCCCAGGACGTGAATCACCGCTTTGTCCAGAGCATCCTGCCCGTTAGCCACTTAGTATCCATCTCAGTCATCAGATCTACTGACATCACAGTATCACAGTGCTTGTGTTCAAATGATGCTTATTTTACTTAATAATGGCCCTCAAATGCAAGAGTAGTGAGGCTGGCAATTTGGATACGTCAAACAGCAGCCGTAAAGTATCTCCTTTAAGTGAAAAGGTAAAGTTCTCAACTCGTCAGAAAAGGAAATAAATCTCATGCTGAGGTTGCTAAAATCTATGGTAAAAACAAATATCCTATCTGCAAAATTCTGAAAAGGAAAAAGAAAATTATGCTAATTTTGCTGTCCCACCTCAAACTGGAAAAATTGGGGCCACAGTGTGTGCATGATTAAATTTGTACAATAAGATATTTTGAGAGCGAGAGAGATCACATTGACATAACTTTTACTACAGTGTATTATTATAATTGTTCTATTTTATTATTAGTTATTGGTATTAATCTCTTACTGTGTCTAATTTATAAGTTAAACTTTATGGCAGGTATTTATGTATAGGAAGAAACATAATATTTATAACATAATATATATATTATTATATATATATATATATATATATATATATATTATAACATAACATAATATATATAGGGTCCAGTACTATCCAAGGTTTCAGGCATCCACTGGGGCATCTTGAAATGTTATATCCCCCATGGATAAGGGGGGTTACTCTTGTTTAAATAAAGGTGAACACATCGATCTATTCATCTATATCTATCTTAAAAATTGTTATTAACATTATCCATTAACATAATATTTAAATTATTGAACTCTCAGCAATTTGCTCATTCAATAAATATGTATTAAATTACCCTCTATAGGTGCTGGGGTAACAGGCAGTGAACAGAGGAGCTGGATTCCTTGCCCCCATCTAGTTTATATTCTAGGGGAGGTACTCTTCACGTAGTGACTGTGGCTATTAAGGCAGGGTTAGGAAGCTGAGAGCCAGTAGAATGGGTATATATATCGGACAAAACTGATCATTATTAACTGACTGCTGCTCCTCTGCTTAGTTGCTTTGTCTAGTGCAATAGCTCTCAAATTTTAGCATGCATTAAAATCGACCAGACTGATTGTTACAAAACAGTTTTTGGTGCTTCACCCCCAGAGTTTATGATTAGTAGGTCTGGGTGCGGCTGGAAATTTGAGTTCTAACAAGTTCCCATGTGATGCTAATGCTGCTGTTCCAGGACCACCATCATAATTGCTCTTTGGCATTTAAGGAAGTGACATGTCTACCACTATTTTCCATTGTGTATGATAGCCATAAGTATAAAACCAATAATTGTATGTCACCATACTCTCATGTAAACAATATTGCGATTTTTATAGCTCTTATTGTACAATTTCAAAAAAGAAAATGTATTATTCTTTCTACAGGATGTATTTCCCTCTACATGAGATAATCAAAATTATAGATGCACACCACTCATCTCTTCAGTTTTCTATCTGCTGCTGGCATATGATTATCTCTGCACAAAAAGAGATAGATTTGGGAATGAATACTTTCTTACAAATATAGCCATAATAAACCCATCTGAGCTCTCAATTTGGAGATGTCTGTTCTTAATATTCCTTTGGTTTTCTTCTGCACATTGATTGCCATTTACTGAGTGGTAATGTCGAGTCAGTTGGCAAAAAACCAAAAAACCAAAAAACCCTGATGATTTATATATTTAGATAGCATGGTACATTTCTGAAACATGCCTAGGCAACCTATTGCACACAACTTCAAATTCAACAGAAACAATAAACAACCTCTAAGGCCAAAGCTGTATGCAAAATAACAGGCTGATAAATGATTATGGCAATTTAGAAAACCCTCAGTCATGGCTGGAATTAATATTCAGCTCAGATTCTTAGTTCTTCCTTAGGAAACGTACCGATAACAAGCTAAACATTTTGCTAATTTATGATCATAATTACATCACACAAAGGACATACAGTACAATAATGGGATCAGTGAGATAATATTTCAGAATCTCAAATTTAGTCCCATGCAGTTTTACTGAATTTTTAGAAAACACTCTTTGTACACCATCAGCTATTTTCGGAAGACACATCCAACAACACATAAAGAAACCTATTATATTATGTACACAAAATGTATTTATTGTGTCAGAAAATGATAGGGCAATATAATTCTTCACTAGTTATCTTTCTGTCGTGAAGGGCATTTGAGCCAATCAAGAGAGCAAAGTGCAAAAATTATGCATTTCCTCTAGAAATTAGTCAAGGAAAGTATTCACTAATGATCTAAATAAACTCAGTAGATGTTCTACACTGATAATATTGTTCAGTTAATTTAAACAATTTCCATTTCACTGTGGTTAATATTAACAGCTGATATTTACTGAGTGTTTACTACATGCCATGCCATGTGTGGTGATTTTATATTTCAACAAACTTTTTATTTGAAGAAGTAGAGAAATACATACATAATGTTAGGCCCTTGCTATACAACTGATTTCAAAGGTCTTGTATAAATTTATACAATCACTAATAATGTATAAATATACAAATTTTTGCACATTCCTTTCAATATTAGAAATTATGTATATAAATTTTTCTTACCTTCCAGTATGTGTTCTCATACGTTTTGTGGAAGAAGAAAATTCTTAGGTGATCTGTTAATATTGTTTCAGTGAAATAGCTAACCTGTATTCCTACCTTAATTAGTATATACACCCAAGCAATTTTGTGAGTAACCCCAGAGGTATCATTTTTATAAAGGAATACCTTTAAAATATTGAATGTAACTAAACTACTGAACACTGAAAATTATAAATATACAGTGCCAAATATATTATCTAGACATATGATAGGCTAAATTTTTCCACTAAATTAGAGGAATTTTAGGACAGTAATGTTTGCTATTTGTTTAAAAAGTAAATACAAAATAGAAATAATTTTTTTCAATGATGATTTTAACTTTCTTTAGTATATACGTGTTGTATTTCCCAATTTTTTTACAATAAATATATATTTAATTTATAGTCAGAAAACACTTAGGCATGTAAAGCTTATTCATTGGAACCAATGAGCTGGAGATGACAGAGTAAACATCTACTCCAGCGATCAATCTTTTCTGCAATCATTTATTTCTTTCAAATAAAATATTTCTTGGAACTCAAAATGAATAAAAGCAATGAACAGGCCCCTCCAGCACTGCATATTTCTGTGGTTTGTGAAAAACATTTCCTTACTTGTAGAACCTCTAAACATTTCTGCATTCTGACAAATACCACTGAGCTCCCTATCCAAACATGCTTTCCAGGCCTCCTGATTTCTTGGTCAGGCTACTGTCCCATCAATTCAATATGTGAAGGCATCGTATTCTAAATTAAGAAATTAAAAAGAGTAGCTTTATTTTATATGACACTTTTTGTCTCCTCCAAGAAAAATATAAGGTGTTGAGGCCAGGTATGAGGAAGAATCATAGGCTCTCCTAGGAGCAGAACGTGTTGAAGGCAATCTATTCAACTGCTCCCTCACCACTCACAGTGGAAGCAAGAGTCACCCCGTGTCCCCATACTATTCACAGGAGGCATGTGTAACTCAGTTCATCACAATGATACATACTTGCACGTATTAGCAGTATGCAAAATCAACCCACTTGGAAACCAGGGGATGCAATTTGCTGAAGTTAAATATAAAACCTAACATAAGACTTCTAAATAATCATAAATGCTTCATGATTTCATCACTTTATATTTATCTCAAAATCATATTTTTTACTTTAAGCAAAAAAATTAAATAGAGCCAATTGTCTTTTTTTTTTTTTTTGCTTGCTCTAATTGCACAAGACACTTAACAAAGCATTAAATTAGTATATAGGTGGTCACAGTTTTAGTCTTTGGTCTCAAGATTCTTTAAGTAAAAAATCTGTATTAAATGATACGAGAGGTATTTTCTACTTTAAGTATATGCTACTAGGCATATATTAATAAATTAAATTTCTCTAAAATATATAAGAATTAAAAGAACTCATAACAACTACTTAACTAGAAACATTTTTCATATTTTCTTTGTATTTCCACAACCCATTGTGGAGGTTTTTCTTCTTTCTTTCTGAATTTTGCATATTCTATCAACCTCACTTATTTACATGGCATTTTAATTGTAATGAAATTACTCTTTGCATGTGGGGTATCAAGTTTGCCGATGAAAACAGCATGGAATAGAATAGCCTCCCATTTGTGCTGTGAGAGGTAGCTGCTGTCTAATGATACCACTGTGAGAACTAGTGTTTCGTCACTTATAGGAAGTCACAACGCATGCAAACACAGAGATCGCCCATTGGGGCAAAAAAAGTCTGTGTTGTTTTAGAAATTTCAAGCTCCTTAAAAATAGAAAATATATGATCACATGATACAATTCTTTTTCAAAATTTAGTTCTCCAGCAATCTGAGCTTCTGGACTAATTAGCATGTTCTGTGAATATTTAGAACTATGAAAGAGCAGCCTGCAATAATGCATTATATATACCAGAAATTTGTTTAGAAATCCATTTATGTAGAGACAGGCTTTCCAGAATGATTTTTCAAAATATATGCATGACCTCAAAATTGTCCCTCCCAACATTTTTTCGGCAAAATATATGACAAAAAAATAAATAAAATACCGCTCTTTTCACCTTCCACTTCTAAAGGTGTATTAATTTGTATGGTAAAACAACTCAGACTTTGTAAACCAAGAATTAGTAAAATATCTATTTGAGATATGCCAAAACATACACGAACAGACTTATGGAACACATGGAAATCTGAACAGGACTTTCTGTATGCATTAGGGACAGAAGGATAAGGAAAAACTCAAAAATGTTTGCTTTATTATGTAAGAAATAGGAGAAAAGAAAACCTGACTGGAATAAAATGGTGATGGCAATGGGAAGGGGGAAGCTGGGCTGATCTCTGGGGTCATGGGAAGAAAATAAATGGGATGACCAAGGAGTTGATATGTGATCAATTATTTTTTAAAGAAGGTCCTGGCCTCAGCTCTCAATCTCTGAAAAAAATTCTCTGCCCTTTTTGCTGCCAGTTTCCTGAAAACTTTGTAGCTGTAATGTCTCTACTGTCATTCCTGCATCTTAGTAGTGAGAGGTATCACTGTGGGTGTGTGGTTTGGGGAGAGGTAATGGCGACAATTCAGGAGAAAAGCGATTTCTGCCAGGGCTACCTTCAGAGTGAATAATAATGACAATAATACTGTGTGCTGGGGACTATACATTATTAATTTAACCTATATGTCAGCCTCACAGTAACTCCAAGCAATAAGACTCTTGGTATCCCATGTCACACGTGAGGAATCTGAAGCAAAGTGACAGTCACTTGCTGAGGCCAATGAGTCCATTGGCTCCAGAGCACATATCTTATCCAGTAGCACATGCCACCTACGTCATTCCATGGAGAGGTACATGCTCAGCAGACGAATGATTACCTGAAGAGGGATGGGATTGCTATTGAAACAGGGGCAGGAGAAGAATCTCTCTGAAGAAGATTCCTGTACTTCTGTTTAGTAAAACAAACAAATAGGTCTTTATGGACTGATCGGGGAATCTGAGCTACAATTTAGATTTCCTATGGTTCTTAGTCTGTGATTACCACTTAATTACATATGTTAAAAATGTTTTATATAAAAGGCTGCTACTTTCTACATATGAGTGAAAACGTGAAATATATTTTTTAAAAGAGGTATAATATACATGATGTCAAAGCTACAGAAACTGCTCTATATCTAGAGTAGGTTCAATGTAAATCATGTTAATGAATGATTAGAGGTACATTTATAACTTATTTTACTGATATAGTTTACATAGTTATTGATATGATACTTGCCTGAAAACAAAATCTGTGTGGAATATCAAGTTTTTTGCCATTTTGCCAGAATTTTATGTTAAGATTCATTTTTGTAAAGAAAATACCATAACTTCCAATTTGATGTGCTTTAAAAAATATTTTTCCAAGAGATTTTATATTGCATAGAGGTAGCATTTTGGAATAACAAAATATTATAATTATGAAAAATATACTTTATTTCTTAAAAAGGATACATTTTATTAAATAGGTAGTAGGGTGATATCTGTAAACTTCTTCCACATCTTAATTCATTTGTTTTTCATCCTTATTGCTGGTCACACTTCCATAACCACCTTTCACTCAGAGATCAAGAAAGGGCATTGCTATTACACTAGACGAAATAATTTATGAGTGTTTAAGTGTGTATAACTTACTGATTTGTTCCCTAAATACTAAAATACCATTTTAAAATAACTTCTTTCTGTGTGTGTTCTCTCTCACTAAATGGTAAGCTCTTCACTGGTCTTCGGAGACTTTCAAAGTTTTCACTCACCTGAACCTAAATTTCCCATAAACATTTAAACTCATAAATAAATCAAGTGTGAGGGTAAAGTGAAGAAAGATTCAGAAAACAGATTGTTGGGGAAGCAGTCAGGAAAAGTGTCCTTGTGGGATTTCAAGGAGACAGGTGTGTACTGAGTGAGAAAGCATTAGAATACTCCCAGCAGAGACAATGGCTGAAGGAGAGAATTTATGTACCGACAGTCCTTGACTTACAACGGTTCGACTCCGCAATTTTTTGACATTAGGATGCTGTGGAATCGACAGGCATTCAGTAGAAACCATTCTTCCAATTTTGAATTTTGATCTTTTCCCAGGCTAGTGATATACACAGTACGATCCTCTCTCCTGATGCTCCCAGGCAACCACACAATCATGTTGGTGAAGAACTGACACACTTAAACCATTCTGTACCCAGACAATCATTCTGTTTTTCACTTTCACTACAGTATTCAATAAATTACATGATATTCAACACTTTAGTATAAAATAGGCTTTGTGTCAGATGATTTTCCCCAACTGCAAGCTAATGTGAGTATTCCAAGAATGTTTATGGAGGGCTAGGCTAAGCTGTGATGATCGGTAGGTTAGGTTATTAAATACATTTCTCACTTACAATATTTCCAGTCCAGGATTTGAACGCGGACGCCACAGTGAAAGCACCAAGTCCTAACCACTGGACCTGCACGGAATTCCCAGAATAGATTTATTGGAATGGATGTAACCCCATGGTAAGTGAAGGAAGATCTGTAAATTCCCAAAAGAAATGAGCATGAAATGTAAGCAAAAGGCAAGGAGGCATGCAAAAGTTCCACCTTAGGAATTGGGGGGAACAGAGATAAAAATGACAATAAGATGGTGTGGCATCTTATAATAAAAATAGATATATACTGTGTGTACACCTCATGCTAATGACGTAGGGCTTGTCTAAGGGTAGAAAAGAATAAAAATATATTTCACAAATGATTGGCCTTAACTTAACACTTGAGACTTACAACAGGGAGAAATTTCTCTGTGGTATTTATTCCTTTATTTCTCTAATTCCTTGTTGAGTTTTTCCAGCAAATCGTTCCCTGTTTCCTTCAAAACTCCCAATGTTTCTATCCCTTTCACTGATATCAGAAATGCTGACAATGAATTAAGAATTTTAAGCCCTCAAAGATGACCCAAAACCTATGGGATGCAGCAAAAGAAGTTCTAAGAGGGAAGTTTATAGCAATACAATTCTACCTCAACAAACAAGAAACAACTCAAACAACCTAACCTCACACCTAAATCAATAAAACTAAAAGCTGGTTCTTTGAGGAGATAAACAACATTGATAAACCATTAGCCAGACTCATCAAGAAAAAAAGGGAGAAGACTCAGATCAATAGACTTAGAAATGAAAAAAGGGAAGTAACAACTGACACTGCAGAAATACAAAGTACCATGAGAGATTACTACAAGCAACTATATGTCAACAATACGGACAACCTGGAAGAAATGGACAAATTCTTAAAATGCAAAACTGTCCGAGACTGAACCGGGAAGAAATAGAAAATATAAACAGACCAATCACAAGCACTGAAATTGAAACTGTGATTAAAAATCTTCCAACAAACAAAAGCCCAGGAACAGATGGCTTCTCAGGCAAATTCTATCAAACATTTAGAGAAGAGCTAACACCTATCCTTCTCAAACTCTTCCAAAATATAGCAGATGGAGGAACACTCCCAAACTCATCCTACGAGGCCACCATCACCCTGATACCAAAACCAGACAAAGATGTCACAAAAAAAGAAAACTACAGGCCAGTATCACTGATGAACATAGACATGAAAATCCTCAACAAAATACTAGCAAACAGAATCCAAAAGCATATTAAAAGTATCATACACCATGATCAAGTGAGGTTTATCCCAGGAACGCAAGGATTCTTCAATATACGCAAATCAATCAATGTGATACACCATATTAACAAATTGAAGGATAAAAACCATATGATAACCTCAATAGATGCAGAAAAAGCTTTCGACAAAATTCAACACCCATTTATGATAAAAACCCTCGAGAAAGTAATCATAGAGGGAGCTTACCTCAACATAATAAAGGCCATATATGACAAACCCACAGCGAACATCATTCTCAATGGTGAAAAACTGAAAGTATTTCCCACTAAGATCAGGAACAAGACAAGGTTGCCCACTCTCACCACCACTATTCAACATAGTTTTGGAAGTTTTAGCCACAGCAATCAGAGACGAAAAAGAAATAAAAGGAATCCAAATCGGAGAAGAAGAAGTAAAGCTGTCACTGTTTGCAGATGACATGATACTATACATAGAGAATCCTAAAGATGCTACCAGAAAACTACTAGAGCTAATCAATGAATTTGGTAAAGCAGCAGGATACAAAATTAATGCAAGAAATCTCTGGCATTCCTATACACTAATGATGAAAAATCTGAAAGAGAAATTAAGGAAACATTCCCTTTACCTTTGGAACAAAAAGAAAAAAATATCTAGGAATAAACCTACCTAAGGAGAGAAAAGAACTGTATGTAGAAAACTATAAGAAACTGATAAAAGAAATTAAAGATGAGACAAACAGATGGAGAGATATACCATGTTCTTGGATTGGAAGAATCAACATTGTGAACATGATTATACTACCCAAAACAATCTACAGACTCAATGCAATCCCTATCAAACTACCAATGGCATTTTTCACAGAACTAGAACAAAATATTTCACAATTTGTAAGGAAACACAAAAGACCCCGTATAGCCAAAGCAACCTTGAGAAAGAAAAATGGAGCTGGAGGAATCCGGCTCCCTGACTCAGACTATACTACAAAGCTACAGCAATCAAGACAGTATGGTACTGGCACAAAAACAGAAATATAGATCAATGGAACAGGACAGAAAGCCCAGAGATATACCCACGCACATATGGTCACCTTATCTTTGATAAAGTAGGCAAGAATATACAATGGAGAAAAGGCAGCCTCTTCAATAAGGGGTGCTGGGAAAACTGGACAGCTACATGTAAAAGAATGAAACTAGAACACTTCCTAACACCATACACAAAAATAAACTCAAAATTGATGAAAGACCTAAATATAAGGCCAGAAACTATAAAACTTTTAGAGGAAAACATAGGAAGAATAGTCTATGACATAAATCACAGCAAGATCCTTTTTGATCCACCTCCTAGAGAAATGGAAATAAAAACAAAAATAAACAAATGGGACCTAATGAAACTTAAAAGCTTTTGCACAGCAAAGGAAACAATTAACAAGATGAAAAGACAACCCTCAGAATGGGAGAAAATATTTTCAAATGAGGCAACTGACAAAGGATTAATCTCCAAAATATACAAGCAGCTCATGCAGCTCAATATCAAAAACAAACAAACAAAAACAACCAATCCAAAAATGGGCAGAAAACCTAAATAGACATTTCTGCAAAGAAGATATACAAATTGCCAACAAAAACATGAAAGTATGCTGAACATCACTAATCATTAGAGAAATGCAAAACAAAAACTACAATGAGGTATCACCTCACACCAGTCAGAATGGCCATCATCATAAAATCTACAAACAATAAATGCTGGAGAGGGTGTGGAGAAAAGGGAACCCTCTTGCACTGTTGGTGAGAATGTAAATTGATAGAGCCACTATGGAGAACAGTATGGAGGTTCCTTAAAAAACTAAAAATAGAACTACCATATAACCCAGCAATCCTACTACTGGGCATATACCCTGAGAAAACCATAATTCAAAAAGAGTCATATACCACATTGTTCATTGCAGCACTCTTTACAATAGCCAGGACATGGAAGCCACCTAAGTGTCCATAGACAGATGTATGGATAAAGAAGATGTAACACACATATACATAATGGAATATTACTCAGCCATAAAAAGAAATGAAATTGAGTTACTTGTAGTGAGGTGGATTGACCTAGAGTCTGTCATACAGAGTGAAGTAAGTCAGAAGGAGAAAAACAAATACCGTATGCTAACACATATATATGGAATCTAAAAAAAAAAACAAAAACAGTGGTTCTGAAGAACCTAGGGGCAGGATAGGAATAAAGACGCAGACGTAGAGAATGGACTTGAGGACACGGGGAGGGGGAAGGGTAAACCGGGACGAAGTGAGACTAGCACTGACAAATATACACTACAAAATGTAAAACAGATAGCTAGTGGGAAGCAGCCGCATAGCACAGAGCGATCAGCTTGGTGCTTTGTGACCACCTAGAGGGGTGGCATAGGGAGGGTGGGAAGGAGACGCAAGAGACAGGAGATATGGGGATATATGTATGTCTACAGCTGATTCACTTTGTTATAAAGCAGAAACGAACACACCATTGTAAAGCAATTATACTCCAATAAAGATGTTAAACAGAAAAATTAAAAAGGGCTGACTCAAGGCTGGAAGGCATGGGAACCACTGGCTCTGCCCTGAAGGAGGAGGGAGCTGCCTGTTGCCTGACACACCTGATGGCTTTTCCACTTTGATGGCCCTTGAGATTGCTTTGTAGAATCACTTTTTTTTTTTTTACCCTAAAGGAAGAAGTTTCTAAAAGGAAAAAAAAAAAAGAGAGAGAGAGAATATTAAGCCCTCAAATCCATGTTAGTTTCTAAACTCTCTGAATCACTCTCTTTGCCCTCAACTCCCCACCCTGACTCCAACTTCTGTCTTGAAGGAGAATATCTAGTCTGCCTGTCAAGGATGTTGTTCACTCTAGATCTTTTTCTAACTTTGTAGAATCCTCAGCCATCATTTTCTCTTGACTAGCTGTTTGCAATTTGAATGTAACAAGGCTTCTCATCCCTCCTCAAACTATCCTGTGACTCTCTTTCACCTTTAGATTTCCATTCCATCTCATTTCTAGTGTTGCTAAATCTCTGGAAAAATTCATCTACCCTAGCTGTTTCCACTTGCTCCTATCTCTCAGGTGCCCTTCTCAATTCCCATCATCCTGACCATTTTACCGTCCAATGTGTACAATGACCTCATGATTTCCAACTTCCACAGTCTTCATACTCCTCAGAATCCTTCAAAATCAGGCACTATACACAAATCATCACTTCTGCCTGACTCTTGTTAGTGACCATTAGTGCATTAAATTTAACTTTTGTATTTTTACAGAAGGAAATTTTAGTCAGTTTTATCACAGATAGACTGAGGTATACATTTATATTTAATCACCAACACAAATATCCAATTAATTATAAACTAAAGAATGATATGAAATGTGCCGACTACATTTGCAGCTACATTAATTTTTGTTGTTTGTGCTGCAAGCCTAAACATAAATTTCCCAGCTTCAGATATATCCAAAACAACAGCCTATTACATAAATAATAATATCCAAGAAAACTGTTATAAATTGTGTTTTTCCTAGTCATCATTTGAAAGAACAGAGGTGGTATGCTGCAGCCCAATGATACGGGATCGTGAGAGCTTACTGTTAAGTTTTTAGGAATTCTGTGAGCTGTTGTTAAAACACTGATAGCTTGAAATCAGTCCTGTTAAGAGTACTGGTATTTTGGCTTGCTGACCAAAAAAAAAAAAAAAAAAATGTTTTTGAAAGCCCAGATTGCAGATTGTAGCTTTTGCCGATTTCTGTGGTATAAATACTTCCACCACCATGGCTGATTCCAGCTTATTTATGTGAAGTCACTGAAGGTATTCAGCACATGGGACTAGTGGGCTTATCCTCCCTCCCCCGCCCGTAACCAGCTTAGGAGCATGTCATCAGAGGTGGACCACCTACCCCTTACGTAAGCAAGATGGGGATGGAGCAGATGGACCTTGAGTATTTGTCTTCACTGATTTATACTGAGTCTGAGAAGTTTTCTGGAAAAAGATTTTGAAACACTGGGATTCAGAACTACGTAAATATTTAAACTGGAGAGGGTGGGTAGGGCAGTAACATGCAAACAAATAACAAAAGCATTGTTAGGATTTCAGAGACAATCTCACTGAATAAACTTGAGTTCTTGAGTTCAGTGCTGGTTTTTCATTGAACCACTTGCAGTGCACTCAACTTAGCCTCTGTTTCTATTTAGTAGAAAAGTTCTATGTGTGTAAAACTTAAAAAGCTGTAACACTTTGGACCCTGTGGACCACATCAATAAGAGCTGATCAAAGAGCTAGGCTCGTTTCTCCATTACTTTTGCTATAGATTGATGAGTACAGGCAACAGTGACACTGGCATTGATGAGTATAGGCAACAGTGACACTGGCATTAAGGGAGGTGTCACACAAGATGAACAGCACAACTGACTCACAACCAGATGGATGAGCCAGCAACAGTGAGACCCAGATGAGCTGAGGCCATTGGTGGTGAGGTCAGTGGTCTCAGTAGAGAGAGGGACACATGATGATATGGACTGAATGGTTGTGTCCCCCACAAAATTTATATGTTGAAGCCTTAACCCCCAATGTGATGCTATTTGAAGATGGGACCTTTGGGATGTAATTAGGTCCAGATGAGAGCATGAGGGTGGGGCCCTCCTGATGGCATTAGTGCGCTTATAACAAGAGACAGACACCAGGGAACTTGTTCCCTCTCCCTCCCATGTGCACACAAAGAAGTCACATGAACACACAGGAAGACGGCGGCCACCTACAAGCCAGTGTAAAAGCCCTCGTAACGACACCTCCTTGCTGGTACCCTGGTCCTGGACTTCCAGCCTCCAGAAAGGAGAAATACATTTCTGTTGCTTAGTCCACCCAGTCCATGGCATTTTTGTTATGGTAGCCCAAGCTGACTAAGACACATGGGCTCTATATGAGTGGATTAAGAGTCTGTTTCAGGCCCCAAGGGAGCATAGAGTGCGCCTCCACCACAGGGAGTTTGGGTGGAAGCATTTGGGGAGTAGCCTGAGGGAGTGGGAAGCAGCAGGCAGGAGGCTGAGGAGTCAGGCTGGAGTCAGCCCTCAGGAAGGGCAATCAGGCACCGGGGTGCCAGATTAGAGAGAAACCAAAGCAACCCACAGGCAACAGTGGGGGCCCTGAGGTGAATTAAGGCAACACCTTGGCCAGTGACTCAAGAAACAAACTGGACTGATTTATAAACACAGTGAGATCCTTCCTGAAACTCTATAAATTGGCAGAGACCATCAAAGTGGGGAGAAGCCGAGATCTCACAACTCTAGAATTGGTGAAGATCTGTAAGTACAGGGACATTCCAGCTGATGAGATATCCTATCACCCCCTTCTCTGACTTTACTCCACCCTGAAGTTTTCTTGTGTAACTCCTACAAACATCTATTGACATTCAGCAATTCATTCAACAGAAGAGGTAAATCTCTAAAATCAGCACAACAAGCCAGGAATAAGAAATATCCCATACTCTGCACACAAAGACCCTGCTTGTTACTGGAACTCAAGTCTCCTTTACACCTATGAGTTATCCTATTTTCTCTGTTTCACATGTGTTTTTCACCCAAGATGTGACATATAAAGACAACAGAGGATGAGGAAATAATATTTACAGACTAGGCATATTTTAATAAAGATAATATATATTAATAAGGAAAATAAATAGGTTTAGGTGATATTGGTATATTTATGTGAACTTAAAATGTCTGAAGTCTGCAATGAGACAAATAACTATATCCAAAATGGTCTGACTGAATTCTCTTCTTGTTAGACAGAGCTGTCTGTGCCAAAAGATATGTCTATGCTGACATTCTTCCTAGAAAAATCTGTTCTCACAGTTTCCTACCAACATTCTTTGAGTCCATTAGATAGAAGACTCATCTCTCCTCAAACTGAGACATATATTTGAATGATTTATCCTCTGTTCTCTAATCTTAATTTAAGGCCCATTTCTGGAATTTCCTCCTGGAATCCAGGTGGACCCTCTGATTGCCTTGACCAATATGACAGAATGACGTGGTTCCAGTCCCAGGCACAGCAGTTAATGGTCTGAGAACTTCTGCCCCTGTTGGTTGAAAGCCAGCTGGCATGTGAAGGTGTGACTGCACCAGGAAAACCAAGCTTGAGAAGCCTGAGTCCCAGGAACAGGCTTTGGAGTTGCGGCTGCCTGAGGAGAGGGAGAGGAAGGAAGGAGGAGCCAGACTTGTGAACCAAGAAACCAAATTTCTTGGAAATAGATCCCCAGCCTCAGTGACTCCCACTGACACCCCATTCATCAGGGACAAGCTACTCAGCAAGCCCTTCCCAATCTTGGTAAAATTTGACGAAAATAAAACGATTGTTTCTAGCTTCAAATTGTGGGGTAATTTATGTGGCAGCAACAGATAAGCAAAATGTTGCTTTCTTTCTAACAATTTTGTGTTATCTGAGGCTATCTTAATTTGTCCAGGCATGAACTTATAAGATTACAAACAGTTCCATATGGATTAATTTTTCAAGGCATATGGCCCAGCAGCTCGGTGTCTCTTTCCTGTTGCCAAAAAGTTTGTCCCAGGCGTAAAAGAACTTGGAGCTTGGTAGTGTACAAAAAAGTATCAGCAACTGTTTATTAGTCAATGTGCAAAAGAAAAAAGCAAAAAAGAAGTTTAAAAATCTGAATCTTTATCTGGTTGCCAAAATCATTCATCCTACTTTCTTATATACAATTTCTATCTATAATAGTATATTTTGAGTTTATTTCTAAACATTTTTGTGATTCAATGTATTAAATGCATACTTGAGAAAAATAAGAGAATTCTAATAGATGTTGAATATAAAACTATTTTCCTCAAAGGTAAGAGGAAGATTATTTTATTTATCAATTGATTTTCATCCACCTTTAGACTTTCAATCTGCAATGTATCTTAAATATCAAACAATGGAAACAAACCTGTTTCACGGGGAAATAAATGTCAGAGGCTCAAACAACACTACAGTAATTTCTGTCAATGATTTAAACTTCACTGTCAAATATTTACATAACATAGTTTAAATGAAAGTAAAAACTATGCACTTAGTATGAATGGAGTGGCATTTTCCCAAAGGATAATTCTCTTTTAAGAGCTTGTTCAAAATCTACTATGGATTCTTTAATAAGATTTCATTATTTCAACTCTTTTGATCCATGCTACTATAAGACATTTCTACATTTTTACAGTTCCTTTTTTAACTATGATATTATATATATATATAAAATTTTATATCTTCTGTATTCACTATGAAAATATTTATTACTATAAAATTATTAAACTACGAGTATTCCCTGCTTTTCAAAAGTTCACATTATGCCACTTCACTTTTTTTTTTTTTTTTTTTTTGCGGTACGCGGGCCTCTCACTGTTGTGGCCTCTCCCGTTGTGGAGCACAGGCTCTGGACGCACAGGCTCAGCGGCCATGGCTCACGGGCCCAGACGCTCCGCGGCATGTGGGATCTTCCTGGACCCGGGCACGAACCTGCGTCCCCTGCATCAGCAGGCGGACTCTCAACCACTGCGCCACCAGGGAAGCCCACCACTTCACTTTTAAAAAGATCTACATTTGTAACTGTTTTCGATAACCAAAAGAAATCCCAAGTGGATTTTTGCTTTCACTAAAGGTGAAAAGTGAAAACAGCATTCAGCGTTTGTCTTGCAGGGGGCTATTACTGAGGCAGTGCCCACCCGGAGAGGAGGGCTAGCCCTGCCAAGGCTCCTTCCCCAGAAGTCACTCAGCATCTCAGCATCAAGCTGCCATAGCTTTGAACTGTGTCTGTGAGCCTTTGTGCTTTATCTCGATTTATTTTGTGCCTCCGTTAGCAAGATGTGTCCTAATGTGACTGCTTCTTCTCTTTACACCATTTTGCCTTCTGAAAGGTTTAATAGGAATGCTCTACTTTCAGATAGTGTGGGGAACCTGTACCATAATTTATGCTCTTCCAGTGATTAACCTTTATTTGCCATCACTGAGTTTTTCATAAAAAACCCGACTCTCACATATATAATTATATGACATTATAAATTGGCAAACTTAAGACTAGAATTAGATGATTAAAATACTCAAACATCAAGTAAATGAGAAGATATTTATCACAAGTGGATCCAATTGCTAGTCCTTCAAACATATATGTTCTTATATTTTGTTGAAATTTCAGAGACTCGTTGACAAGAACCTCAAATTCCATCTTTTTATACCATATATTTTAGACTTAATTCAATGATAAATATGAAGTGGGTTTCTGTAAAATATCACTGGTTTTCAAATGATTCTTCAGTAACAAAGTTTTTTTGTTTGTTTGTTTGTTTTGGGGGGGAAGGGGGCAGGAGGAGCAGTAGTAAAACCCTCCGGGGAAGGGTAAGCTGGGACGAAGCGACAGAGAGGCACGGACATATATACACTACCAAACGTAAGGTAGATAGCTAGTGGGAAGCAGCCGCATAGCACAGGGAGATCAGCTCGGTGCTTTGTGACCAACTAGAGGGGCGGGGTAGGGAGGGTGGGAGGGAGACGCAAGAGGGAGGAGATATGGGGATGTATGTATATTTATAGCTGATTCACTTTGTTGTACAGCAGAAACTAACACAACATTGTAAAGCAATTATACTCCAATAATGATTAAAAAAAAAAAAACAAAACTTCTTCAGAATTGCAATGAACCAGATGAGGTTATCTCTTTCCTAGGGGACTGAAGCTGGGGATCAGCCATATTCCTGCCCACTTGATCTCCTTCTCCTGTTGAGATCACTCCTGAAACACTTCTGTAGATGTTTAGGGTTGGAAGCATACCATTTGAAAACCAGTGAACTAAGTCAGCATCACTGATGAAAATCAATGTATCTTTTGGAGCGAAGAGTGAGTGAGTTTAAACGAAACGTCAATCAGAAAAGTCATCCGCACTTGCTCGGTGCCTTCAAGCGAAACACAGGGCACACCGTGAGCTGAGTACTAGTGGGAAAACATTGTCAGGTTATAAACAGTGTCCATTCTTTGACACAGGAGAGACCATTTACCAAGCATTCTGGCTGCTCTCCCTACTTCCTGGCCCTTTGCCCTTAAAGGAGTCACATCGGGACGCATCTGTAACAGCAATGTGTGTCACCTTCAGCTCAGGTAGGGAAAAGCCCATGCAAGATGCCGCAGCCCCCTAATCTTCTGTGGTGGCAACCAAGGAGAAGACCTGTTTCCAATGGTACATTCACAGCATGGTGGCACTTTCATCAGATGGCTTCCCAGTGAACATACGGAGCAGGGCCCTGACCAATCCAACATGTTTACGCTACACATTTGCTTCGACTCTTCAAATAGAGAAGTGATCTTCTCTCCTAATTACATCCTCCTATTCTTTCACTACTTTTTGACAATGGGACCCAGGGATTGCTAAGCAGCCATCTATCTAGTAGAGCTTTTCAAGAGTGTGTCTGACCTAATCATTCATTGGAGTCATCTATCTCCTCCTCAAAGTACTGCACAAATTCTCTATTTCTCAATATTTATATGTATTACTGACTATAGGTCTTGATAGAAATTGATTTTTTTTAATTTAAAAAGCTACTTTGAAGAATCAGTGACTAATGAAATCATTCAACAAATACGTATTGAACAAATCCTGAAACATGGAAGGCTGTCATTCAATATCTGTTGTAAATTAATGAGTAAAAGTATTTGTGAAATGATTTGGGGCTTGTGAATATATAAATATACATTGTGCGTATACGTGTATATATTATGTGAACACATATGCATATATTATATAAACATATATGCATATATACAATATCTTTTGTAAATATTTCCCTCTAGAGGTATAGAAAAAATCTGAGGCTTCATGGGAATATTTCTAAAATTATGAAACTTATTTTTCTTTTGTGCTATAAGAGGCGGAGGAAGAGAAAAATATAATGGCTGTCACCCTATGTTTAGGAAAAGACAAGCAAGCAGTATGTTTGGGTTTACAATTTTCAGTAGAATCAGAGAATATTTTGTCTGATCATTTAAACCAGAGCAGAAAAATGTTTTTATTTCTAGAGAATTACCAGTTCTATCTTCCTAAGAAGGATGAACCAGATGAGCCGTGGTCAATGAGGCCTTTCTTCACTCTTCTGAAGGATCTTAGTACTAAATGATGCCAGAAGGGTTGCCCTCACGTCTCAGACACAGACTTGGGGGGGAGGGATCACTAGTGGCGGGTGACAATGAGGCTTAGATTACAGGACACCTGCTGCCCTATTCGCTCTATATTCTGGGCCAGTGGGACAGCTCAACAACCACCTGCAGCCATGCCTCTCCAACTGTCTGGGGGGAAGGATCCATTTTTTTCTTTTTTTTTTTAATCTCTTACCCATTAAGAAACTTTATGAAGTACATTAAAAATGAATATCTTAAACATATTTACAACATAGAGACCCATTTAAAAATGTAATTAAATAAAAATGTAATTAAATTCAACAGATCTGGAAGCACTATGCCAAATGACTACAAGGTCTTCAAGCCTGGATCTCACTTTTGGCCCTGACTCACCTGGACTGCGGATGTGAGCAGCCCCGCTGGCACAGCATGTGCTGAAGAGCTGACTTTAAAAAGCCCCAGGGCTTCCCTGGTGGCGCAGTGGTTGAGAGTCCGCCTGCCGATGCAGGGGACGCGGGTTCGTGCCCCAGTCCGGGAGGATCCCACATGCCGCGGAGCGGCTGTGCCCGTGAGACATGGCCACTGAGCCTGCGCGTCCGGAGCCTGTGCTCCGCAACGGGAGAGGCCACAACAGTGAGAGGCCCGCGTACCGCAAAAAATAAAAAAATGAATAAAGAGCCCCAAACCAAACCTTAAAGGATGTGCACCAGATACGCTGTGCAGTACAGCTGACCCTCATTATCCGTAAAGTCTAGTATTTGAGAATTCATCTACTCATTAATATTTTTCGTAATCCCAAGATCAACTTGGATCAACGATTGCCCACACGTTCCCAGCTGAATTCTTACAAGACAATGCTCCCTATTCTTTGTTTCAAAGCTCTTAACTATAAACTAGTGTCCTTTTCATGCTTTCTTTACTTGCCATGTTTTTCACATTTTTGTGCTTTTTGTTGGTGGTGTCACTGTTTAAAATGGCCCCAAGCACAGTGCTGAAGTGCTAATATCCCTGAGCACAAGAGGGTTGGGATGTGCCTTAGGGAGAAAATACACGTGCCAGTTAGGCTTAGCTCAATCATGAGCTACAATGCTACTGGTGTGAGTCTAATGTTAATGACTCCACAATATGTGTTAAATAGAGTGCCTTTAAACAGAAACACACTTAAAACAAATCTATGTATTGATTGCTTGATGAAAATGTTGTGACCAGAGGTTGGCAGGACCCAAGTCTGTATTTCGCCTAAGAACAATGGTTCAGTATTAGCTAATTCAGTGTTCTTGTTTACTTTATAGGACGTAACTACCATGAAAAACAAGAATTAACTGCATATACAACTCTTTCCTCAAATGAGTGTGGTAGAGTCATTTTTTTTCAAGTCATGCTAGAAGCTGTTTAAAAATATAGTTAAAAATACACTTATATGTTTAGTTTTTCATGGGTCACTAAGAAATAAAAATATTTTAAAACATATTAACTGAGGATGGACCAAGCTTAACATCCTCTAGACTTAGCTATATTAATTCTTTAATTCACTAAAGAAATACAAAAACTGAAAACGTCTAGAAGTATTTTAGGACTGTACTGTCAAAGAAAGATAGCTTCTAAATTTAGGCTTTGTTCCCGTCACCAAAAATAAATCAACTGAGTATCTCCATGCATACTTATGAAGCTGAGACATTTATTTGGACTCCTTCTATAAAATAAATATTTCAGTTGCTTACAGAATAGAGACTGTGAATTTTTTTTTACAAAGCATACACATATTACATATAAATCAGTTTGTCAAAGTGTCTTACAAGAATATTTCAGCCAGTCTTGGTTTATAGAAACCTATTGAGTATTTAATTTACCTTTTGAGGTAAGACTCGGGCCTTAGGGTTTATAAATTAAGCAAACAGAAATTCAGTGTATGCTAAGGTCACAGGATGTCAGCAAAGAGCAGAAAACCCTCAACCTGTTGGCTGATATTGTAGATAAAGAAAACATATGGATTAATTCTTAAGTAGTTAAATATTCTTGTTTATTTGAAAACTCTAAAAAGATGTAAATAATCAAATAAACCCAATTTGGCATGCTGATTATTGGACAGAAACATTATTTTAATCATTAAATAAAACAATTAACTTTTAAAAGGAGATCCATAACTAGTATGAATAAAACACAAAGGCCAATGTCTTTCTAATGCCTTTCTTTAAATTGTATTAAGTCAAGTATGGGTAAAAGCCTGCAATCCTCTAAGGCACTATTTTCTTCAAGCAAGTCTACTCTGCACAGTTTGTTACAGCAACCTGGAGAGAAGAGTTTCTGCAAGTTTGAATGTCACCTGCAGTTACTGAGGAGAAAGGAGTGGCAAAGACTCTTATGTTACAAAAGTTCAGGGACAGGAGTAGCTAACAGAAGCAAAGAAGAAGAAATCAGCACGAAAGTGATGACTCCACAGACCGTTAAAATTCTACAGAAGGGTGAAGGCCCATTCCAGCCAAGCAGCCTGAGCCACCTTCCACGAGGGGCCTCCAGAATTCCACTTTGTAAACAGAACAAGTCTCCTAAGACTGAGGGGGACCTCAGGACAAAGTGACTACGTTACATCACTGAAAGACAGCAATTAGTAAATACATATTTAGAGGGTCTTTTAAATTATTCATATTTCTTATACAACTCTGATTTCATCCCTCTCATAAGGTTCCTTAACTTCTAGAACAATTTTCAAAACAGAAAAATATTGCTAGCAGAGACATGCATATGCTAAGGAAACCAAAACGTTTTAAATGAATTCTTTTCATACTGATATGAAATACATATGTTTTTTCACTTCTATCTATATGGAATACCTCTTTCTGACAATGATGCATGCACTCCAACAGGTTCAGCCCAAGAACAGAATCATTCCTTCCATCATATATGTAATAGTCATGTTGAATGTTCTGAATGTGTGGCACACAAACATAAATGAATTGAACTTTTCTCCCAATTCTTTTCCCAAATGTGCAATATTACATTTTTCATGTCCCATTCCATTCGTAACACTTGAGTGGACCACCTGATTTTGGATCATTTTTAGTTGTGAAGAGCTGAGTCCAGCACAGTTTAAAAATCCTCATCCCACCTCCCATCCGCTCTCAAGCAGGAGCCTGGAGGGATGAGAATGAAGAGGGTGTGTCCGTCCCCACTCCTCTCTCAAGCACCGGGCGGGGGAAGCTGTGCTCTCGTATGGGCTGGGTCCTCCCAGTCATCAGTGCCTCACTGCACAGGTGTTGAATACTAGGAAGGAAAAGAGCGGAATAAGGGGAAATTTCTCTCCTCTTCACTTGCCGCTCTGGAAGAAGTGCTTCTGCAGCTGAGGTTGACCGGCCACACAGATATCTCAGGCCTGTGTGTGAGTTCTTCACCCTCACAGCTCCCTGACATGGGACCACCTCTACCCGATGCAACTGCCTGAAAATTAAAAACTTGTACCACGACCTCAGTTACATCGAAGTTATGTAATTTACCTTACCCACAGGTAAATTCATGGCTAAGACACTTCTTACTACAAGATGCTTCTAAACAGTACAAAGGTCTAGTCCAATAACAGCATGTTTGGGACAGATGTCCAAAAACGTAAAATAAATACAAGCATTTGTTTACCTGTGAAATTTCTTACTGAGCTCTTCACTTACCTTAATGTTGTTTGCCTGTTTACAAGCATCACTGATTTACATCCCAGATTTTAAAGGCTTTGAAGTTAAAGTTCATATCTATTTACCTTGATATCTGTCCCTAAGTCACACATTTGTAAATAAAACTGATAAATATATCTTAATTAACTCAAACAGGTTAGATACATTACTAGCCTTAAATAGTTTGATGATATAAATTCAGAGAATTACATTAATTATATGAGAGGCTATAGAAATGTTTTAAATGAGCTACCTCATTTCCATAAAATAATTTAGTCAAGGATGTACAGCTAACAAATGAAAAATGTGTTAGATTCTTGTCACTACTGTAGTCTACTAATATTCATATCTTTGAGACTCATTTTACCATATCAAAAGTTAGATAAAATTGGGGTAAAAAAAAGAAACAGAGGGCTTCCCTGGTGGCGCAGTGGTTGAGAATCTGCCTGCTAATGCAGGAGACACGGGTTCGAGCCCTGGTCTGGGAGGATCCCACATGCCGCGGAGCAACTAGGCCCGTGAGCCACAACTACTGAGCCTGCGCATCTGGAGCCTGTGCTACTCAACAAGAGAGGCCGCGATAGTGAAAGGCCCGCGCACGGCGATGAAGAGCGGCCCCCGCTTGCCACGACTGGAGAAAGCCCTCGCACAGAAACAAGACCCAACACAGCAAAAATAAATAAATAAATTAATAAACTCCTACCCCCAACATCTAAAAAAAAGAAGAAACAATTTCCCATGTGAATCATTTACAAGTTTTAATCTTATAAATTACACATCAATAGGCATATTTAAAATAAGAGCATAGCGCATAAGCTACTTCTGAAAAGCTAAACTTTATAATTTATTTTAAAATTAGTTAAAATTATTTTGAGGTAAGTTATCACTACTATTAAAATATATTTTACTATTTCAATTAATATGTGATTAATAACAATGTATTCAGCTATATTAATATGTCAACAAGTAGACTCTAACATCACATTAGTTTAGATGCTAAAAAATTAAATGTTTTAAGTGTGCCAATTTATTAATAACTCCCGAAGTTGACCTTTTCCCTCCTGATTTATGTCTAAATTTATTAGGGGCTTCGATAATTAAAATCAGGTCATTACCACATACTCACAAGAGACTGAACAGATGCAAACGAAATGTTTAATCATGCTAGTGTCAACCTTCATTCAAAATACTTTGTGAATTTTAAGCATTCCCTTAAATTATTTTTATAACTCTACTTAAGAGTGTTAAATACTTTTTTTTCCTCATGGGAAGAAATTATAATTCCATTCTAACTGATACCATAGATAACAAAGGGTATTTCATTTTTTTATGAAAATGTGCCAAAATTAATGAATAAATTACCTGGAGAAGAATGCTTTAATTTATATATATTAACTTTTATTAATGGGCCATTTTTCTTCCAAAGAGTTCACAATTAAATCTCTAAAAATGTATTATGGTTGCTATAGTACAGAAAACATATCTGCAATGAAATACAAGTGGAGTAAAACATTGTACTCCTCTAATCCCCAGAACCCTGCAAAAGTTGCTTCTATATTTACTGTCATCTATCAACTGGCTTAATATCCATTATATATTGAGGGCAAGGTGTGGGAGTCATATTCTATAATTCCTCCAGCTCATTCTGTTAAATGTACTACACATGTTGCTACATTGTACACCAACTTATGTTATCCCATCCTCTCTGGGTTACTCCAGAACCCTTTATTGAATCCCATTCTCACATTTTTATCTTCTGACTGGAACCCTTCTAAACAAAACTGTCCACTATGAAATCAATAGTCCCACTCCACCCCTCCTGCTAACTAATCCCCTGCTCTTTGTTTATTCTATTTTTGTTTATAGAACCACAGGTCACTAGAATAGACGTCGTGCATTTGTCTTTCAGTTATACTTTTGCTTACCTCCCAACGTAAGCACCATTGAGCAGACTAAACACTCAGGAAATAGTTGAGCAAAAACAAAACTAACAAAATATCTAAACTGGATATATACCAGAAATATAGCTTAGCTGAATTCTATACCATAATCTGGTAATCTTTTCCTATAATTGAAAAAAGCTCAGGCAACTGAAGAAAAATAGACATGTGAAGTGATATGAAACCAAAAACTTCTGCACAGCAAAGAAAACAATCAACAAAATGAAAAGACAACCTACTAAATGGGAAAAATATTTGCAAACTGTATCTCTGATAAGGGCTTAATCGTCCAAAATATATAAGAACATATAAAACTGCAAAAAAGCTAACAAACAACAAACAATCCAATTTTAATCTTATTTACAAAATGGGCAAAGGACCCAAATAGACATTTTTCCAAAGAAGACATACAGATGGCCAACAGGTACATGAAAAGATGCTCCACATCACTAATCGTCAGGGAAATGCAAATCAAAACTGCAGTGAGCTACCACCTCACACCTGTCAGGATGGCTACCATCAAAAAGGATAGAAGATAAAAAGTGCCGGCTAGGATGTGGAGAAAGTGGAAACGCTGAGCACTGCTGGTGGGAATGTAAGCTGCTGCAGCCACCATGGCAAACAGCATGGTGGTTCCACAGAAATTTAAAAATAGAATTACCATACAATCCAGCAATCCCTCTTTCGGCTATATGGCCAAAGGAATGAAATGAGTACCTTGAAAAGATATCTGCACACAATAGCCAAGATATGGAAACAACTCAAGTGTCTGTCTATGAATGGATGGATAAAGAAATTGTGACGAATATATCACACATATGTGTGTCTGTATACATACACACAATGGAATACCATTCAGCCTTAAATAAAGGAGTGTCTGTCATTTGTAACGACATAGATGAACCTGGAGGATATTACGCTAAGTGAAATAAGCCAGACACAGAAAGATAAATGCTGCATTATCTCACTTATATGTGGAATCTAAAAATTTAAGGTCAAATACATAGAAGCAGAGTAGGACGGTGGTTACCAGAGTTGGGGAGGTGGAGAAAATGGGGAGATGTTGGTCAAAGGGTACAAAGTTTTAGTTATGTAGGATGAATAAATCTAGAGCTATAATGTACAGCAGGGTAACTATAGTTAATAATACCATATGGAACACTACCAATTTGCTAAGAAAGTAGATTCCAGGTCCTCTGTCCACACAAACACACAAAACTAGTAACTGTGGGAAGATACATTAATTAGCTCGACTACAGTAATCCTTTTACTATCTGTATGTATATCAAATCATCATGTTGTACAACTGAAATATATACAATTTTTTATTTAAAAATAAATAAAGGGAGGGAAAAATCCAAAATAACTTACCAAAATTATTTCACAAAAAGATAGAAAACTTCAATAGCTTTATAAATGTTAAATCAAATGAGTCAAAAATAAAATATTTTCCCTCAAAAAAAGAAAAGAGAAAGAAAAGCAGTATTCAATATAAGCATTACTGAATGTAATGTAGTATTCCTAATGGGATCCTGGACATTGGTGGGAAAGTCCATAAAACCCAAATAAAGAGTCAAGTTTAGTTAATAGTAGTGTACCAATACTGGTTCTTGGTTTTAACAAATATACTATGGTTTATTAAGATGGTAACATTAGGGGAAACTGGATGAGAGGTTATCTTTGTGACTTTTCTGTAAATTAAAAAAAAATACTGCAATATAAAATCATTGTGAAAATAATTATAACAAGCTCTCTCACAAACAATATTAGTCTTATGTCCCAAAGTTGGTACATAATTGATATACTGGAAATAAAGTGATGGTTATATGAATAAATATGTTATCAGTAAAATTAGAAAACAAAAACACTAATCTTACAAAAGACATACAAGGAATTTATTCCTCAAAGAAAATCATGAAATTGACTAGGTTGTAATCAGGAAACTAGGATATTAGTTATTATTGTCAAAACTTTTTACATGAGGAAATAAAAGATAATTTTCAAAGTGACTGTGTTCCAATAATGATCTCAAGAAAAAGCAAGAGGAGAAAGGAAAGGAGGATCGGAAGGAGGCGGCGCGAGGGGAGGAGCACTGAAACGGGGACAAGAAGGTAGCTGAGGGCTTCCCTGGTGGCGCAGTGGTTGAGAGTCCGCCTGCCGATGCAGGGGACGCGGGTTCGTGCCCCGGTCCGGGAAGATCCACATGCCGTGGAGCAGCTGGGCCCGTGAGCCATGGCCGCTGAGCCTGCACATCCCGAGCCTGTGCTCCGCAGCGGGAGAGGCCACAGCAGTGAGAGGCCCGCGTACCGCAAATATCGAAGGGCAAATTATGCTAAATCTAGTATCAGAAACAGCCCTGATTTGAAAAGCTGGTTCTCTCTCTCAGAGCAAAGCAAATGAAAGTATAAAGTAAGAACACATATATCCTTTGGGGGTCCTTTGTGAATCACGGATCACTTTATCCAAGTGACTGGCATGCTTACTTGAAAACTCAGTTTGAAGTAACATGAATGTAATTTTCTATATTTTAAAGGAAAAAGATGTAAGTTTTCTTTACTGTTTGCTAATGATAATACTTTTTACATGCATTCACTATTGATACATTTTGTGATAGTTTTAGGCTAAACGAAATTAAGGCTAAATCCTCAAATGCTAAAGTAGTGATCTTTTTCATAGTTATGTTTATAAAGAAACCAAATGTGGAAGGAACACAGCAGGTTTGAAAACATAGTTTGAAGGTCAAATTTATGCTAATTTGTACAGTTATCATCTTAGCAGTTGAGCTGATTAATGGACGTTGATCATTCAGGAGGTGCCAAAGCCACCACCAAAGTTATCAATGTTCAAAATTTTTCTTTGAAATTCCTATAAAGTCATATATTATACCTTTTCCTGCGAAAAGCAGGAATTAGGTCAGCTTTGAATTATAAAACACATATAGATTAGCCTACTTCAAATATGAAACAAGTAATAATGTTTTAGAATATAGATACAGATGCCATTCATTGCAACTTCAGGATTTAACTTTTTTTTGGAGTATGGAGGAACTCAATAAATATCTGTGGAATAAACTGAATGATACAATTACACTCTCTTGCTGTAAGCTATCCAAAGGTATGAAAAACAACAAAGATAATATGAAGCATAGTCTCATTTGATTAAAAACAAGATAAAACACAAAATTTTAAATCTAGAGCAAACTTAGGAACCACGATGCTCGTCGCATTTTTAAGTCATCACCTGTACCTTCTCTACCTGCCAGTATGGCCTACTGACACCAGAGACTCCAATAGGACGATCTTATCTCAACAATCCTTGAGACTGATGCTTTCTTTGGAAATGGTACTGTGAAACCTGTTTCTACACTTGAGAGTTGATAGGACTCCCCCAAAGATTAAAGTTCTTCTAAATTTTATTTCAAACTTTAAATTCATATTTCAAACAGCATTGTCACCATTGGGTTATCACGCACTCTATGAAACACACAGCCATACACCGTCATCCCTACACCATACCCATCTTTAAATGTTCCTGTGTTACAAGCAGCCTGTTTTGAAGGCTGCAATGCAAACAGGTTCAAGTGATGGGGTCATTAACAGGACTCATGTCCTCACGACCTCCACTGACTAATTCAAGTAATCTCTTACTGTGTTCATAAAAATGGGAATTATACATTCCACTGGCCCCTCCAGAGTCCCCCACTCTCACTGTGCTCTGGCCAGCTCTGCATCCCAGAAGCTGATCTATATGGACTACAGAGCAAGTCCCTGTGCTTCCAGCTGGTTCCAGTCGGGTTCTGACAGAGGAAAGTTCCAGCGGGAAATGGGAGTGAGGGGGATGGCGTTGCAGTGTGTGTCCCTTCACTCCCCCCTCGGGCCTCAGAGGGCACCGCTTCCCCCTGCCTAGGCCCACTCCCTTGGGTGGACCCTCTGACACCTTCGGCTCCAATCTGGTCATCAATCCCTTCTCTTGTCCTTGAGGCCTGGGGACGGCAGAGCTGACTCTTGCTCTCTCCTACCTTTTGTTGGTTTCCCTTAACCTATCCATTACCCATCTTGTCCACAGTTAAGATTTCTCTAATCATTCCTGCTGAGAGGGGCATCTGTTTCCTCCAGGAACCCCAACTAACAAAGTGACGACTATGTGTGTCTTCCAAGAAACCCTCTGATTGCTGTCTCATTCTTGAGAATATAAAATAAAAATTCATGAGTTCTCAGATACTTATATCCCTTATGACACAAAGAGTTTAAGAACATCCAGAAAATTTCTTGCTCTTATACATATTTTCCATATTTAAAAAATTCACAACGTGCATATATCTAGGGAAAAAACTACCCCTGTGTGCTAAAGAAAAATGGTTCAAAAGATGAAAACTCTCTTTAACAATCTATAAATGGATCAAATCAATTATACTAGAGTCACAAAAAGCTACCTGTGGAGAACTGCATTTAAAATGTCAGGTACCAGGCTAAGACGCTCATATTGTTAATGCTTGTTGAGTACAACTGGAAGGTCAGCATTTATAAAACAGAATGGAGACAAAGTTTTTCAGGTGGGCAGCAAGACAAGAATAGCTGTTACATATTTAGTAGAAGAGCTAATACGTCTAAAGGAAAACAATTAATTTTCAAGCAGATATACAGCTCAGTATGATACCACTAAGACCCAAGCTTCCTTACTTTCAGGAACATAATTTCAGGTAAAGCTGGGACAGTTTAAACGAGGGCTCACCTAAGAAGGCGTCCAATGCAGCGCTCAGCAGCACAGCAAACGCTGAATTTCTCTCTTCAAAATTTTCAATTATTTGCCAATTCTGTGATAAATATTTCTTGTTTTTTTTTTGTTTATACTTCCAATTTCAAAGTACTTTATTTTTTACTCTCTCACTATGGGCAAATCACAAAATAGTAGGTATTTGTAATCAATACGAGTGCATTTCCACAGGGTCTAACCTTAATTCTTAGTTTTACTTTATGCCTTGTAAACAGATTACTCTTCGTAAGATCAACACTTCTGTTTTTCCAACCTTCCCAGTGAAAATAAGATTCCAAAATTATCTTCTACTTAACCACAGTCTCTTTCTTTTTTCTAAAATGGTCGTATATGTTATACAATTCCCTTTTTATGTTGTGCTAAAGTAGATTAAAATACTGAGGTATACAATTGCTATTCATTAACTACATTATTTCTAATGGAGTGATTTGTTGACTTTTCCTTAATATGTAAAAATCAATAAAAATGTGCCCACCTAGAACTCAAAAGTGAAACATCTATCTAGTTCAGGATTTATTTGGGGACTTTGATAATATTTAAATTTTATCCAAGATAACATTTTTTCAAATATGTAGAATAGATACATTGGTGTTTAATAAACCATTACATTCTGCCATACATTTTCATTTGGTTCGAGTTTTTACTTACAGATAATTAATATTCTTGTCTGTAGTATTTCTGAAGAAATTGTTATAGTTTTGTTATTGAACTAGAATTACAAGACCACATTAATTTTTGTTTTTGACAAAAGTTACCCTAGCTCTGGATACACTGATTGGAAAATATTGCATTGGGAAACCTTTGGAACTATTTTAGTTATGCTGTGACCAAAGGCTTTCTTGCCAAAGAAGGCCTAGGCAGTTTCAAAGGGAGTTATAATATACGTTGGTTTAAAAATGAAAGCTGGCATTAAAAAGAATTTTGACACATTTTCTAATAAATTGGCTTTTGAAATATATTAAACCTTATAGAAACCATGTCAAGAGTCAAATCAAATTCCCCGTAGGGAAAAATTTTAAAGATCTAAGCACACTTTGTGAATAAGTCTAAATAAAATGAATGTTTCTCGTTTGTATTAGAACAAAACAGCCTGCATTTGCTTTATATCTCAAAATTCAGCATCAGGTTATTTAACCTTACAAATGATTTTCTGCTTCTCCAATACAGAGGGGCCATACTGCTTCTGTGCTTATGTGCACACAATTACACAGTTGCCAAAAAAAGAAAGAAAAGAGAGAAGAGAGTGCATGTGTGCCTGCATGACAGAGAGAGAAAGAGGAAGGAGGAAGCCCCCCCCGCAAAACCCATACACACATGGACTCACAGCATATTACCCAGCAAAGGCATGGGAGGGTCTGTCACACAGACCTCAGTGAGGGTCTAGTTGACCCCAGAGCAGAGACTCACAGTAGTAGGTCCAGGACTGAGGCCAGATGCAAAACAGAGTGATGTGGGATTATCTTCAGTGGTGGGAAGAACTGGGGTGAGTCTGTGTTAACAGGGACCAAAGGACGTGACCATGGCAGGAATTATCCTACCTACAGGAAATACATCAGGGACCATCACTTCATTATTGTGATTAAACTAATTTGAGACATTGTGTAAACTAATTTGAGACATTTTAACACCTCTTCCATTATTTGGCCTTTAAACTTTTAACAAAAAATAGTTTTATAATTAAGGTTATAATTAGGGTTGCCAGATTCAGCAAACAAAAATGCAAATACTGCATGGGACTTACTCATACTAAAAAAACATCATTTTTTATCTGAAAGTGAAATTTAATCGTGTATCCTGTATTCTATCTGACAGGCCTACTTGTAATTAAGTGGCAAGTTGGAACTTTTTCTCAAACTTGGGAAGCATGATTAGCTACATAAAACATGCAATATTACTTTTTCCCACCCAAGTCTGTACTAGTTAAATTTTTGTTGTACTATATAAGGTAAATATAAAATGTGCTTTCCCTCTGATTTATAGCTTTAACACTGCTGTAAAACAAAAGAAGTAAATGCCAGCAATTATCTTTGAAGAGGTTTCAAATAGTATGAGATTCTCCAATACAGATCAGAACAGGGCAGATACGAATAACCTATGCTTGAAATTCTTTGTTTCTTAAGAAGGAGTTCTTGAATTGGATAATTTGTTTGCCTTTAGGCCAGACATTTTGACTGAGACAAATGGAAAGGAAAAGAATGTTTCTTTGAAGAAATAGTGGGATCAGACATGTGTGGGTTTCTCCCCAATGGGAAAGAAGACGAAGAAAAAACGGTTCCAGAAATAACTGACGAAGCTTTTTCCTCCTGGGCCTAAGTGAGTCCCAGAAATCTGGGAAGGGGGAGAAGGCAAATTCCAAGGCAATGTAATTAAGGGAGCCCAGGCAAGAACTTCACGGACACCTTAGCCCAAAGGCAGGAATAATGTCTGCATCCTTTTCTTCTAAGGACTGTGAGTCCCTTGGGTCAGGTCGGTGGGGGGCGTTCTCAGCATGGGGACAGAGGACAGCTTCGCAGGAGGAATGAGGAAGCTGCATCCGGTGGGCAGTGCTGCTTCCCTGAGTTCAGCGTCAAGCTCAGAATCTGGCCGAGATAATTAGGGATGCTCCACCTGTGTTTGCCTGTCTCCTTAGCTCCAAATGGAGGTTTTCTGATACTGATTTCTGGCTTTTCCTAAATAGGAATTGGAGGAACCATTTCTTAGGTGAGGTTTTGCTTCAGTTTCCTTATATGTAAAAGGGGGACACTTATGTCACCTAATTAATAGGGCTGTTTGGTAAAATGATATGAGATAATGCATGTAAAAGACTGACCACAGTCCCTGCTTAATAAATAGATGCAAACTAGTACAATAATAACTTGATATTGTGGTGAAATGGAGGCAATATGAGAATAAGAAATTTGCGATGAAAAATGGGGTAGAACAGAATTCTCAGTAAGAGCGTAGACAGGTTTCATTAGGTGCTTTGAAAGTTTATTTCCTGCTCAACCAAAAACTATTCTGTTTGAGATATCAGAAGCAAAAGACCATTCATTCATTCAATATTTACTGATTAGAATTTTCTTTCAGATGATAATATTGTAACAGCATCTTAAATGGTCTCCCTGATTTCTTTCTCTCCTGTCCCCTCTAACCCTCATCCACTTTTAACATAGCAGCCAGAGTGATCTTTAAAATACATAAACCAAGTAAGGACAAATTCCTACTTAAAACTATCCAGTACCTTTTCAGAGAACCTCAGAGAAAATCCAAAGAGCATGCCATGGTTTACAAACCCTGCTTGGTTAATCTCCCACCACCACCTTGGTTAATCTCCATTACTCACCTTCATTTTTGGCTTCATTTTGTTTCTTAAATACACCAGGCCTGTTCCCTAAGTTCAGAATATCCTTCTTGCGTCTCCATTTGTACCACACTTTAAAAAAATCCTTAGGTAGAACTTATTTTCATCTATTTCTTTGCTTATGTGTTAAATATATATTCCTCATCTCCATCGTCTAAAGCAAAAACTCCCTGAGAACAGAACTCAAATGTTCCAGCCCCAGCACCCAAGTCAAAACAACTATTAGTTGAATGAATGAAAATGTCTTACACTTTGCTTTCTACTCCTTTACTAACATCTTTTCCATGCAACTTTCTGGAGTAGTTCATAAATTATATGTATTTTCAAAACAACAACCTCCCCAAATTAGATTACCATCTCTACTCATTGCTTAATTATCTTCCCCATCCTTCAAAGCCAACACACAAAATTAAAATGATTTGGAATTGAAAATACTATATTATTTAAATTAAAGGATAAAATGCTTCATTATTTAAACCTGTATAGCTGATTTACTTCCTTGTGCAGCAGAAACTAACATAACATTGTAAAGCAATTATTCTCCAATTAAAAAAAAACCTGTATAAAACTAAGAATTAAATAAACAAATAATAAGAAAGCAAATTCAGCAAAATCTACTTGCTTTACGAAATCATCAGTATTAAGCAGACACTGGAGACTTATAAATGTCTTTCTAGTTCTGATGCACTGGGCTCTTGGCCCCCCCAATTTCTGGGTGCCTTCCATACTGCTTTTCCTTTTTCAGTTGAAGTTATTATAAAGAAGAGGCAACCCTAAATTCCTACACAAACCCTACCTTTCCTTTAGCAGAAGCAGCACTATCCTCAGATATGGGATAGAAAAGATAGCACCTTCAAAAGCAACTCCTCACCTACCCTCCTTTGTCCCAAACATCCAAGTAGTTATAAAATCCAGATTAGCTTGCTCTGAAATATGCAACAGTTTCTTCCTCTGTTTTTGTTTCAAAAAAAAATCCCCATTTTTATCCAGAGTTGTGTTTGTCTCTTGGTATCCCAGCTGGTCTCCATACTCCAAGTTCTTTCCAGTCCATCACCCATGAATTGCTTGAGAAGACACTCTAGTCCATCTTATACGCAGCAGTAGTTAAATGGTTCAAACCTGTGGCTAGATCATACCATTATCTAAGTCTGAAACCTAAAATGGCCCCAGATCTTATTGTGTATTAGATTAAACATGAGATATTTAATGTCTTTCCGCTTCTCTTTCTCTTTCCAGCCTCATCTCTGCTTCTCAGATACAACTATAATTATAATATATACAAAAAAATATATGCAGTATATATAATACATTCTATGTGTGTGTGTGTATATATATATATATATATATATATATATATATACACACACACATTCATTTTGTATGACACAAAATGCAGTAGAAACCCCATCTATTAAGCCACTCATTCCTCAAGGGTACAGATACTGCCTGTGACCTCTCATAAGACCTGGTGCATACTAAACCATCAAAATTATTACGTGTGTTATTGACATGCTGGTTTAACTGAGTTTCAAATTATAAGCACAGCAGAATTTAACGGGAAAATCTGCTCAGTGGACATGTTCCTATTTGTTAAAGAAGTACTCATAATTTGCTTCCTGAAATACAGAAGCCCCCTTTACTGTATACAAGGAAAGTAATTCCATTGAAACGAGAAATATCAAATTCCCACCATTATACAATGGCAACTGTGTATATAATACAAGTCAGGTAGTGATACATGAATCATGATAATCACCTAAGGAGGATAAAGTGTGAATTAATAATGAGGCACATAGTAAGAAACAGGGTGGATTTTTCATTTGAAAATGTAATAAAACAACTTCAAAATTAAATCATTGCCTATCACATGGCATACGGCTGTTCAGAAATGCAAGCTGTTTTTCCATGCTATTACTTGCAGTAAATTAGGGAGTCACCATACTCTCTAAATCATTTTGATAACTATGTCACCCATCACTTCTAATACAGATATCACAACAATAATAATTGTAAATACCAAGACTAGCGGTTAACGTGTACCTCATAAAAATAAGTAACACAAATGATAGAGGAAACCGTATACTTAGACTTTTGGTTAATTCTGGTATAGTGTTTGATTATCTAGTGGAACATAGAAGGATATGTTTTTTTAAAAGGACCGATTTTTTCAGTATGTAAGAGACATGAGAAATTAACTGATTTGATAATATCCAGAGAGCTTCTAGAAAACACATGCTAAATTATTAACTTATACAATATTATGAGTCCAATACAGATTCGCTGAATACAGACTAGGAAGGAAAACTCTGCATTTCCTTGAAAAACTATGAATTAGTGTTTGAAACCACTCATGTTTCAATCTATCTTACTTCTTCTAGAACAGGACCACTTCACATTCCTGATTCGAAACAAATTCTTACTTGATTCATTACCAATTTTCACTCATGTTAAATATTTGCTTTCTTACATTCGCATTCACCTTTTAAAAATGGTCTTCTGATCTTAAGTGGAAATACCAATATCTTTAGAAATTAATTTGTAATTTGCTATTGCCATATTACTTCATCTTTTAGCAGCTATAATATAGTATATTTTAATCATTTCTTTCAAATATTTATTAATCTTATCATCCTCTTTACTTTATAAAATTATTAAATAAGATAATGGGCTGACTAACACTTTCCCTGTATTAAAATATGCAGACAGAATTGTCCTTGCCAAAACAAAATATTCAATAATAATAACCAGTAAGGTTAAAATGAGTTATGGCTTCTTCGATGTAGTTACCTATCCTCAGCCCTGAGTGCCTTCATGGTCCCTTCATCCTTCCTACTTAAGAAAAAAGGGGCAGGGAAGGAAAGGGAATCCTCATTTTCCTTGGTATCAATATAAAAGTAACTTGGATCAACAGCTTACTCATCAGAAAAGGATATTTCATTATGGACAGAAGGCCCTGCCTTCCTTCTCTCCCTCTCCCTTCCTCTCTCTCGGATCTTTGGGATTTTTGTCCACATAGTATTACATTATGTATGTGGTTAGCTAATCATTGAACAAATAGAGGATTCTCCCTTCTTCATCCTGCTTTCTGTTTTTGAAAACCTTTCAAAGGCAGGAAAATATGGACAATTTTATTTTAAATTTAAGGCCAAAAGGACAATTCTATTAGGAAGTTTGCTTATTCTTTTACAGTCACGTCACAAAAATCCAAAAAGTAAATTCAGTTCCTTCTGTCCTAAATGAAGGTATATGTTTCTCAATATTGGCTTTCCATGATTTTAGTATTATTAGAAAACTAAAGGTCCTCCGATCCAGGATAGAAATCAAACATGCCGCACAACAAAATGGGTGAATTGGTTTCCAGTTCCACATACATGTATGTGTCTGTGCACATGCATTTAACAGCCAATTAAGTTATATTAAAATGCTGCAAGGAAATATAAATGATTTGAAATTTGAAGTACATGTGAAGAGCATTTACTATAAAAAGTATGATCTGAAATTTAAAAATAGAGATTATTTGGGGTTTTATTGTTGTTCTTAGAAGCAGATCCCTCAGGCCCTGATTAGTTTTACATAATAATATTATATATCTTTAAAGGCATTCCACAGTTTACATTGTTTATTAATTCAGACTGGCTCTGCTCAAAATTAGCCCAAATCACAAAGGTTTTATGACAAATATAAGACATCTACAGTGTTTCAGCTACTGAATTGTATGGATTATGCTTCTACAGTATCTTATACATCATTTTCCTTCACTAATTTGTCAGAGCACTAAATATCTTTGTCTCACCCTGGAGATGATGAAAGAAAAGTATCAATATGCATTCGCTTCAGGCTCTCATAATCTACTAGAAAGTCCCATTAAAAAAAAAAATCAAGCTGTTGTCATCAAACTATCAAGATGTAGACAACTCTGGGAATAGGTTTCCCCTTAAAGAATAGGAAAGTGGACCTTAATAACTAAAGTTTAAACAGCAAAATAAACATACCCCCTCCACTGTGACACACACCCTTACAGTCTGCTGAGTCTAGCTTTCAGCTAAAAAGGTTTTTACCAAATGCCAATCCCACATCAGGATTCATGACAAATTACGGGAATTCACATTGATTAGATGATTTCTTCTCAGATGTGAGTCTATCATTATGCAAACACGTATGAAAACAACACTCCTGCTGTTAGGTTATTATACTCATTAAGTGTGCTACAATTTATGATTACATTTGAAGCCCAGGGCTCACTGTGCACTTTAAGAATTGCCAAATCTTTAGATGGCCCAGATCTTTATGCTTTAGGTCCAGAGCTCAGAATCCCAGAAGCACAGGAGGAGGCAATTTAAGTAACAAAGTATTGACAAAAGTCTATAGTAGATATTATTTTCAAACAAAGTAGCAATAACGACAATGATTACAGTTTAAGCTTTACTTGGTGTCAACAGGATGCTGTGCACTATCCTGGTGATACAGATGCAGTAGCAAGAAATCTAAAGAGAGGACACAATGAAGATCATAAGATACACACGCACGCATGCACACACGCACAGGATGAGAGACAGGGAAAGGCAAATTACTTGTAGCACATAAAACTGGGGCATGCTCTGTGAACGTCTTTATCAAGTGTCTTATTCAGGCATAAGTTAGTTAAACGTTTCAGTTAGTTTAATGAGAAAACTTCAGTGTTTCATGGAACCGAACACATTCTTAAGAAGGAGGGGGAGCCCGCGAGGCCAACGGTACGTAGCAATGCTACAGACACTGCTGTCCATCTCTACCTGCTGGGTGTTGACCAAGTCTCCAGAGGACAGGGGACCAGGAGGGAGAGTGGACAAGGCGACACGGATTCCACAATGCCAAGCCAGAGACTAACTTCCAAGCAACAGGCTGAAAAGAAAGCACTGCTGAAGGTAATGAAACACAGGCAGAGCTCCCAGTCAGCCCTTCAGGCTCACAGAATTTAAAAGGCAAGGACGGTTCCTAAGGACTCGAGTTACTTGGGTACAGAGCTAAAATAATTGCTCAAGCTCCCAGGAGAAACCACCTTTCCAATGTCTAAATGCTATTACTCTGGATTTGTTGAATTCTGCGCAGATTTGAGGGTTTCGGTAATCTTCTAGCAGAAGGATTAATCAGTTAATACACTACATGAATGCTCTATGAAAACATTTTTTTAAAGCCGAAGCAATTCATTGAAGCTTTTAATAAAAATAAAGACAAAAAATCAAGCACAAATAGGACAGGATTTTTCTCTCATTTACAAGAATATGTTGAATAAATATATCTTAAATACCCATGACATTTAGAATTTTTAACACTGAAATGGAAAGAAGCAATAATGTAATCAAAATATTCATAGAAAATGGATGTTTGAAGGTACGTTTTGTAAATACTCTTAACCATCATAGCCCAAGGAGAGGTTTCAGGACACACACACACACACACACACACACAACAGTCTATGCAAGAAGACTAATAACTAACATTTCATTTTTTAAATGGTTAGTGAATAACCTCTATCTGCCAAGACCTGTGCTAGACCTTGAGAACATGTGGTTAAAAAACACACATGATGCTTGCTTTCATGAACCTTATGGTTAGTGGGAAATACCAACAAATAGTCAGTTATAGTATATTATGATCAGTGATATGGGAGCAGCCAGGGTGGACATAGCACACTTTGGAACGTCAAGGAAGATATCCTAGAAGAAGAGGTATGAAAATGTTTCGCAGGAAAAACATGATTAGCAGGCTAACCAGACAAGAGAAGGAAAGTGTGCAGGGAGAAGTTTTCAAGGCAGAAGGAAAAGCATGTGCAGGAGTCTTGAGATGAGGAAGAGTGAGCAACAAACTAAAGGTGAACCAGAGTCTGTTCACTGTGGACAGAACAGAGCTAAGTGGGAAGCAAATCAGAAAAGACCTTACAGATCACAGTAAGCATTAAGGATTTGAGGTTGTTCTTAAAGGGCTGAAGATAGAAGGCAAACCCACGTTTTATAAGAAGACTTAGTTGGCAAGATGGTTGGAGAGGACTAAAGGAGATGATGAATTGCTTGGTCATTTCTAATCAAACTAACATATGTGTGTGTGTGTGTGTGTGTGTGTGTCGGTGAAATCCTTTGAAAAAGTCACTTATAGGGAAAAGACAGGTCTACAAATGTAGGAGAATATGAGATCAAAAATGTTTCAAAGTTTGTGTTTTAAAGAGAGTTTTAAAAAGATGTTTGTTTATTCCAGTGGGAATGAAAGTGGGGAGAGAGACTATTTAAAGATTGTGGGAAAACAATTTTGTGAAAACCTACCAATGGATTAAATAGCGTGGATGTTATTCAGAGAAAAGCTGGAAAGAACTTAGACCAGAGTCGGGGGGTATGTGCTCCATTATAACCCAATGGGATGAATCAAGGCCATTTAGATACCAGTCAGACTGTCAGACATTTACCAGGCAACTGAGAAGCTACTGTTAGGTATTCTCAAGGTGGACGGGCAGTAAGGTTACTTGCCCTGAGTGATGAGGAAGATGGTAGGTGAGAAGTCAAAGGAAATAGAAGGTTTAAAGTAAGAGCAAACAAACTAGTAAAATACAACAATAATTCTAGGAGGCATTTCTGAGTCAGAGGAGTTGGAAAATTTTTTCAGTAAAATATATTAAATGTATGTGCGTGTGTGTGTATACGTGTGTGTGTGTGTGGGTACCTGTATGTCTGTGTGAGACAGAGAGACTCTGAAATACATTTATTCATCAGAGCCAAGAAAGAAAGTGCTGGCATTACAATACCACACTGCTATTACTAGTAATAATAATAATAACAATGGTAACAATGCTATCCTCAAATATTCAGTACTTCCTATGAGCAAAGCTATAAGGAAGGCACTTATGGGAAATGTAAGTCAGTTTAGGGCTTTTTTGTGCTTTCCTCAAGCATAATTCTATTCCTTTTTGCATGCCTAGGCACGTGCACACACACATACGTGCACGCCACAAGAGGTTAACAGAACCAAATGTGAAGCAGAAAGTGTTGCTACTCTAGGAATTCCAAAGTGAGCATGGACGGGCTGGAAATGAGACTTCAAGAAAGACAGAAGTGGGCTTTTAAAACAATAAAAATATGGAAAGAAGAAAATACATTTTTTAGCATAGATGTCAGTTGTTTACAAGTAAAAAATAATAGATTCAGCAGCTTAGTTAGAAAATCATAAATTCACAAAAGTGTCAGGTAATATAAATTTCTCATACTGCCCATGAAAAGGTATGAGTGACTTCACACTTACTGTTTCAGAATATGTAACATGAACATAGAAACATTAATAAATTTATGTACAAATATACTGACCAAACCCATCTAGTAGTTTTATAATATAAAGCATGATTGTATATTTAGTTTTACTTGCATAAAAACTTACTGGTATCTTTCTAATTGGTATTTTATATGTAATATAAATATACTATATCAATATATTTATGTTAACATATTATTACCTCATTGATATGTTATATTATTTTGACATATGCATCTTCTTGTTATTGCATTATATCAGGATATAGTAATAATCACTGGACCCATTCCTGGTGATATTAAGTTTTATCATTTAAGTTGTGAATATTCTCTCTGTTAACTATTTTTTTCAGTGGTTGATGATGCCAGAGGGATTCAATTACTACTTTAGTGATTGTAAAAGAATATTTTTTCTATTTCTATCACTCATTTTGCAATTTTATTGCTCATTTTTTGGTAAAGAAGTGTTTCCTCCTCTCCCCAACACCCCTTATATACTGTGCCAAAAAGTAGCGATGTGCTTCACAGCTTATGGGGAAATGGCAAGAAGACACACAGAAACAAGCTGGAAGAGGCTCTCATGTGCCACATTGGGGTCAATTTAAGTATCAAAGTAAATAATGACAGGAACTGACTACAAATTAATTTTTTTTAAAGAGTCCATAAATGATACTATAGAAATAAGAGAAAGTCATTTTTAAACACAAATAACATACCAATAGGAACGTAACTCCTTTATTTAATGAACTTTATCCATAGATACATCAAAGTAGTTACATTCTTTAATAAAATTATCTGAAGTATATATCTTTATATCAATTATATATGTTTAAGCCAAGTATCAGATATAATGAATATATTGCTTTCGCATTTATATTGAGATTTCTTCCCAAATGTGAAGTATCAAATAGTATTCACTGTGCTCAGCGATAGGAAAGTTCTAAGTACAGTGGCAGAAGCTTAGTCATGAAGAACATAAATATAGAAACAGAAGCCAGTATGCTCTGCAATAATCGCCATCAAAAGCAATAAGCAGAATCGTTCTGAGCACAGGTTCTGGAGACAAGGCTGACTAGGCCTTAATCTTGTTTTAGAATTTGCTCCTTACTTGCCAGATGCCTGACTTTCCTCAAATATAAAAAGAAGTGAGTATTAAATTATTTAAAAAGTAAAATGCCAAAAACATGGACACGTTTCAAGTACGCAGTAAAGGTTGGCCATTAATCATTACTGGTGTTATCAACTTAATAACATGAGGACCAACAAAGAGGGCAAGAAGAATTGTGGAGAGTAGATTCAAAATAAGAAAAAGTGCAAACCATTTAGAAAAACTGGCAAGGCCTAGAAAGTATAAAAGGCAAATTTTAGTTGTTATGGAATATAATAAATTAAAGGGTACTTTAATGAAATAATTTATTTTGAAATGTGTTCCTGAAGAAAAACAATGTTTTGGTATCAATTTCTTTTTTAAAAAGCACATTTTGATGCAGTAGATATGGTGCTTCATTATAATGCTTGAATGAAAAATGTTTGTTTGTATATGGCAGAAACAAATTTGAAATCTTGTGCCTCCTCTATTTCTTTAATCCCTTCTTTAAATTCTCATTTTTAATCTGGATACACTATAGTCATGTAAATCTCTTTAAAGAATTGGCATTTCAAACTAGTTGTTCATTCTTTTGGAGAAAAAAGATTAATGTTGTCATTATTTGCATGGATTTTAAAAAGATAAATGAGTTCAAATTGCCCATAATTTAGCTTTTTGAATATAAATGATAAGTCGTTTGCCAATACAGCTGCAGGTAATTTTACTGAAAGAGAAGGATTGCCAATATTTTACATTTTATGCTGTGGCATTTACCCCCAAAATGTTCTGCGCTTCTCATCTGCTGTCAATTAAAACCCTGAGTCTCTATGAATCTTACTCCCCATTCCTATGTAGAAACAAACATCCATATTGATCGAATTATCTCCCAAAATACAATTGTGACTCTGCACAAGTCTAATGAATATGCCACATATACCAAAAGGAGAGAAAGCACTTGGAAAGGAACTCATTGAGATATTTTGCAGTATGAATTATTCATATACGTGAATAATATATGAAAATATATAACATATATGAATATATAATATACATAATATATAAACATATATTTCTATTAAAAACAGTTCAAGCTACAATCACTTTACATATTAGAATACATGCTACACACACACACACACACAATTAATTTACAAACACTCAATGCAGCAAAAGTTTCCTGTTGATTGCAGAGATAAAGTAGATCAAATGACTTTTTTGACAGCAAGAGTCAAAATGGAGTTCAGGGATCTGCTAAAACCCTGTGAGGCCTTACCGGTAGTTCTGGGGCTTCCCTGGTGGCGCATTGGTTAAGAAACCTCTTGCCAGTGCAGGGGACACAGGTTCGAGCCCTGTCTGGGAAGATCCCACATGCCATGGAGCAACTAAGCCCATGTGCCACAACTACTGAGCCTGCGTGTCACAACTACTGAAACCCGCACACTTAGAGCCCGTGCTCCGCAACAAGAGAAGCCCGCACACCGCAACAAAGAGTAGCCCCCACTGATCGTAACTAGAGAAAGCCCATGCCCAACGACAAAGACCCAACACAGCCAAAAATAAAAATTAATTAATTAACTTAATTTTTTTAAAAAGAAGCATATCTACTAGTTTCTACAACACCATTTGTTGAAGAGGCTATCCCTTCTCCATTGTGTATTCCTGGCATCCTTGTTGAAGATGAATTGATCATGTAATTGTGAAGTTATTTCTGGGCTCTCTATTCTATTCCATTGGTCTTTTGTCAGCACCGTACTGTTTTGATTACTGTAACTGCACAATATATTTTGAAATTAGGAAGTGTTATGCCTCCAGCTTTGTTCTTCTTTCTCAGGATTGATTTGGCTATTTGTGGTCCTTTGTGATTTCATATGAATTGTAGGTCTGTTTTTTCTGCTTCTGTGAAAACATAACTTTGGAATTTCCATAGGGATTGCATTGAACCTGTAGATCAATGGGGGTAGCATGAACATTTTAGCAATCCATGAACATCGGATGTATGGATAGTCATATTAAAAGAATGAAGGTGGGGCTTCCCTGGTGGCGCAGTGGTTGAGAGTCCGCCTGCCGATGCAGGGGACACGGGCTCCTGCCCCGGAGCGGCTGGGCCCGTGAGCCATAGCCGCTGAGTCTGCGCGGCCGGAGCCTGTGCTCCACAACGGGAGAGGCCACAACAGTGAGAGGCCCGCGTACCGCAAAAAAAAAAAAAAAAAAGAATTAAGGTGGACCCTTATTTTACACCATACACAAAGATTAACTGAAAATGGATTAAAGACTAATAAAAAAAATCAATCAATTCCACATTACTGTGTGTTAAATTACTTTTTTACAATAATGATACAAAAGTTTGTAACGTAATGTCTGCCATAAATTTGATTATTCCCAAGTGAGAATGAAAAATACTGTTCATAGATGTATTACATGAAAAGCAGACTGGTCCTGCACCCAACTCTTTAGCAACAAGCCCTTTGCACAGCTGCATAAGAATAACAAAAATTACTAACTAAAGACCACAAGGGACTAGACCATAAGTCAAATTTATCAATCACTAGAGAGAAAGAAAGAACTAGCCTGATCATATATACTAGATAGGCAAATACAGTCCAGGTTACACCTTAATCCTGAGTTCCTGACTGGTTAGCTCTTCTTTTTACTTTCAAAGTGTCCAGATTTTGATGGTGAATTATTTGCTTACCCTATATACAGTTTGTATTTTGTATATTCTACTTTTTAAAAATGTGGTCATTGATATAGAAGGCATTTAACTGGTATTTGCTGAATGCATATTAAATGTCACTTTTCATTATCCCTAATATTTGACTTTAAAAGATAACACATTTCCTTTTCATTCAGTACTCAAAAATATATTTAATTATCTCCCATTAAGAGCCAAGCACGGTGTAATCAACTGTTAACAGCCAATAAGGAGTGACATCACCAAAATGGCAGTGTAGGGAACTCCAGGGCTCCACCTTTGCACAAAAGCAACTAAAACACCAGGAAAACTATCAGAGTTAACTTTTGCAGAGTTCTGAAATCAAGCCAAAAACTCACAACAACCAGGGTAAAATTTACTGAGAAGGATGCTGCTGCATTGCCATAAGAGACAGCTGTGACGTTTTTAATTGCCTGTATACCGTTTCGCATTCTCCAGATTATAGTGGCTAGCGAAACAAAAGACCACACTCCTGGTGCAACGCTGCTAGTGCCAAAAGGAACAACGTGGATGTTATTCTCAAAGAACTGTGGTTGTGTTTTTTGACCTGACAGCTCCCTGAACAACCACTGTGAGGGCTTACAGTTAATTCATTTGAATCAAGGCATTCCCAGGCTGGGGTAGCATTTTCCAAAAGCATTTAAAGGCAAAAGTATTGGCACAGAAGGCTGAGGCAAGGCATAACAGTCAGGAGAAGCAATAGACCAAAAAGCCAAGGAAGAAGAGGTTGAGAAAGGAAATATGTGGGAAATTAAAAGCTTCTAAAGGATGAGTGTATAATGGGCAATTGAGAAGACCAGGCACATGCCCAGAGCTGTACACCTACTCTGAAAAGAGCTGAGGAAAACCTAGGCATTCACCTCTCTCTCACCTTCAGGGTCCATGCCAGCATAAAGTGAAGGCTAAAGTAGAGCTGTAAATGGCCTGGGTAAGTATTGAAGGAATGCAAAAGAAAGGAAATTGTAAAGTTTAGCGCAGAGATCAATGAACTAGAGAACAGAAAAACAACAGAGAAAATCAACAAAACCTAAGGTGTATTCTTTTAAAAAAGATGCGTAAAAGTGACAAACTTTCAGCTAGACTGACCAAGAAAAAAAAGAAAGAAAGATTCAAATTACTGAAATCAGAAATGAAAGCGGGGACATTACTACAGACCTTATAGAAATATGAAGGATTATAAGACATACTATGAACAATTGTATGCTAAAAAAATTAGAAAATCTAGATGAAATGGACAAACTCCCAGAAACACAAACTACCAAAACTGACTGAATAAGAAATAGAAAATATAAACAGATTTATAACAGTTAAGAGATTGAATCAGTAACCAACCTCTACCCCTAAAGGAAAGCCCAGAATCAGATAGCTTCACTGGTGAATTATGCAAATTTTTCAAACAAGAATTAACACCAATCCATTTCCAACTCCTCCAAATAATAAAAAAGGAGGGAACACTCCTATCTCATTCTCTTAGGAGAGAATAATCTTGACACCAAAGCCAAATAAAGACATCATAAGAAAACTACAGACCAATTCTCCTTATGAAAATAAAGGCAGAACTCTTAAACAAAGTACGAGAAAATTGAATCCAGCAGCATATTACAAAATTACACACCATGACCAAGTGGGATTTATTCAGGAATACAAGTGTGGTTCAACATACGAAAACCAATCAAAGTAATACACCACAACAGACTGAGGGAAAATTCATGCCACACGATAATCTCAGTTGGTGCAAAAAAAGCATGTGACAAAAGCCAAAACCCTTTCATGATAAAAACACTGCATAAACTAGGAATAGAAAGGAACTTCCTCAACCTAATAAAGGGCATCTATGAAAAACCCATAGCTGGTATTTTACTCAATGATAAGAGACTGAAAGTTTTCACTCTAAGATCAGGAACAAGACAAGGATAACCAGTTTGGTCACTAGTATTCAACATTGTATTAGGAGGTCTAACCAGAACTCTTAGGCAATTAAAATCAAAACAAAGGCGTCCAAATTGGGGAAAAAAGTGAAAGTATCTCTACTTGCAGAAAAACTAATCTTCCATATAGAAAATTCTAGAAAATCCACACACAAAAAATCATTAGAGCTAATAAACAAAATCGGCAAAATGGCAGAATAAAAGATCAACACACAAGAAAATCAGCGGTATTTCTATACACTGGCAATGAATAATCTGAAAATGAAATTAAGAAACAATTCTATTTACAATAACATCAAAAATATAATACTCAGGAATAAATTTAACCAAAGAGGCACAAGACTTGTACACTGAAACTATAAAACATGGCCAAAACCAAAACCTTTTTTAATTACCTCAATAAATGGAAAGACATCCCATGTTCATCAATCAGAAGACTTAATAGTGTTAAAATGGCAATACCCCAACCCCTACAAGTGATCCTCATAATCACTGCAATTCCTATCAAAATCTCATTAGCCTTTTGCAAAAATTCATATGATTCAAAATACACATGGAATTTTAAGTAACCCCAAATAGCCAAAATAATCATGACAGAGAACAGAGTTGGAGGACTCACTTCCCAACTTTAAAACCTACTACAAAGCTACAATAATCATAACAGTGTCCTGCTATCATTAGGATAGACATGTGGGTCAATGGAATAGAACAGAGATTCTAGAAATAAACCCATACATCTGTGGCCAGTTGATTTTCAACAAGGGTGCCAAGACCATTCAATAGGGAAAGAATAATTTCTTCAATAAATGGTGCTATTACAACTGGAAATCCACACAGAAAAGAATGAAGTTGAACCTCTAACTCATACCATAAAAAAAATTAACTTAAAATGAATCAAAGACCTAAACATAAAGTTAAAGCTATAAGACTATTAGAAGAAGACATAGGCGTAAGTCTACATAACATTGGATTTGGCAATGGAATCTTGGATATGAAGTCAAAAGCACAAGCAACAAAAGAAAAAACAGGTAAAATTGGACTTCATCAAAATTAATTTTTTTTGCATCAAAGCATATTATCAAGAAAATGAAAAGAGAGCCTACAGAATAGGAGAAAAAATTGCAAGTCATATATCCGATAAGAGTCTAGTTTCCAGAATATATAAAGAAACTTTACAATTCAACAACAAAAACAAACAACCACCGCCCCACAAACAGTCAAAGGACTTTAGTAGGCATTTCACCAAAGATATACAAATGTCCAACCAGCCCATGAAATGATGTTTAACATACACGTTCAACAACAGTCATTAGAGAAATGAAAATCAAAACCACAGTGAGATACCACTTTATACCCACTAGGATAGCCATCATCATAATCATAATCACAACAACAAAGAAAATATCAAGTGTTGGCAAGGATATGGATAAATTGGGATCTTTATACATTGCTGATAGAATGTAAAATGGAGCAGTCATTGTACAAAACATTTTGGAGTTTCTTCAAGAAGTGAAACAAGGAATTACCATATAAGACAGCAATTCCACTCATACATATATATTCAAAATAATTTTAAAAGGTATCACCAAAAACTTGTATGCAAATGTCCATAGAAACACTATTTACAATCACCAAAAGGTGGAAAAAACCCAAATACCCGTCAACTGATGATTGGGCAAACAAAATATGGTATATTCATACAACGAAATACTATTCAGACATAAATGAAACATACATAAATCACACATGCTAACACATAGATGAACCTCAAGAACATTATGCTGGATGAAAGGGCGAGACATAAAAGTTCACACAGTATATGATTTCATTTATATATTCAGAAGAGTTAAATGCATAGAGACAGAAGCAGATTGGTGACTGCCAGGGACTAGGGGAGTATGAAATGGGTAGTGACTGAGTATGGAATAGAGATTTCCTTTGGGGTGATGAAAATGTTTTGGAACTAGATAGACATGACGGATACACAAGGCTGTGAATGTTATACTTTAAAATGGTTTATTTTATACTAAGATGACTTTTGCCTCAATAATATATTTTTTTCTTAGGCAAAAAGAATGAGTATGGCAATCAGCGCTAAGGAGACAGCAATAAGTATGACACAAATTCTTCCCTGTGAGGTTTTTAACCAAGTAAACCTCAAATAAACAATTACAAAATAGGCATAGCTCATATGTAGGGCTGGATAGTTGGGAAATGCATTCTTGGAAAATGACCACAAATTGAATCAACTCCATACGGTGCCCTTTCGGCATAGTTGTGAAGGCAATGAGTTCCTGGATCAGATATTCATAACTATTCTTTGACTCTTTAAATACCCAGCCATCTTGATGTATCTGCAATGATGGTACATTGCAAGTGAATTGGCCCAGGCTGCAGTGATGCATGCCATACACTCCAAAACTTCAAAGGTTATTAAAAATTGCAAATTGCCTACTGAACTTGATCCTAGATTAGCGCAGCCATTTCCCTGAAGTCATCTAAAGCTATCTTAAAACTCACATTTTTAATTCCCTGCTTAATATCCTTCCCGGCTTGCTTTGCAGGCTACAAGAAACAGATAAGGATTCAGGGTTCTCCAGCTTAGGAAGAGTAACCCCTGTCCTGACAAGAGCTGTAGAGAATTGGGTCTCCTGGTATTTATAATAATATAATAATTACACACACTTTTATAGCACTTTACTTGTATCACTTTTCTAAACGACTTACATGATTTAACTCACTTACTCATCACTCCAACACTACTTTGCAGAGGAGGAAACTGGAGAACAAAGAGGAGATACATATCCCCAGGTCCCATTGCTAGTACGCGCTGGAGCTGGGTTTCAAGCTGAGATAGTCTTGCTCTAGAATCCATACACTGAACCAATATGTACATTCTCACAAGGTCTCTTGAAGGCTCTGTCCCTAGTTGCTTGCTGAGCAAGGAGCTATGCATTCAGCAGGTAGTCAAGTTTCACATTCAGACACTAAAATCATCCTTTAAATTAAAAGACGGTTTAAAATCAACATGTGAAAATCATGTTCTTAACTCCAGATTCTATATAAATATAATTTTTTACTTCAAAAGAAATTATTCAGGCCCTGAACCTACCGATGCATTCATTATGAGGTAGAATACCTCTTTACACCGAATGAAAAAACTTGAGTCATCTTCATTATTTTTAGATAAAATAAATGTGAAATAACATTGATTTCCCCACCACTTATTAATTCAGTATTTTTAAGCACTGGCTATGGGTCAGCCTTGTGCTATGAGAATGTAGTGAGATATAACAGAAGTGGTCTTTAACCTCATGGAACTCACAGTAAGTGGGAGAAACACTAAAACAGTATTCATACAGATATATAAAGATTATGATAACTATTATGCTGGGAAAATGCAAGTGGCTTAAAGATAATGATCGGTATGTAAAAAAGGTCTCAAACAGAACTTAAATTTCTACTGCTGAAAAATAATTTGCAAATATATTAGGAATCCTGAAGGATACTTAAAAATAAAAAGCACATAAAAGATAATTCCAGATAATTTTGTTAATATTTATAAGATGAGCAAATTTATCCTATTTTAAGGAAAGAACATAAATCAAAAATGACATTAACGGTGAAATTTTAAAAAATAAAACACAAGGTAAAGAAAGACTGATTAATTATGCAAGGATTGTACACAATTCAGGATTATCCAAATCCTCTGATCCTTTATTTTGTTCTCTTACCCTATCTCTGTATATCCCAGGGTAACCATATTTTAATCCCCAGCTTAAACGTAATCTCCTTTCTAAAATATCATTCTGAACTCTGCCCTCCTTCCAGCCAGCACAATTTGTTCTTTTCTCTCAGTATCCAAAATATTGTGTCTTTCTTAAGGTGCTCAAAACATTCGGTGTTGCATTATGAAGATCAAAACATTCGGTGTTGCATTATGCATATCAGGGTTTTACCTCTACCTGAGCCATCTCTTTATACCACAGAACACCTGCAGTGCCTTTCACAGGCAACAGCTATTGAGAACAATTATTCTGTCATCCCCTGGTTGTTGATATTTCTATTATAAAAAAGAATAACAGATTTGTAGCTACATTTATTGCTACATTGTCCAATGCCTATTCTGGTGGACCAAATGATACAATTCTCTGATTCAGAAATAACTGGTAAATTTAAGTTATCTTAGCCATATTTGAATGAGTCATTGGGGAGTAGGTTTGGTACAGCTTTGAAATTTTTTTTATAAGAAAAATAATTCACGACAAGTAATTCATATTAAGTTGTACAACAGATGTTACGTACAAAGATGTTCTATTGAATTTATTTTCTCTTATCTTCTAATGTCATCCATTGCAAAAATTTTTCAAAAAGCAAAAAAGAATTTAGATCCTGAAACACCTACCACAGAATAGTACAATGAACAGAACATAATTTTCAATTTCAAAAATTAAGCACAGCTATAATAGAATAATTGGCATACTTTTATACTATTTTTGACAGTAACACAGTATTATAATAATAACTGCAATGAAATAGTACTTTAACTTCATTTGGTACTGACATAAGGTTGTTTTTTTTGGTTGGCTATTAGTTCTGATTTAACATAATTTTTTGTTTTAAACACAGAATTTACCAGAAATAGGATATACAGAGAATTGATTTTTAAAGTTTAATTTCCATGCTTTTCTATTGTATTTTCAAAAGCTTAATGTAGTCGCTTTTTAAAAAATTAGCCCATTGAGAATCAGAGGGATTTGAAATACCTCAAGAAGCTACTGAATTTCACTACCCACATACTCAGTGCCTTCAACTATACAATGTACAGTTGTTTTTCTATTCAAAGATCGCAATTTTACACAAGTCCATCATTTTTTGTTTCACGTTCAATGTTTTTCATAGTCAAGGCAAACAAAATATATGCTTTTAATAAAAATGTAAATCCGGGCTTCCCTGGTGGCGCAGTGGTTGAGAGTCCGCCTGCCGATGCAGGGGACGCGGGTTCGTGCCCCGGTCCGGGAAGATCCCACATGCCGCGGAGCGGCTGGGCCCGTGAGCTATAGCCGCTGAGCCTGCGCGTCCGGAGCCTGTGCTCCGCAACGGGAAAGGCCACAACAGGGAGAGGCCCACGTACCGCAAAAAAAAAAAAAAAAAAAAATGTAAATCCGAGAAGAAAAAGCAATTTGTATAGAAAGTGAGATAAGTGAGAAACCAAATTCTGCCCCATTAGAAACAGTAAATGTTGGAAGACAGTGAAACAATGTCTACAGGCGTCTCAGTGAAAAAGACTGTAACCTGAGTAATAGATTTGGCTACATTTTCACTACATTTATTTAAATGTATTTCAAGTTATCTTTCAAGCAAAAAAGTACCAGGCAGACACTCCCAGGGATGCAATAAGTCAGAGAACATACAGGCATACCTCGTTTTGTTGCGCGTGGCATACACTGCGCGGTTTAGAAACGGAAGGTTCCTGTCAATTCTGCCTGGAGCAGGTCTACGAGGCGCCATTTCTCCAGCAGCGCCTGTTCACTTCACATCTCTGTCGCGTTGTAAATTCTCACGATATTTCAGACCCTCCACCAGCAAAACGATTACCCCTTGCTGAAGGAGTAAATGATGGTTAGCATTGTTTAGCAATAACTTATTTTTTAATTAACGCATGTGCATTTTTTAATACATAATGTTACTGCTCACAAGCTACAGTGTAGCGTGAACATAACTTTTATGCGCACTGGGAAACAAGGAATTCGCGGGACTCACTTGAATGCGATATTCTCTTTCTGGCGGTGGTCTGGAAGGGAACGTAGGATGGCTCCAAGGTATGCCTGTACTCATGACTACTCTTAACAAGTTCTCAAAAACAACTATTTAATGATACAATCCAGCTAATCCAGATATATTTCAAAATAAAGGACTCAAGAACAGGGAGGCTGTGATGGTGCATATCACACATTTAAATACAGAGCTAAGGTGTGAAAATGTGTAAGAATTATAATTATAAAACAGGATGTAAACATGGAAAACCCTAACAAGTTAGAATAGTATGCAAAAATCAGAAAGAAGAGAACTCTAAGTGTGCTAACATTATTGATTTTCATAGAGAGAATAAAGAGAGATTATCTTAAATTATCTTAAATATTATCTCTATAAATCTAAAGAGAAGCACATATGAACAAAGAGAAGCTATACCTCAGAGAGAGGAAAAAATACTCATTTTAAACTGAAAGACGGAGGAAAAAATACTTATTTAAAGATATATCTATATAATTTTCCTTGAATGCCAATAATATATATTCTTTGAAAATAAAAGAAATAATAAATTGCAAATAATTAAGGCAAAAATAAGCATACAAAAGTATTGTCAAATACATTCATTAAAGTGCAAAGATAATATTTAATGCTATTCTGCATCTTGAACTTCTTACCATTTCACCATCAATCCAGACTTATTGAAACAAAACCCCAATTCAAGATCCACCTCTTCAAGGAATCCTTTCTCACTTGTCTACAAACTAATGGAAATACCTTTGTCTCTACCCCCATAAGCACAGAACAAGCAAATGTAGCACTGTTGCCAGCAGTCAGTATTTAGCCAAACTGTGAATAAGATTCATTTTACATTTTGAAGCCTTGTTGAAATACAGAAACATGCATATCTGTTCCCTCTTTTCTCAAAATAGTATTACATTATGAACAATCAGCTTAAAGGTTTACTCTTCTCAGTCAGTTTATCTATGTGTTTGGTATTTTTTTACACATTTCAGAAATATTGCAGTATTAAAATTGTTTAGGTTAATTTTCAGAGAAAATTTTCACTGATTATAAACTATATTATGGAATATTTCAGTGTTTATAATATATTTTCACTTTTTTATTTCCTTTTCTATGGTTATTATAATTTACATAGTTTCTTATAATTTAATGTCTGTGGTTTAAAGAAACAATGTTTAAATGCAGGATGCTACCTGTTTATAATACATAAAGTAAAATTGAAAAATAAGAGAATTATTCTATGCTATGTAAGATGTTAACCTAAGAGAAACCTGGATGAAGGGTATACAGAATTCTATTTTTGTAAAATCAAGTACGTGCAGAAGCTGGAAATCAAATCCATTCAGCCATTCAGCAGATAACATTTTCGTGTGTCCTTCTCAGAGCCAGCCACTGGGATGAGCCCTGGGGGTGGGGATGGGCAAGAGAGGCAAGGTTCCTGTCCTCCTGAGGCTTACAGGGATCAGTTCCCTCCACTTTATTACTTTTTAATGGTATAGACATGATCTGTAGTGTTTAGTAAATGGTCCAAATTTGAGTCATTTACATTTTCTCATAGAAATTTAGACTCAAAATGGTTTTTACAGGTAACCTGAATGTACTCCTTTGGGCTCCCATTTCCATATTTGTAACATTAAGGCATTGAAACACAATGTCTAAAAGTCATTTATAATTGCATTTCCAATATTAAAAGTCAATGAAATGAATAAATGAATGAATAAATGAATGAATAAATGAATTAATGAAATGAATTAAATTCTCAGCGAAGTTTTTGATGCAACTTAATAACAGATCCCAAAATGCAAATGACAAAATAAAGGATTAAAAGATCCTAGAAAACTTTGCAAAGGACGTGTAAAGTAGTTGGCGGTGAAGAGGGCTTTCTAGGCTCATTACACACAAATACACAATGGGACAGAATAGAGAGCCCAGGTACCACCCACACATATACAGAAACTTGATCTATGAAAAAAGTAGCATTGAACCTGAATGGAAAAGGACAGACTATTTAACAAATAGTGATGAGAAAACTGGCTAAACTTTTAGAAACATAAATCTGATCATTATCTCACACTAACCAAGAATTATTTCAGGTGAACTGAAAAACCTACATATGAAAATTAAAATTTGGAACAGTTAGAATAAAATGTACAAGAATATCTTTGTGATAGTAGGTCAGGGAAGAATTTCTCCAAAAATAAAAAAAGATAAATATATGTATCTAGCTATGGTGTGCTAAAGCTAAAATGATCTTAAAGATAGCCTTGCCCAATGCCTTAGTATACAGACAGAGACATAAAATCAAGGGGGACACAATCAGAAAATTAAGTATATGTTTAACAGTTTAACTTAATTTTCTGATTGTCTATCCCCCTTGACTTTAACAGTTTATGTGATTTCTTTCATTTTAATACGGAAACAGTTTTTCAACTTTTTAAATCAGAATCACTTTGTATCTGATTAGAGATTGCTTGAAGAACTGCAATTTTTAAAAATTCTTGTTTAAAAATAAGAAATTGCATTAATGATAATTCAATGAATAAAATAAAATATTGTAAAATAAATTCAAATTTTCTTACATTTTAAAGACCTTACGAAATAAATGTGATTGTGAGATAATTGAAAAATTAATTTCATGAACAAATAAAGTGAAAAGCAGGAAAAAAGTACATAAAAGGTACAAGTAAAGCACTTTAAATAACTGAAAAATGGAGGTGGAAAACCACGTATTGCTTAGAAATTATGGGAAAAGCTTTGTAAATGAGGTGACTTTTTAAATGGTCTTAAAGACAGGTAGCACTGTGACAAGCCATGATAGTGAGAGCAGAACAAATACGATATATCATATTATATACAGTAAGTATATACAATCAAGAGGCCAGAAGTGGGAAAATTCACCCATTTTACAATACACAAAAGGCACTATGACAGCAATGCCCTTCTCTATTTTTGCTGCCTATACTGGCTCTTTCTTGCATTTTTGGGCTTAATTTCTATATAGCATCCCCACTTCCAATCTTGAACATGCCAACCCACACCTCAAATGCACAAATATTACTGTATTACTCCCCTGCTTAAAACTCCTCTTCTAAAATCCCAATGAATACACATCAGGGTTGTAACTTCCTATAACTTTAAATGTCTTCTAAAATCTGACTCTACTCTGGCACACTTTACACACAAGCGGTTCTGGGGTACTTATGGTTCACAAACGCAGATATTCCATGACCTCTGCCCTGCCCAGGTTACCCCATCACCCAATCCTTCCTCCACACCCACTTAATGAGCCTGCCTCATCCATCAGAACAAACTCAGTCACCTCCATCCTGGTGCCTTCTTGGTTCTCAATGGCAAAGTCCCCTCCTACTAATCTCACCATCTTCCCTTGCAAAAGGCACGTATAACTCTGCATGGCAACTGTGTGTTTAATTTTTTGACCCCCTTATGAGACGTGCTCCTTGAAGGCAAGGTTCATGCTCTTTGCTTTGATGTATCCTGAGCACCTACACAGTGACTGCACAGAGCAAGACATCAATATATTCAACATTCAGTTAGATACAAGTTATGCAAAAACAATAGCTTTCCTATAAATCAGTATCAACCAATTAGAAAATCTAATTTTAAAAGATTTCATTCAAAATGACAATAAAAACTTTAAAGTACATTAAGAGTAAATACAACAAAATGTTGGAAATATATGAAAACATGAAAAATTGGATCTGTTTCACAAGCTCATGGATAAGAATACTTAATAAATGAAGGTGAAAAAATTGGCTCTCCATAGGGAAACAAATAAGATTACAAATGTAAATCCTAAAATGAGGATTAATTACAGGTTGATTAAAGATCTAAGTGTATAAATAAATGCATGAAAGCAACCGACTAAAACAGAAAAATAGCAGTTTTATACTACCGTGTGGAGTAACTTCTTAAATAAGACACAAAAGGTATAAGCCATAAAGAGAATAAGTTTGATTTCATTAAAATTTAAAGTATCAGTAAGACACAGGAGACCATAAGCAAATTTAAAGGCAAGCCATAACATGAAAGAAGATAATTGTAAAGTTTATTAACTGCATAAGAATCGTCTTCAAAATACAGAGAGAACATCTATGAACCATTAAGAAAAAATATCACATAGAAAAATAGGCAGTGGAACTGAAGAGAGAATTTATAAACCAGGAAAATCCATTGATCAACAAACATATGAAAACGTGTTCAAACTGTAGAGAAATATAACTTTCACACACCCATTTATCCAAGGAAGGAAAAAGTCTCATCTGAAAATATAAGATGTTGGTGAGGAAGCAGAGTAAAAGGGACTTAAATTCAGGGGACAGTGCACTTGGCTATACCATCTGGGAAACGATTTGGCGATATCTAGTCTGTGCCAACATATGCCCAGAAAATCCACCTCTAGGCATATAACCTAAAAACAAACAAAAAACTCCGGCACATTGCACTAGGAAATACAAACTGTGGAGTACTTATACCAAGGAATAGTGTACAGAATAAAATGAATAAACAGAAACTCCATCAAAATGATTAAATCTCAAAAAACATAATCTTGAGCAAAGTCAAGTCTGTTTCAGGAAGTTACAAAGTGTATGATTCCAGTTATATAAAGCTGAAACTATGCAAAGCAACAGCACATATTACTAAAATAAATATTAAAATATAATAAATATAGAAAAACTATGCATAGAATTATAAGCGTAAGTTTACTTCTGAAGTTACTGTGTTGGGGCTTCAACTTTACCCATTTTATTTCTGTTTTTAAAAAGTCAAGTAAATATAGCAAAATGTTATTTTTAAGACAGTTTTACGTTCTCTGCTTGAAATGTTTCATAACTTAAAGAAATATGGCAATATCAATTGCTTCTAAGGATGTGATATAAGTTCTCCCATTTCATTGGAACAACTGGAACAATTACTTGTGAGCAATCTGAAAACACCTAGTAAAGTGAAATGCACATATTTTAAAAACTACAATTCTAATTCTAACCACATACCTTGGAGAAACTTGGATACATAGGATCAAGAGAATTATATAAGTGTATTTGTTGAAGTATAGTTTATAATAACAAAAATAGAAAAACCTCATTGATGTCCATTAACAGAAGAAGTATAGTTTATTTATGTAATACAGGACAATACGGCCATTGAAATGAACAAACTGGATATATGTAGTAACATAGATAAATACTGAGTACAATTGTTCAGTGTGTTACTGTGACAAGATTGGTAAAATATGGGTAGTCTGTATGTGGCAGTTTGTAATACGATTCTATATAATTTCCAGTATGTTTGAAATATTATGTAATTAAAAAAAACCTAAATGAAACAATGGTAGATAGTGTCGATAGCTTTGAATTATAAGTTTTAGTTTTAATTATTACTCTAGGTAATGAGAAACCATGGGAAAATTTTAGAGGGGGAATTATATGTTTCAAGCTGAAATTTAGGAAAATTAATCTGGCAGAAGTACAAGGGTAATCGAGCTGGCAGTAAAAAGAACTGTTGGAAAATCCCACCAACATTTGAGCCTGAAGTTATAGAAGCAGAATTTCAACTGGAAAGAGACCACAGAGGACAAAGACGTTTGCAGGCAGCACCAATAAGATATGGCATTTGGTTATCTGTAGTGAATCAGAGAAAGGGAAGAGCCAGTATGGTCTCTAAGATGTGGTAGTCATCTTGAAATGACTGGTAGTGTTAATAGAAATATCTACTTATATGTGTTTATATGTGATGAAGTGCTCTATTTAGCCTCGTTGCATTGGGGTGCACTATGGGTATTAAGAAGGAAAGCTTTCATAAACATTTGGGCATATGCCAATCTGGAGACTGGAAGTGAGATTAAAATATCTACTTTAGATAAATCTTTTGAGAAGTAGGAATAAAACTGTAGGGCTCAGGACTGAAAAAGATTCTAAGAAAAAGAGGTAAGAGTTTAAGAAACAGACCATCAAGAGGAGTCTTGCAGTGGTGGGCACGGGGAGGGCAGGAGGAGGGGGGGAAGCCAGTGAAAGATGCAGCTGAAAAGGCAGAAGGACGCACAAATGCAGGGATTCCTCGCCTTCCACACAGACGTGACACCAGCTATTAGAAACAGAGCACATGCATTTAGGGCTGGAAATTGGTAAGGTGTATACAACAGAAGGCCCAGAAGTGGAGGGCTTCCTAGGTGATACTATGTGCTTCTATTAGCTGAAACGAAGTGACGGTTGAAAAAAAAACATCAAATGACAGAGAAGAGCTAGTCAAGCACAGCCCAGGAGGCTCAGCACTCCAGGTGAGGAAGCATGGCAGCCCCGATGCAGGTGTGGCCAAGGCGTGATCAACCCTAGCGACCTTCACTCTGGTCACCATGCCTTCACTTACATCAATCCATGCACATCATTTTGCCAGACTAAAATGTCTAAAACACCTTTAATCAAGTAATTGCTCTGGATTAAAATCCTGCCATGTTCCCACTTTGCGTCAAACATAAAACCCAGTGAAGCGTGTTGCCTAAAGCAAAGAAAGAGGTACTGTCCCAAAGGGGTGAAATATATAAAATACTCCAAAATGGTGATACTGCTTCACTGTGGCTAGTCAAGTCCGTGTCTGTTGTTTAGAAATACCACTATCAATAGGTAAAAGTCGTGCAGTCTACCATGTTCCTGCACTTTGAATATTTTATCTTATTTACAGCTTACAGTAACCTATGGAATAGCCTTTTGGCATGTGACACTCTATTTACAGATGAGGTACAGAGTTGGAAAGTCAGTGGACTCAGCTGAAGCTCTTTCTTTCCAGAGCTTTTCCTCCCCACTATACTGTGCTAATGCTTGAAGCTTGGAACTCTTGAGTTGAGGTTTAAATCGTGTGAATAATCTGAAATACTGAGTTTTCCTGAAGCAGAGGTTTGTGGAGAGTCGTTTCAGAGACAAAAAGAATGTAGTCATTGCTAGAAGAGGGATAGCCATCAGCTCCATCGAAGTCATAAAATCACATATCATAAAAGTCAACATCAATGAGATGGAAGAAGACATTTCAGAATTACACTTTTGCATATAGGACTATTTTGGTAATGGTTTTCATGTTTAAAAATAAAGACAAGTGAGAAAATTTCATAATTCTCAAACACATTTAAAGCGACGCATGGACCTAGGTTTCAAGGCCGGCAGATTACACGCAGCAAAGGGAAAGTGTTAAAGAGCTCTGAGGACCCACTGGTGACATTATCTTTGAGATTAAGAATTGAGACACAGCAGAGTCAAAGCACTACAACAGAGATATTAAATGGCTCCAATCTATATTGGGAGGAAACCTACATAAAATAGGTTATTAAGAAAAAGTATACCATGTCCTAGTCAAGGATGCCATATCAGAGGGCAGTCTCTACTGGGGTAAGAGTGAAATACATTGTCATCAAACTGTGTGCAGTAGTTAGCACAGGTATTCTGAGAAGAAACTAGAAATGAGTGTAAAAGAATGAAGCCTTCAGACTCAGTGTTATCTTACCTCCCTTAAAATCACAGTCTTCCTCTGTAAAATAAAGATGATATCTGACCTACCCACTGAAGAAGGTGCTATTTAAAAGGGGGAACTGGGCTTCCCTGGTGGCACAGTGGTTGAGAGTCCGCCTGCTGATGCAGGGGACACGAGTTCGTGCCCCGGTCTGGGAAGATCCCACGTGCCGCGGAGCGGCTGTGCCCGTGAGCCATGGCCGCTGAGCCTGCGCGTCCGGAGCCTGTGCTCTGCAACGGGAGAGGCCACAGCGGTGAGAGGCCCGCGTACCGCCAAAAAAAAACCCAAGTTGTTGGTATGACTCTTAATGGAAAATTCCTCTTGCTCAAAAACAGTTATTATAAGGTTCTAATTCATATACTATTTGAAATTTCAAAACCAATATTAAAAATAAATATATACATAAAGAACAGTCAAAATAGCAACCGAAACAAATACAACACAAGAAATACATCTAATGTTATAGAACTTAATTTTTTTTTTTTAATTTAGGTAGCCTTTACAGAAATAGAGACACAGATGTGGAGAACAAATGTATGGATACCAAGGGGGAAAGATGTGGGGTGGCAGGAATTGGGAGACTAGGATTGACACATATACATTATTGATACTATGTATAAAGTAGACAACTGTTGGGAACATACCATATAGCACAGAGAACTCTACCTAATGCACTGTGGTAATCTAAATGGGAGGGAAGTCCAAGAGGGAGGGAATATCTGTATGTGTATGGCTGATTCATTTTGTTGTGCACTGGTGTATACCACAACATTATAAAGCAACCATTCTCCAATAAAAATTAATAAAAAAAATTTAGGTAGCCTTTAAACAAAACTTATGCAAAACAAATGCACTTTGGGGGTTTTTGTTGTTGCATGGTGTGTTCTTAGGGAAGCTAAATTTTAGTGCTTTCTCAAAGAATTTTCAGAAAGTGTCTTTAGGTGAAGTTAAAAAATATTATAAATTGAATAACATCTTTAGGTAAGATTTTTTTTTTTTTTTTATTTTGCGGTACACGGGCCTCTCACAGCTGCGGCCTCTCCCGTTGCGGAGCACAGGCTCCGGACATGCAGGCTCAGCGGTCATGGCTCATGGACCCAGCCGCTCCGCGGCATGTGGGATCTTCCCGGACCAGGGCACGAACCCATGTCCCCTGCATCGGCAGGTGGACTCTCAACCACTGCGCCACCAGGGAAGCCCTAGGTAAGATATTAAGACATTTTCTAGCTGATATATCGCCTATTATAGCCTTTGTATTGCAATTCAGTTCATAATGCTGAAGCTAATTATGAAGAGGTAAAGTACAAAGTGCCTCCAAGACAGCAGTGCCCTCCTCTATGTGTCAATCAAAACCCTGATAGTGCAGTTCTGAATATAAACTGATTCAACAATTCAGCAAAGATTTATTGACTGCCCGCTTTTGTGCCAGGCTAAGCTAGTCTGACATTGGTTCTTACCCATTGCTGTACCCCCTGTGCATAGTACATACTAGACTTGCAGGTATTGATGCTAATTTTCCTTTTCCTTCCTTTTACTGCTTCATCTTGATATATTTCATATTAATATACCCTTAATTAATACTAATAATTCATATTAATATACCCTTAATGTTAATATACAGTAACATAGTCTTGATATTTTTAATTGAAAAACGTACCAAATATGTTACAGATTCTAATTGCGTAGCAAAATGATTATTTCCTTCACCACTGATTCTGAATCCTAAATGAGTCAGATACCCAAATGCCTCAGGTGTTAAGCTATTTTTTAAAAGCAATTTTTCGGTTCCCCCTTCACTTTCTATCCAGGTACTGAAATTAACCTGTCATCAGAGAGCATAATAACTGAAACGTGTTCCTAGAGGCTGTATTTGGGACTTCATTTATTTTGTATTCTGGGCAGTTTTATTATCATTTAAAAAGGAGCTGCAACTAGGTATCACCTTGAGAATCAAAACAGATAATGGCACTTTTTGGATGGGAATGTAGCCAAGTGATCTCTTACTGGAGATACAAAATGAAATTTCATTGAATTGTTGCTGAACTTTATCTTCTCAGTAATGACATTTTCTAAAATTTGGACAAGGTGGCTCACTTTGAGCTCAAAAGCAAAGGTAGAGAAGTTTGCACTGCTGTTTGTCTCCAGAGTCAATGGAGTGTTCAAGCCGCTTGGCTCCTAGTAATTAAGGTGTCCTGTGGGCAAATATAGCTGATATAAAATAAACCTCATTTCACAGAGAACACTAATGTGCAACTGCAAAATAATCAACATTTATATTTTCAAACTAAAAAAACTTCTGCATAGCAAAAGAAACCATCCACAAAATAAAAAGGCAACCTATGAAATGGGAGAAAATATTTGCCAATCATGTATCCGATAAGGAGTCAATAACCAAAATATTTAAACAATTTATACACCTCAACAGCAAAATAACCAACAACACTCTTAGAAATGGGCAGAGGACTTAAATAGATATTTTCCAAAGAAGACATACAGATGGCCAACAGGTACAGGAAAAGGTGCTCAACATCACTAATCATCAGGGAAGTGCAAATCAAAGCCCCAGTGAGACATCACCTCACACCTGTTCGAATGGCTAACATCAGAAAGGCAAGAGATAACAAGTGTTGGCAAAGATGTGGAAAAAAGGGAACTCAGTGCACTTTGGTGGGCAGGGGAGTCAGTGCAGCCACTATGGAAAACAGTATGGAGGTTCCTCAAGAAATTAAACACAGAACTACATAGGATCCAGCAGTTTCACTTCTCAGTACATATTCAAAGAAATTAAAATCAGGATTCTAGTAGAGTTATCTACACTCCCATGGTCACTGAAGCATTACTCACATAAGGCTTTCTTTGCTTATGGGACCCCAATTCAAAAGGGCTGCAAAGATGCATATTCCTTTTCAAAGGGATACACTTTCAGTAGCTCTGTCAAGGACTTTGAGCATCATAGACCAAGGTCTGTTTCAGATCTTGTAAACTACAGTTATTTAACGTTAACAAAGTACTATGAGGTTGGTATTCTTATCCTCATTTTACAAATAAGAAAAGTGAGGCTCAGAGGTATCACATTTGTAAAATGGGGCTACATTTTGATGCCCCGCTTACATTTTTTTTTTTTTTTTTTCGGTACTAGGGCCTCTCACCGCTGCGGCCTCTCCTGCCGCGGAGCACAGGCTCCGGACGCGCAGGCTCAGCGGCCATGGCTCACCGGCCCAGCCGCTCCGCGGCATGTGGGATCTTCCCAGACCGGGGCACGAACCCGTGTCCGCTGCATCGGCAGGCGGACCCTCAACCACTGCGCCACCAGGGAAGCCCCCCGCTTACATTTTTTAATTAAACATTTTTGAGATAATTGTAGTTCCACATGCAGTTATGAAAAATAATACAGAGTGACCCTGCATTCTCTTTACTCAATTTTCTCTATGGGAACATCTTATATAGTCCACTATTACAACCAGGATGTCAATTAATACGGTCAAGATACAAAATATCCCCATCACCACAAAGATCCCTCACATTGCCCTTTTATCACCCTATCCACACACAAACTCCACTTGCTCTCCCCTGTCTATAATCTCTGGCTACTACAAATCTATTCTTCACTTCTATAATTTTGTACCTCAAGAATGTTATATAAATGAAATCACACAGTTTATAACATTTTGGGATTTTTTTTTCACTCACTCAACATAATTCTCTCAAGATTCATCTTTGGGGGTTATCAGTGGTTTAATCCTTTTTATTGCTGAGTAGTATTACATGATGTGGATGTCCTACAGTTTAACCACTCACCCAATGATGGACACCTGGTTTGTTTTCAGTTTGGGGATATTTCAAATAAATCTGCTACAAACATTTGTGTATGGTTTGCCTGTGAACAAAAGTTTTAATTTCTCTGGGATAGATGTCCAGTGGATGGTACTGCTGACGATCGTATGGCCATTGCATAATTAGTTTAATTAAGAAACTGCCACATTGTTTTCACGAGTGTCTGAACCATGTCACATTCCCAACAGCAACGTATGAGTGATCCAGGTTCCCTGCCTCTTGCCAGTATTTGCTGTTGTCACAGGTTTTCATTTTAGCCTTTCCATTAGGTGTTTACTGATAACTCATGGTGGTTTTAATTTGCATCTCACTAGTGGCTAATAATGTTGAACATCTGTTCATGTGCTTATTTTCCATCTGCATATCAACTTTTGCGAAGGATCAGTTCATTTTTTTGCCCATTTTCTAACTGGATTATTGTTTTTTAAATTTAACTGCAGCATTTTAAGAGTTTTTTATTCAAGTTCTCTGTGAGAGACATGTAGCTCGTAAATAATCTCCCCCCCTGCAATAGCTTTCTTTAAATCCTCTTCACAGGCTCTTTCATAAAGCAAAAGTTTTTCATTTTTATGAAGTTATCAAGTTTTACTTTTAACATTTAAATCGCTAATCTATTTTGAGCTATAAGGTGTGAGGTTTATGTTGAGATTCATTCATTTTGCCTATGGATGTCCAATTGTTCCCAGAACATTTATTTGAAAGATATCCTTTCTTCACTGAATTGTTTCTGCACCTTTGTCAAAAATGTGTTGCGTACATTTGTGTGGGTTCCTCTTCTAGAACAAACTTTTTCATAATTATATAGGGTCTGAATGTATGCTTCCATTAAAGCGCCTAAACTTCTCCATGGGTGAACAGAGTCATTCACTAACTATGCTCTATACGTCCACATTAGGAGTGACCACAACAGAAAATGAATTCTAGTGTCTACATATTGTTAAGGACAATTGTTTAATAACCATTACTCTAAAAATTAGTTATTTTAGTATATATTTAGTATACATAGGATTTTAGTATATTTTAAAATTTAATTGCATCACTTCCAATAACGCCATTTTATCCATCGGATGTATTAGTTGCTATTAGTTGTAATCAAAGCTGACAATGGCTGACTTAGATGGAAAAACATTTATTCAATTTTTCATTACCTCAAATCAGGAACAGAGGCTGGAGAACCAGGTTCAAGACTAAGAAACCATAAGTGACCCATTAAATTATTAAAGTTTCTTGATGAAGCTATTGCTTTTGGACAGTTTGCATTGCTTCTACTTTTGTATCAATAAATTAATCCAGGAGAAAGGACTATTCTGCGTGCCCTGTGAAGACTTCTCCACTGGGTTGCCTCTTGCATCAATAACTCAATGTCTAGACATGTAATTGGCAATACTAGCTCATTTCTCATACCCTAGTAGCAAGGAAGATGAGGAAATAATATTTTTGGTATTTTATCTTCTACAATGTGAGCCATTATTTGCTATCTTCAACATCCATAATGTGGGATTATTCTCCAAATAGTTGGAAGAACATTCAAATGCTGGGTGAAAAAAATAAATGATGGATGTCTGAACTGTATTTTTAATTGGTTTAGCTACTTCTTGAGGTATATTATAAACTATTTATCCTAGTTCAGTAGGGTTCTGTGGTAATATATAGTGATAAACAGCTTGCTTTGAAATTATTTTCTGGTGGAAAGTACTTCACTTATGCTAGAATCACTTGGGTAGATTAAAACCAAACCAAACAAATACAAACAAACAAAAACAATTCTATTGCCCAGAGATCAACTAAATAAGCCTCTCTGGGAGCCGATCTTGTCATTGCATTTAGTAAATACTAAAACAAACAAACTCAAAACCCCTCTCCTAGGATTGCAATGTGTATCCAGGGCTAAGAACCATTGCTTTAACAGGCAGAACTATTTGGCCTTGTTCGTTAAGTCAAACCCTAGAGCAGGCTTAGAATCCTTGCCTTGTTTTCCCTCCATTTTTATACAGGGGCAGGTTAGACCCACGTACACTACCTGCAAAGTTGTAGTTAGTCCTATCACTTAAATATCTTCATTTTTCTTCAACTTCACTATCACAAACCCTGGTACTAATGTGGAGGTAAATAACCTGTTGAAAACATTTCAAGACAAAATTCCCACAGGGAGAGGGTCACACTACTAGGGAAGAGCTACAGCTGACCCTCTTGGCTCTCAGTGGAGTTCCAGAGGACCACATGGCCTCTAGCTCTCACAAAGAAATCACTATAAAACTCAACCAGCTGGGACTGCTCCATTCCTGTTAATGGTGGACCAGGTAATTTAGGCCAGCCTTTCTGCTGTTGATTAGAAATGCTGGACAAATACAAAAATCATCTATCTGAAGGCATTGAAGACTACCAAGGATAAAAACTGAGAATTTTTAATAGGAAATTCTAAAAATTAGAATGAAATGAAAATCCTAGACCTGAAAAAATTACTTAAATTGATAATAATGAATAGGGTTAACAGTAGATTATTCACAGCTGAATAGAAAATTAGTGAACTGGGAGAAATTTCAGTAGAAAACATCCATCCTGAATCTTCAAGACACAAAAATAGGGAAAAGAAAAGGTATAAAGGCACAGACGTATGGTACAAATGATCTAACATATGAGTAAGGAAGAAGAGAAAAAATGGACAGAACTGATATGTGAAAGAGTAATAGTGGATAATTTTTTAGAACTGCAGGAAGATATCAAGCTAATGGAATTAAGAAGCACTATAGACCCCAAAATAATGAACAGAATAAAAACTACACCTCCACATATGATAGCAAAACTCCTGAAAACCAGGAAAAGAGAAAGTTACAAGCAGCCTGAGGGAAAAAAGGCTAATCCTTTTCAAAAGGTAGCAATATGACTGACAGCTGACTTCTCAATGCAAACAATAATAGGTTGAAAAATTGTTTGTTCTCAGTGCTGGAAAAAATACTTCTACATCGGTGATTCTCAATCAGAGCTAGCCACTAGAATTACCAGTGCCTTTTCTGGATACTAACACCCACTCCTATTTGGTCTCCTTGCCAAAAGTCCTACTTGACTACAATCCTTTCTACACACCCAAGATTCAGGGATGTTGCTGACTTGAGAATGAACATTTAACCTTTCCTGTAAACACATCAATGACTTCCTGGATTCTCAGGACAGAGCAAGCTCCTTTATTCTGGCCCTTTACCTCAACGTTCCACACCCATCCCAGGGACTCCAGCGTGCAGTCCCTCACAAATACTGAGAATCATTTTTTAATAGAGGGCTAAGTAATGTAGAGAATTATGCAAAATATCAGGATGCAACAGTATGAGTGTTAAGTAGCCTTTGGAGCGTTAAATAGTTGTTATGTTTTAAATGTATAGAAGAGTACATTTCATACTTATACATAAATTTGGTACCTTATAGCTAAACATCATGATTTGGCACTGGATGTACTTTTATTTAGAAGAATTACATAGCTAATACTTAAAGATTCCAAAGTGTAATGAAGTTTATAAAAGCATCAGTAAAATGACATGGGTCCTTTCTACAGCATAGCCCCAAGGGTCCTTAAAGCACTCAGAGAGATATATTCCTTTTCCCTAGTAAGTTAAATGAAAAGGCATAGTTTTCTAAGCAAGTTCAAATATGTCAAAAGTATGTTTTTGTTCTTTTTCTTGAATAGTATGTGAGAAGTTCCACTAGAGTTATGTTGACAGAGATAAATACAGAATTTTCTCTTACTGGTTGCCACCCTTTAAAAGTTATAGTTTTTGAAAGATACACTAAATTTCAATTTTAGACTAATATCAAATATTTTTTCCGAATAAAGTATAATGTGAACATGTAACAATTTATATTTTAAAAAGTGTGCTAAGACATTTTGTGCACATTTTCTTCTCCTGGAGTTGGGCTAGGTGCTTTTACATAGTCAGGAAGGATAACAATTCAGCATGAATGAGGACTAACAGACCATTTGGAGATATAGACATATTCTATTTAATATATAACATATATATCACATTATATATATGCATGGGTCTATGTATGTGTACATATGTACACACGTATACACACATAAACACACATACATGCATATTCAAAAGGATAGTGAATGGTCAGGAAAAGTAATTTCATATTTACAAAGAAGAAATCATGAGGAGAAAATTAACTACACGTTTACACATGCAATACATCTTATATAAAAGTTTACAAATGTAGGTGACAAAGGCATATAGCCAATTTAGAAAAATAAGGAAACTAAGGGAAAAGAAAGGAACATCATTTCAGTATACCTATTTCAACTCCTGCCACTTAAAAGTAGCAAGCCACACAAATAAACACACAACCCACCCCAGCCTCTCAGAGTTCACTGTATACTTCAGTGCTGCCTGATATTAAAGCAACAGGGTAACACAATCACACTTTTTGCTGCATAACTATGTCACCTTTTGATTTGCCAGATCCCAGTAAATGTTTATTATTTTTTACTTGTGTTTTTCTTTAAATAAACTCACTTTTCATTAAGTTCATTCAAACATAAGCTTTTATATGTCAACCTTAAACAAAAGATGGCTTTTCATAAATAAAGATAATGGTAAAATAAATAGATTTAAATATTTTTAAAACATTTTAAATTCTACCAGGACACTGTCGGTTTTTGAAGCCTGTTTTCCTTTCGTAAAAGAAGAGATTAGCTGAGTTTTAGACGGTACAATGAAAATGAAATCAAGGCCATTCAAGCGGCCTGGAGAAATATCTGTATAGAACCTCCTTACTGTGGCGTACATTCTTTCATTACATAGCTCTTTTTTTCCCTCTTTATTGAGACATAATTGACATATAACTTTGTATAAGTTTAAGGTATACAACTTAATGATTTGATATGTATATACTGTGAACTGATCAACACAATAAGTTAACGTCCATAACCTCACACAGCTGCAAGTTTTTTCTTGTGATAAGAACTGTTAAGATCTACCCTTCTAGCAACTTTCAAATATACAATACAGTATTGCTAACTATAGTCACCATTGTATATATTACATCCTCAGAACTTATTTATCTAATAACTGAAAGTGTGTACTTTTGACCTCCTTCACACATTTCCATCACCTCCCACCTGCCAAACACACTTCTATATGCAATACAGTTAGCTCAAGGCTAAGTTAATGATAATATTTGCTTTACACTATGTTACTAATTAAAGAAAACACATTTACTTCGAATAGTACACATAGCTGTTACTACCTGTCCACATATTTTGCAAAGTGGAAACTGTTCATAGTAGATATAATACTGAACTTGAAGTTATAAAACCTAGATTTGAGTATACGCACTCACACATACAAACCCAATCTGTATCTCTGTAGACCTGGCTGATTCATTTTACTTCTTTTAAATTTTAGCTTATGTATAAAATGGGGTTAAAAACTAAATATACTTTCAAAAGTATGCTGGGAGAATTATAAAATATACGTGAAAATTCTTTATAAGCTGTAAGATGCATGGTACACCCAATGCAACATGATTATGTTACGATTATACAGTCTCAAATTAGGGCTTCCCTGGTGGCACAGTGGTTAAGAATCCGCCTGCCAATGCAGGGGACACGGGTTTGAGCCCTGGTCTGGGAAGATCCCATCATGCCATGGAGCAACTAAGCCCAGGCACCAGAGCTACTGAGCTTGTGCTCTAGAACCCATGAGCCACAACTACTGAGCCCGCATGCCACAACTACTGAAGCCCACGTGCCTAGAGCCCGTGCTCTGCAACAAGAGAAGCCTGAGCACGGCAACAAAGACCCAATGCAGCCAAAAACAAATTAATTAATCAATTTTTTTTAAAAAGTCTCAAACTTCACTGTATCAATTTTTTTAAAAAGTCTCAAACTTCACTGTATTTGTCCTCCAAGTCGTTTTACTGTTAAGCCAAGCTTTATGCAATGGAGTCAGTAAAATAGCAGGCAAAGCACTTTGCACATGTTCAAAGATTACAACCACCATTCATTTCAAATAACATGAAAATAGTTTTCTTTATTAAATGAATTGCTGTTCTCTGCTCATAACAAAATATCATTCCTTATTCCATCCAGTTTGACTGACAGGTGCAATATTCTCAGTGGGAAATAGTGTTATAATGTAAAAATGAATTACTCAGAAGATAATCCTGCTCTGTATCTTCAAATAAAAACTAATGGCCACCATTGTAAAGCAATTATACTCCAATAAAGATGTTAAAAAAAAAAAAAACTAATGGAGATTTATGCAGAAAGTTAACGAAAATGTTCTCTACCTAGAATTCTTGGCCTCTCTGGACAAGTTACCCAGAGCTTGAAGAATAAAGAAAATACCGTGAGTAAAATGAAGCAAAAGCTATAAACTGAAGGCAAAGAAACTATAGTATATACTCTATTTTAATTAGTTTGTCTCAATTGGTAGAAATTACTTTTTCCTTTAAACTAGCACTTCAAAATTTACAAAATCTAGAGATGATCTGTAGATGGTGGGAATACAGGGAGCTTTTATTTGTATTGCTTGCTTTTTAAATTCTACAGTGTCTAAAACGAAGTGGATGGAAACAGAAACAGACCAACGATAGGAATACTCAAGTCTTACTCAGTAGTAGTCACATGGCTTATTATGACCCAAATAGAACAACACATGAGAATAAAAATACTTCAAAACAATGACAACGATTTCAAATACATATGTTATTTTATACTCATCCCCAATGTCAACCATTATCGAGCACTTCTGAAATACTTTTAAGGAAATTGGGAATGTAAAACTTACAAAGATAGTTGACCACTGTTTGATTACGCTATTTTCGTCCTTTAAAAGATTTCCCTGAGTACTGAGTAAAATCTTTGTTATCTGAGGGAATGCCATCTTTTAAAGTTCACCTTGACAGCAGTCATCTGTAAACCTAGCAAGTCAAAAACTGAGATGTGAACTCTTATATCTCACACCTGATTTAATGGCTTCCCCCAGGTATTGCATGGGCATAATCATTTACTATCAAAGCCAGCAAAATGTCTGGCTTTGGTTTTTACAGTTAGGCTTACTTTTATTGTCTTTGCTTTTGGCTATAAGTTTTGAAAATTCAAAGAAACTCAGGCATGTCCATATGCATACATAGGGATGTTTTAAAAAGGAAAAAGTCTCACTAATTCAGATAATAGAATTTCTTTAGAATAGCTAAAATGTCATATACACAAACATACGGTTGCAAATAAATTAGTATAGAGAGATTGAATAGAAGGTATACAAGACCATTTTCTACTCTAAAATTCTAAGAACAAGTGATTTTTGCAGAGATATATATAGATACAGAAATAAGTGGTATGTACACATGTTAAACGTATACATAATAGCCACCATAAATAAAAATCTGAAAGAGAAAGAGAGCTCAAATAATTAAAATTTTTATACATTCTAAATCCATATTTAATGAGAAAGAGGTAAATGATAAATCACCATGGATATAATGGATCCATTTCAGAAAGCAAAATGCCCAGCATATACAATATTCACAAATGGGTAAAGATTTAAAGGCACCCAATACAACTTCTACATCTTAAATACTTAAATTGAGAACTCATATCTGAGGTAATGATCCTGAAAGTTCTTTTGAACTTTTGAATGGTCAGAATTATTGTTATTTATATATCTTATCTTAAATACATTTATTGTATCTAATTCTTGGCAAATTGGTAATGCATTTCATACATGATATAATCGCTCTTCACAAAATAGTTTCTAGAGATTTGGGAGACCAGAGAAATTTTCAAATGCTCTATGGACCAAAAACGATGCAAATGCACCCACAAAAATTCCCATTCATATTAATGAGGGAGATTCTGTAACGGGATAAATTTTCAAAAACATCTCTCATAAATACTCTCTTCCATCATCAGATAAAAGCTGTTTGTAAAAGGACAGGAAAATTCAGAAGAGTTTATGAGAAGCAGATAAATAATCATCAAACCAGGTATGGGGGTGTCTCAAGGTTTTAATCAAGGAGGGAGAGAGGGCATGAGATAGATGAATCCACAATAATTGTTAAAACAAATGGAGACTATGCAAAAGAGAAAATCCTGAATAGATGATTAGCTCATAAAGTTGGTGCTCATCAAATACTCCAAAATTGTGCTCTATATTTCCCTGCTTCCCTTACAGCCAGGTGGGGACAAGGTGATTATTACTGACCTAGTGTACCATGAGCGGTGGTGATATAGGAGGTATCCACTGTTAACAACCTTGACTTAATACAACATGACTCTGGAATATTCACACACACACACACACACACACACACACACACACACCCCCAGTGTACGCCACCTGATAAACAGTAGATGCTCCATGATTTGACCATTTGTTGCGCATGTAATACCACCCTATCCTGAGACACTCCTTCAATACCCACACATACTAATCCAATCTCTCACCTAACTTTGAGTAAGAACTAGAAAAAAAAGCTACATAAAATACTACTTGTCTATGCACAACGTGCCTGTGAATATTCACAATGATGTATTTGAATAGAATTCCTTGAAAACAATGATGTGACAGTCTAGAAGCAGTCAAACTGCAGAATTACTGTAGACTATTTGCAGGCTGGAATTTGTACACTGATGGCAATGATGGTGATGATATGGTGATACCACTGCATAATGCTGCATTTACTTTTGCTACATTTATAGAGTCAATAAGCCCCATATAAAGTTAGTAACAGTTTCAGCAATTGTGTTCTTAGTTTATCTGCAAACCAAGAACAGGTTGGATATTTTGCAATATATGCCTTGCTGACTAAATTTAACCTATTAGAGGTCAGAAGAAAAATAGATAATAAAGGCTAAGAGATAAACAATATTGACCAAAAAGCATTTGCTTTGTTTTATTTTTATTAGAGTTTTTAAGTACTCTTTTCTTCAAAAAAAAAAAAATACTGGCCACCATGGTATCTTGTGAATTATAATATAAATCATGCAACAGATAAGATGGTGAGAACTAAACTACAGTAAGCGCTTTTAAATCCTGCAAAAGGAAAACAATATATTCATAGAAATGGTAATGTAATATAATGAAAAATTAATAGAGAATTTAAAGAAATGATTCTTTATAAGAGTCATCATTATACTTTTAATGATTTAATACCTTCAAAAATGTAATGACTGGGACTTCCCTCGTGATGCAGTGGTTAAGAATCTGCCTGTCAATGCTGGGGACACGGGTTCCATCCCTGGTCTGGGAAGATCCCACATGCCACGGAGCAACTAAGCCCTGCGCCACAACTACTGAGCCTGCTCTCTAGAGCCCGCGAGCCACAACTACTGAAGCCCGCACTCCTAGAGCCCGTGCTCCGCAATGAGAAGTCACCGCAATGAGAAGTCCACGCACCGCAACGAAGAGCAGCCCCCACTTGCCACAACTAGAGAAAAGCCCGCGTGCTGCAGCGAAGACCCAACGCAGCCAAAAATAAATTAATAAATAATGACTTAACAAGCATATTTTTTAAAGGACAAGAGTAAAATTCAGGAAGATGATTCTATTTTTTCTCAAAATTATTTTCCTAAATGGAAGAAAAACTGATTAATGATCCAAGACAAATTTGAAAGCAAACACCAAAAATAAGTTTAACACTTAACTACTTCACCCAACTATTTGGCTAAGGAATTATCCTCAACAGGTAGCACTAGGTTCTGTAAAAAGACACAGGGCAGGGGCCCTTTCAAACACTTTGACCTGGAAGCACCTCTGGAAGGGGTGCCCCACTGCCTAGATGGCAGGAAATGCTTTTCTGCCCTCATTCAGCATAATAATAAGCACTAACTTGTGAGGAGTAAAGGACACATTAAACATTTTATCTCAAAATATATTTTCATGTCATCATTTTCATCTCTGATACAACTGGCCTCATAACCAGGCCTTTTTCTCCCTTAGAATACTATAAAATTTGGTTCTTGAAAGCATGCATTCTACCCATACTAAATCAAATATCTGTGCATATTTAATTAGAATTATTTTTATTGTGAAATTTAATTTTGAACATAACCCATAAAAGAACCATTATGAGTTAAAAGTATTCTTTTATTTAGAAAAGTTCATAGTTCTGAGCCCATAAAATTATGACTATGTATTATTAACTAGGAAAACTATGCTTAGATAATTCCTATAACTGATTCCTATCATCTAATGCTTAGATAATTCCTATAACTATGATTTTGGGTATGATTATACATTTTCATTTTTAAGGCACATGATATTCACTTAGTGTTTTACTATCTTACGGGACCCATTTAACTTATTAAGCTTCACAGAATCATCTGTGTGAAGTTCTGTCATTGGAATTCACCCTTCTGAATACTAGCATATTCTGAATAGAAAAGTTGCTAAAGTTTTTTAAAATAAATAATATTCTCAAAAATAGCCAAGGTTAATTTAGTTTAATATTTTGATATTAAAACAATGCAAACTGTTTCAACATCAAACTCTGAAGTAAACATGCTTTTATTGTTTTCTGTGAAGGCTGTCCTTTACACATGCATAGCTCTAAACAGTGGGTGTGGAAAGAGATGCTTTGGAAATGAAATAAACATCTGCACACATCTTTAGGGGGGAAACGGTGTATGGTGTTCTAAAAGGGCATTTCAAAGGCTGTAAATGCCATAGTTACCCAAGAAACATTCAGTGCTCTTTCCCTGGATCTTATCTTATAATTAAGATGCAAATTCAGTTTTAATTATATGAAATCCTGGAAAGCTCTGATGGGGGAGGAATCCTATAGACTCCAAGGCCAAGTGCGCGAGGCGGGGTTCTCAGCGTTCTGTTCCTTAGTCTGATCTTCACGTACACGGTGACTGTGGAAGCAGATGCACATCTCCCCGGGGGACTTAAATCATCCATTAGCTTATAGCGTGTGAAGTGTCAGACACAATTGAGATTTCAAGAAGACGCAAGAGCGAGAATGATGAGCAAGCATCCCGTGGGAGAGCAAAGGGCTTCAAAGGTCAAGTTCCTGGAACAGTTCTTACCCCCCTCTCCGCCCTCCGCGCCCCCAAGCCCTAGCTCCGCACTTCCTGTCTTGGCCGATGGCTGTCAGGGTGACAGATTTGAGCAATACGTCGGGGCCGCGAGAAGCCATCAGCCTGCCGGACAACTGCAGCTTTTCACGAGGGTTCTTCCTTCACTCCCTGGGAAAGAATGAGGCGCATTCTTCTACCCAGGAGCGGCCCTTGAAACCCGGCCGAGGGTCTGCACGCCGCGTCTGCCCTCTCTCGCCAGGCGGGGCGCGCAGCAGCGCACCGAGGCGCCAGGCGGGGGCGAGGGGAGCTTTGTCCTCACCCAGGTTTGTACTCCCCACTTCTACAGGTCTGCTGAAGTTGGAGAATGGGTCCCGTGTGTCCTTGGGGTACAGTCTGCATCTCGAACGTGAAACCCAACGGGGGCAGCACAAAAAGGCAAGTCTGCCTGTCCCCTCCCTCCTCCCCCAACACCTGTGTCCACCAACTCGCGCAAAGCGGCTTCTGGGTGCGAGGTGATCCTTCCTCTTTTAGGGACTCTACCCCACCTTAGTTTTCTAACGATACGTTTAGCATTTATTTTCTTTCTTTCTTTCTTTCTTTTTAATGAGAATAACGAAGTTCTCCCTCCTTCTCTTTCCCTCTCCAAGTTAGAGTAATTCATCCATTCAGCAGGGAAGGCAGCGAATGTTCTAGTTCAAGGCCGCTTTGCCCCAGGATTCCGGAGCTCCGTAGCGTGAGGTGGACATCCAGGGAATCCGGAAAGCGGGCACTTTGGCCCCCAGATCGAGTTTCCCTCGCGTTCTGGACAGGCCCACCCAGGCCGGCCTCGGGTGCCCACTCCCCCAGCGCGCGCTTCCGCGGGGACCTCTACCCGTCGCTCCGACCGTCCCCCCACGTCTGCTCACTCTGGCGTCTCTCGGCCCAGGTGCCCGCCCTCCCCTCCCACTCCCTGCAGCCCACCTCCCAGGTCCTCTAGGGCCGTCTACGCGTTCCTCTTACCTCCTCATCCGGTCACTGGAGAAGTTTTAAACCCTCGGGGGTCTACACTGTTTCTCTCCCAAGTCGGGCAGAGCATATCTCAAAAAACCAAGAGAAGGTCTCCCTAAACTTTTCTGTCGCGAACGCTCCCGTGTCAGCGGCCGTGAGCACACACCTGCGTGCACGCGGACTTAGGGCCACCTGTCCGGGCGCACTCGCGGCCAGGGAGCCTGCCGGTGGGCAACTGCTCAGGGAGCACGAAACTCGCCGGCAGTCGCTGGCAGGGACGCGGGGCGCAGGCAAGGCATCAAAAGAGAATTTCGAAGCGGGCTGGGGAAGCGGGGAAAATGGTGATTCTAAACGCACACACACACACACCAGAGCGTGTGTCCACGTCCTGCACACAGAGCAGTTGTACCCGAAGGCACACACTCCTGAGAACAGAGCATTGTGGATTGCTCTGAGTATAAACCCCCTCTGGGGCGCATTCATCTCGGAACTGACCATCCCTTTCGCCTACAAGACTTCTTAGTCTGGGTCTAAACCAGCGCCGCGCACATGAGGACGGGGACCCAGGCGCTCCCGGAGCCCTCAGCCGGGTCTGCAGAGCCCCCCGAGGCAGGTGCGGGCCCCCAGCCCCGCCGAGCAACAAGCGGGCCGTCCGCGGGAGGGCCGGGTCCTTCTTTGCCTCTGCCCCCGAGTGGGTCACCTCTCCCCGCCCCGCCCCCCATCGCCAGCTGCGCCAAACGGGCGCAGGGGAAGGAGAAAGCCTAGCGAGCGACTCACCCCCAGCTTCCTGCTGCGGATTTTCACGTAGCCCTGCTTGACTATGTCGTTAAAGTTGGAGGCCATGGCCAGCGCGTTCGGCTTCCCCGAGTCGAGAGCTGCCGTCCGCCACGGGGTCCGCGCAGGTCTCGCATCCAGCCGGCCGCCGCCAGCCGCCGCCCGGTGCCCCCGAGCTCCCGCCGCCGGGGACGCAGGCTGGGTGGCAGGGTGACCGCGGACGGGGAACGCGGCCCGGCGCCGCGAACAGCGCCCGCCCTCCGCGTTCCGGTCCTCACCTTCGCCCCCCGCCGCCGCCTGCTGCTGGCGCCCCCTCCGCGCAGCCGCCGCCCCCGGTAGCACCCACGGGCTGGCGCCTCACTCGGCGGCGCACAGCTGGCCGGAGTGCACCATCGCGGCTCCCCAGCGCGGGGGGGAGGGGCGGAACGGGGGGGGCGGGCCGATTCGCCGCCCGGCTCCCTCCCCCTGGCCCGCGGGGTGGCTGGGCTAGAAGATACTCGCAAGACGCGCCCCATCACTCGCGACTCGGGCGGGGAGCTCCTCCCGCCACCCGCGCCCGGGGTCCCGCTCCCACCCGGCTCCCTGTGCCAGCCACGCTCTCCTGGGTGCGGGATTCCTGAGGCCACGGCTCCTCATTCCCGGGCTCTTAATCTCCACTCCCAAGCTGGACACCGGGGAAAGGGCGGTGGGGATCCTCCCAGGGAAGAAGGCCAACGGGAGCAAGGCAATTGTTTATTTCAATGGCCGTGTTTTACAGTGCATTTTTATTCCTAAGCGCACGCTCGCGCTCCAGGTCTTTGCCCCGTTAGGTTAGGAACTGTAAATCGACGCCAAGCCCTTCCCGGTGCACACAAAGAGACCAATCGTGCGCATGTGTCTAATCCCTCTGCTGCTGGAAAGACTGGAGCAATCAGGCGAGGCCCCGGTCTCCGACGTCCTCTCCCGAAGAAGCCGTGAGCGCTGGAGTGGAGTGATTTATGCCCGCGTGTTAGTTAACTATGACTAAAAGTGGCTCGTGGCTTTTCATCTTCTAGGGGAAATGCAGACCATAGCAGTTACCGGTGGATGCAAATGATTTATGGAAATGTTCCACTCCTAAAAACAAAACAATGAAGAACTCTGACCCCTTTATGTAGGAACGCGTGACATTTAGAAGTAGGCTATTCTCTGTTGTAAAGAAATTTTAATCTAAAAATTATATCCGTTTGATAAGATTCAAGGAAAAATGAGGGAGTATTAAATGTTGGTTGGGGACAATATATGGATTTTTGCTATAGGGAAGGATATTTAATACATAGTAAGGATGTTTCTAATTAAGAAAAATAATGTATAATGATTGAAAATTTTCTAAGTGACTTCTTTATAGTCTATAATAAGAGTTCAAAAGATCGTGTTTATTTCTGCTTATTTTGGTGAGCAGTATTTTTCCATGTTCTCAGTTTAAATTTCTTAGCCCTATTGGGAACATAACAATAGTAAGAGAGAAAGGAAACTACTTGATTGAGGCGAGAAAAATATCAAAACCTGAAGGATAAAGTAGCATGCCCCTCACCCTACCAAATGGACGCCCCAAAGGTGATTTTGGTCCCATCATTAGCAAGAGTCTCCATGCAGAGCCCATATAACCCAACGGCAACCCTAACCTGGCTGAACAGCACACTATTCCTATCCATTCATTTATTTAGCAAGCATTTGTTTGGATATCCGCCATGCAGAGGGCCAGGTGCGGGGGCAGACATATCCAATCACATGGCAAGATTCCTTAGGCTGCCACTCAGAATGAGTTCAAATTCTGATACTTGCAGAAAACTTGCGTAAACTCCCTGTTAACTTGGTGTGATTCCCCTTCTCCAAATACGTGGAGCATGTGGTCCAGCCCACACATTTGTTACTATTTCGTATACTACATGGCTGTTATTTCTTTTCTTCATGTGAAGACTGTTTTAGATTTGCTGATACTTTAAATACATTATTCAATTCAGTCCTCTTTGCAACCCAAGGATACTTGCTATTTAATAGATGAGGAAACTGAGGCTCAGAGATGTTCAGTTTCAGAGGCACAATTTCAAGATAGGTTTTGTGTCCACAATAATTTCCCTGACCACTAACTTCCACCATCCTTTATATAATAATCGGTTTCCACAAATTGATTGTAAGCTGTTTGAAGTCAGGGATTAATTTTGTCTCAGCAACAATCTTAAGGCATACCCAAGGATAAGGTAAGGTTGGTAACTCTGGCTTTTAAAGATTATGGAATGATTTTGCCTTTGTTCATATGCTTATGTAGGTCTTTATAATACCCTAATATGATGTAAATATTACCCTATATTTGTTTGATTCTTATATTGCTGGTATAGCAATTTGTGTGTGTGTCTATGACAAAATACCTCCCCCTCTTTTTGCCTCTTGAAAACACTAGGTTATGTAATATAAATTTGTCATGTAAATTCTTCTAGGTCTGGGTTGGTTGCTTGTATTCTCATGGCATAATTTATTTTAGTCACCTAAGCCCCAAACTAGTAATGTGACTTAGACATTTGAGTACATTCTTCTTTTTGTTTTCAAGAATAATTGATGAGGTGCTGTATATATCCTACTGAATCACATCAAAGCAAACAAAATGTCTGACTATCCCACTGATGAAAGGAATCAAGTGTTGTTAGCCTGATCCATACATTACAAAATTCTCCTCCAACCTTCCACCTAATCGTTTTTGCAGCCCCTGATGACCATTGTTTAGATACATTGTTTTATTATGGATTGCAACATTTTGATTTTCTAATTTGATTTTATTCCTGCATTTATAAGCTAGTTTCTTACAAAACAAAACTTTCCTTTGCAAACTACAGGATTGCCCTGAAATAGATTCCTTGTAAGAAAGGCAGGGAATATGCTTGTTTCTTAAACTTTATCAACCATTTTTCAGAAATATTGAATGGGTTCTAGCAAACACAAAAAGGAAACTCTGCTCCCTTTAAAATATCATGAAAGATAGAGTTTTGTATATGTGATGTATTTCAATCCATCACAGTCCTTATTCTTTGTGCTGTTTGAATTGCTCCATCCTTGACCAAAAGGAACTGTTTCAATACACATTTTTTGTGTTTCTATCACAAAAAAACCATGAACCTTAATAGCTTTGCTGTGATCACTCACAAGATATCCTGGGCTCATCTTGTACATTTCCAACTCAGGACCTGGAATCCATTATTTCTTCTGGGAACCTTTGTTCATTTTAATGGGAAATGCATTTCCCATTAATCTGGTTACTAGGGTGTTATTTTTGCTACTGATTCTAAGCTTTTCAGTTGTCAAGAAATGAAACACTTTTCTTTTAGAAATATATTTTAAAAGAGAAAAATTCTGTTTTTACAAATATTTCCAATTCAAATTAATGTTGACAGATTCCATATCTAAGGACTGCTTCTTTTCTTTTGAGCTTTCATTATGTGAAATACTCACATATTTCCAGAGTCAAACCTACCAAACAAGTTGCATTGACAGATACAGCTTTGATTTCTGTCCCTTCCTTCTGCTTTCTACTTCTCTTTTTAGGAGACCACTTTTATTAGTTTTGGGTTTATGTTTCCATTGCTGCTTTTTGACTATATAAGACACATATGTGCTCCTATTTCTATTTTACTTACCAAAAAAATTGCATACTATTCACACTTTTATCACTATAGTACACAGTCTCTAAACCGGGACCCAAAGATCCCCAACTCTTGGTACGATGGCCCATGTAATCCTCCTTCTGAGTCTGGCTTGGATTTTTTTACTAACTTCTAGTGAACAGAATGGCAGATGTGATGGAGTGTGCTTCCTAGATTAGGTTATAAAAGACCGTGGCTTCTCTCTTGGGTGATCTTTTTTGGATTGCTTGCTCTGGGGGAAGCCAGCTGCCACAATATGAAGCAATCCTGTGGAGAGGCCCATGTATATCAGCCTGGAGGTAGATCTTCTGAGGCTTTCCAACAGCTGTGAGTACCCTCAACACATGGATTCTCCTCAGTGAAGCCTTTAAGGACTCTACCCTGGCTGACACTTTGAGAGAGGGACCCAGAGTCTGAACCAGCCACCTAACTTGCTACTAGTTGTTTCTAAATAACAGAAGACACACTTATTTTCATCTGCTAATTTTGGGGATGACTTGTTATTGTTATGCATAAATGGTATGTGGAAGTAGGGTACTGCCTCAAACAAAAACTGTAAAATTTGGGAATGGCTTTGGAATCCATCAGTGGTCTTGAGAAGAATACTGGTGAAAGCATAAAGTAACTTGCACACACTGCCAAATTGTGAAGACTGAGGACACTGTGAGTGAGATCTTACAAAAACTGAGAAAAATAGTATTGGAAATTGGAGGAAGGAGCATTCTGGTTATGTATGTAGTGAAAGGAAACTTAGCAATACAGCTTCTTGCAACTATATAGAAACTAGAAAATGTACCTAATAAACTGTCATGAAGATAAGAATATTTCCAGGCAAAGTGTTGGTGGGGCAGCCTCTTTCTTCTTGCTATTTAGTAAAATGAGAAAGGAGAGAGATAAATTGAGGAATGGACCATTAAAAACAATAGAAGCCAACAACTGATGTTTTTTAATATTCTCAGCCTTTCCAAGCCACAACAGTGCCAAAATTAAGAAATGGCTTCTGAACAAAGATCTAACCTTGGGCACTGCTCTGAAAATTTGGTCTAAAGATACAGCCAAGGGTGTGACCGTAAAATATGTATATTTTTTTAAGATTTCAGAAAATTAATGATTTTACAGTCACATCCTTGGCTGTATCTTTAGACCAAATTTTTATGGCTGTGCTCTGGATGTGCTCTAATAGAATAAAGAGATTCACAAGAAACCCACAAAGCTCTTAAAAGAGTTATATATGCAGGAACTTTAACAGACAAAGATTACCCAGAATGAGAGCCACTTGGACTCCCAATATTCTGCTAGCAGGAAGCAGTTTGAGAGAAAAGCTCAGCAGAAAAACAATCAAACAAACAAAAAACTACCTTTTGGGCTTCCCTGGTGGCGCAGTGGTTGAGAGTTCGCCTGCCGATGCAGGGGACACGGGTTCGTGCCCCGGTCCGGGAAGATCCCACATGCCGCGGAGCGGCTGGGCCCGTGAGCCATGGCCGCTGAGCCTGCGCGTCCGGAGCCTGTGCTCCGCAACGGGAGGGGCCGCAGCAGTGAGAGGCCCGCGTACCGCAAAAAAAAAAAAAAAAAAAGATGTAGCTTCTCAACGTATCCACCTGAAGACATTCTGTGATTTACCTACTAAATTGGTTCTGGCACCAATTCGATGTGAGTCAGGTTGGGGGAGGGGAGGTCCTTACACCAGCTCGCAATACTCAGGACACCAGCTGGGTGTCCTACAATTCAACTCAGTTCTGACACTATCTACCCAGAGATACCATCAATATCCCACAGGTTAAGGAATCTGATTCCTACAAGACTGCCCCTCAACCATCTTCAGGTGTGAGATGGGTGGTTACCTGTACTTCTGACCAACTTGGCTTATGCATCAGAGTTTTCCAAGGCCCCCTCCTCCAGTTTGATTGGATTCATTTGCTAGAGTGGCTCACAGAACTCAGAGAAGCATTTTACTTACTAGATTACTGGTTTATTATAAAAGGATGTAACTCAGGAACAGCCAGACAAAAGAGATGCATAGGACAAGACATGGGGACACCTCTGCAAGATCCCACTGCTCTCCCAGCACCTCCACATGTTTACCAACCTAGAAGCTCTCCAAATCCCATCATTTGGGGTTTTTATGGAGGCTTCATTACATAGGCATGATTGATTAAATCATTGACCATTGGCAATTGACTTAACCTCCAGCCCCTTTCCTCTCCCTGGGAGGTCAAGTGGTGGGTCTGAAAATTCCAAACCTCCAATTACAGGGTTGGTTCTACGGGCAAACAGCCCCCACCCTTAGATGACCTAGGGGCATTCCAAAGTCACCTGATTAACATGACAAAAGAAACTATGACCTTCTCGCTACTTAGGAAATTCCAAGGGTTTTAGAATCTACAGCAGAACCAGGTAGAAGACCAAATATACATTTCTTGTTCTAAGTCAACATCACTCCTACTCAGGTCTCCTCCTTTCCTAATATTTGAACCTTCTTTCTTTCCATACTGTTAGAATTCCTCTCCTGGTTCACTTTTATTCTATTCCCAATAGTTTTTTTTTTTTTTTTAGGCTCTGTCTTTCAAAGAGTACCAAGGCCCAAGTCACTTACTTCACTTATACCGTTACCTACATCCTCACATACTCCATGAACTTTGGAATATCTGAACCTCCAACTTTTTATCTATTGTTTCTTCGGTTGTTCTCAGATTGGTCTGCCTCACCCTCTACTCTGAGTGGGGACCCTTGAAAGTGTGCTGTTTGGGTGCATTTTGGGTTTTTTTATTCTTAGATCCAAGATCCTTCTTTTCCTCTTGTTTCTCTTACACAACCACTCTTTTTTTGTTGTTTTTTTTTTGTTTGTTTTTTGCGGTATGCGGGCCTCTCCTGTTGTGGCCTCTCCCGTTCCGGAGCACAGCCTCCGGACACGCAGGCTCAGTGGCCATGGCTCACGGGCCCAGCCGCTCCGCGGCATGTGGGATCTTCCCAGACCGGGGCACGAACCTGTATCCCCTGCATCGGCAGGCGGACTCTCAACCACTGCGCCACCAGGGAAGCCCAACCACTCTTGTGTTGAGACTCTTGTTCCTGTTGGTGACGGGATGTACCCTCTCATTGCAGATTCTGTTGTCCATCTTGTCACCTAGTTAAGGAAACTGTGTATAGATTTTTTTCCCTTTCTACCCCGGTTGCCATCTTTCTTTATGTGAGAGGATTGGTATATTCAAATTATGTTCCTTGCCCACACCAATACCATGGTACAGACATCTACCTCTACCTTTAGAAATCATTTATAATTGAAGATTTTTATATACAAATTTTAATCTATTTAGTTTTATTGTAGGGAGTGCTAATATGACTATATTTCTTCTAATGTTTAATCGTGCTTATTGAATTTGAATTGCCCCAATATTATATACTATAAAGGAATATACATCCCTTTCTGTTTTTGTACCTCCTATTCAACAGAACAGAATAGTCTATATTTATTTTACAACCATGAAATTTTATTCATTGTGTCCTTATAATGTGTATTAACATCTGGCAGTGCAAGTCCACTCTTCACCCCAATGTGTTATTTTTTTCTTTATCAAAATTTGTGACACTGAAGTGTTATTCTCCTACAAATTTTGCCACCAAATTTCTCACTGGACTTGCTTGGAATTTTGTAAATTTTTTCAGTGAAATTCGAGGGACTGTATATATTTAAAATATTGAATTTTCCCACTTAGAAACATGACTTTGCTTTTTCCTTCCACAAGTCACGCGCCTTGATAAAATTTTGCAGTTTTCTTTTATAAATATTATATTTATGCATTTCAAGTTCATACTTTGGTTCTTTTATTTTTGGCTGTCATAAATATTATTTCCTTTATTAAACTGTATAACTGATCATTATATTAGATTATTAGAAATCCTCTTATAGACATATCACTGAAAGCTCTTATTATTTATAAATCATTTAAATTTATTCTCTTGCATTTCTTATTCAAATAAAAATAATTTTATGTCCTGTTCTATATATATATATATATTTTTTTTTTTTTTTTTTTTTTGTTTGCGGTATGCGGGCCTCTCACTGTTGTGGCCTCTCCCATTATGGAACACAGGCTCCGGACGCACAGGCTCAGCGGCCATGGCTCACGGGCCCAGCCGCTCCGTGGCATGTGGGATCTTCCCGGACCGGGGCACAAAACCCGTGTCCCCTGCATTAGCAGGCGGACTCTCAACCACTGTGCCACCAGGGAAGCCTCAATATTTTTACTACATATTTTTCTTATTTTGTTGCAATGGATATAACTTCTGGAACAATGTTAAAAGATAGAAGCTAAAGCAGTCACAAAAATATTTTTGATGTAAATGAGAATTTGGGGAGGGATTATAATTCAGATGTTGACTGTTGATTGAGATAAAAGTAGTACTTCTCAATTCTTATGTTATGAAGTGTTCCTTATGCAAAAAAATTTATTATATTTTACTAAATATGTCTTCATGTCTATCAAGATCATAAAATATAACTTGTATCTCAAGTATGATAAGCTAAGTATATTAATATATTTATGAGTATTGACCCAAGTTTGAATTTCTAAAATACAGCTTATTTGATCATATTTAATCATTTATTTAATAAAGTTCTCAATTTGATGGGGTAGTAACTTACCATTGATTAGTGTGATTAGCTTGTACTGTTGTGTAGCTATCCTGTGTGTCTTATGAAAAAGATACAGAAAGTTTTATTCTTCTTTGTGTGCTCAGAAACATTTTAAATATAAAAATTATCTGCTCTATGCAAGTTTGACAGCATCTTTGGTCTCACAAATTTGAAAAGTTAATTAATCACTTTAAATGGTTTCTGATGTTAATGGTCTCTCCAGATATGCTAAATCTTTATCTGACAATTTTAGTGATTTATATAATACATCACAAATATATTCATGATTTTAAATTAATATTTTGTGTTATGTGCACAGTTAAAAAATCTCTTTGGTATTTGTGTTTCTAGTCCCTTTCTTGTTTCAAATATTTTGAGTTCCTTTCTTTTGATTATGTTTACTAGATGTAGGTCTATTTTTTTTCTAATTACCTGTTATTTTTTTGCATATCTTTAGCATATAGCTGAAAAAGTAGGCCAAAAGATTTTATAAATTCAAATACTGGTTTCCAGCTTATATCTTTATGTCGTCCCAGTCCCTATTTCTAGAGTCAACCATATTTTCAAAGTCTTAGTAATTTGAGGGTTACTCCAAATTAAGTGATAAGCTTATACTTCTGCTTCTTCATTTCTCAACTTTAGAATTTATCTGGTGTCGATTTTTTTCAAGGACAAATGAGTATCTGGCTCCAGTTACACCACACGCCTAACACCTCTCCAAATGTGAATACTTCTTTCACTCTTTTTATTTCACTATTGCTTCATTATGTGTTATGGGCTGAACTGTCACCCCCACCAACCCCCCCCCCCCCCCCGCACCGGCCAAATTCATATATTTAAGTCCTAACCCACCAGTGCCTCAGAATGTGACTGTATTTGGAGATAAAATCTTAAAAGAAATACTTAAGTTAAAATGATGTCATTAGGGTGGGTCCTAATCCAATATAGCTGGTGTCCTTGTAAGAAGAGGCAATTTGGACAGAGATGAGTTGAGGGAAGGTGATGCGAGGGTGATGCAGAGATACGAGGAGAGGACAGCAATTTACAAGCCATGGAGAGAGGTCTCAGAAGGAACCAAGCCTGCCAACACCTTAGTCTCGGAGCTCTAGCATCCAGAATTGTGAGAAAATAAATTTCTGTTGTTTAAACCACCCAGTCTGTGGTACTTTGTTATTGCATCCTTAGCACACTAATACACTGTTACTTTAAGTGTTTATAACTTTTATTGTAGTGGTCTTTACATATTTCTTTAAATTTATTTTTTGATATTTGACTTTTTAAAGCCAATGTAAGTGGTATTTTTTGAAATTTTCAATTTATTTTGTTTTTAGGATATAAAAACTATAATTGCTTTTTTAAAATATTGACCTTGCTAGATTTACTTTTTAGACATAATGGTATATTTGGAAATTATTTTGAGCTTCTACATGTACAATCATGCCATCTCTAAATAAAAATAGTTTTACTGGGCTTCCCTGGTGGCTCAGTGGTTGAGGGTCCGCCTGCCGATGCAGGGGACACGGGTTCGTGCCCCGGTCCGGGAAGATCCCACGTGCCGCGCAGCGGCTGGGCCCGTGAGCCATGGCCGCTGAGCCTGCGCGTCCGGAGCCTGTGCTCCGCAACGGGAGGGGCCGCAGCAGTGAGAGGCCCGCGTACCGCAAAAAAAAAAATAGTTTTACTCCTTCCTTTCCATTCTTGTGCCCTTCTTCCTTCCCCTCCTCCTCCTCCAATTCTTATTCTTTCTCAGGTTAAGACCTGTTCAATAATGTTTAATAGAAGTGATAATATTGAACATCCTTGACTGGTTGTTAACTTCAGGTAAATCTTTTAATATTACAATATTAACTATGATGTTAACATCATAAATAGTCTTTGTTAAGGAGACCCTTCCATTGCTGGTTTTCTGTTTGACTTTACCATGTAGAGATGTTGAATTTTATCAAATGGCAAATGTTTTTAGGAAGAGACAGTGTTTGAAACACTTGCACATCTCCAGTTGGTTACACAGGCCCCATGTAGTTACAACAATTCCTCTTGGTTCTCAATTCCACAACCCTGGCCCATTGCTGGAAGCAAAGAAAAAAATCTTAGTTTCTCAGTGGACCTCTGTAGCCAAATGCCCCTAGGGAAGGAATGGCTTTCACTTTCTCTATTGCGTTAAACACTTGCCCATTGTGTTTTCAAAGATCTGGCAACAATGACATTTTGAGGGAGTTGCAGGCTAGTTTTTAGAAGTTTTTGGCTTTACCCTTTAAATCACACTGCATAACTTGATTTTTCCATTTCTTCATTTTTTGGCTCTCTCCTCGGAGACATTCCTTGCACTTGATCTTTCAGACCGTAAACTCATTATCATCAGTAATTTTTGCCCTAAGTCACTTTCTAGATCTTTTATTGGGAAACATGTTTATATCTCTTGAAATTATTTTGCATGAGTTCAGAAAGTTGTCATTCGGATGTTCTCATGCGTTCTTTGCATTATTTTATCTGTATCCATCTCTCTTCTCCTACAGTTGTGCTTCATGTGCTTTGTTTTGATTGCTTTGCCTGATCTCATTGGCTTCTAGACCCTTCCACTCTTTCTGAACGCCTCCTGTCTACATGTTGGGGACTGATAACTGGAAAGACTCTTGCTTTGATAGAAAGCAAAGTGTTCTCTTCCGTGTGGGCTAGATAGGTAGAGTTAGGCTAAAACTGCAAAATATTCCAAAAACGTGTTGGCATATATTATAATAACTAAAGGAGATAAACTGAAGCACTACCTTTTGATTTTCTTCTACTTCAGATACAGTTTATCTAACTTTCACTTTTTCCAGTTTCTACCCTTTCCACCTAAATTGGGCTTAAAACGTAAACTGGGATTAACTGGTTATTTGCAACATATTTCTTCTTTTTCAATGATATATTTAATAGTTTGTCAAATTTATGATCTGATTTATTATTTAAATATAAATAAAGTAATTTCATTCTTTTCAAATCATATAAGAAAATATTTGTAAATCTCATTTCTAGTTCCCATTAAAACAAGTAAATAGGTTCAAGGTATTAAACGATGACTATTAAGCTTAATTTGGAATTTTTAAATCTCTGTTAATTAACTGGCATACTTATTAATATATAATGCTGATGCACATAGTTACAAGACATGTAATTCATGAAAACTAAAATTATTGAGTCAGCTGGCGTTGCAGAGCTATCTTCTTAGTTTTTAGCTAGAGATGCTCAATTTCATGAAACCAGTAGCTTGTTTTCAACACTCTAGGAACTTTTATTTTAATCCAAAGATTTTTCCTTAATGGAATGATATATTAAAGTAGAGCAGATGAAAAGGAACCAAAATCTGGAAAAGTTATTTTTCAGTTAGGAAGTAGAATGCACACTGTTGACAAAATTAATCAATAGTCAATCTAAGGAAGAAATGGAAAATTTTATTTGATCCAAACTGAGGATTATAACCTGAGAGACAGTCTCTCAGAGATCTCTGAGAACTGTTCCAAAGAGGTAAGGAGGGAGGCCACTATATTTTTCATTTTGACGAAGGGGTACCGTGCAGTCAAGCACACATCCCGGTAGATTACTGCTATTCGTGAGGAACAGACAGTTAACGGTTTTAGTGCTTTTCTAAGTAGAAGATGCAAGAAACTGGGTTCCTAAAATTTTCTCCTAAAAATACGTAACTATCTGAGGGCCAGTTCTGCCAGTTTTCCTAGATCACAAACTGCTTCATCCTGATCTTCACGCTGAATTCTTTTCATGGCATACTGTCAGTCAGCAACTGCAGTAGCCAATGACTTGATTCTTGTAGGACCGGATGGTGGGCAAGACATTCTTTATGCTACAATCCCTTCCCTTTGGTCTTAATTTCGACCAAAGTTTGAGAGGCATTTTGTGACCAGTTTGTCTCATGGCACTAGGAATGCTTATTCCCAGTTCAGGTGAGGATTTTGCTGATAGGCCACTCAATGTACTATTACTGTATTAGGCTCTGTTAACAGTAACCAAAGTCTCTGGACCACCTGTCTTACTAGTCTGTTACGATCCAGGAAATGGTTCTCTCATGTTGCTTCTTCCCATATCTAGAGTGACCCTATGACAATTATTGATCTTATAGAACTATATATTCGATCAATTGTTTCAAGTTGCCTTACTATCATTATTTTTATAGGAGTTTCAGTCACACATTTGGTAATGCAAGACATGATAATCTTGTAAAATATGCAGAGTATAAGTAATATAGCTAGTAACATTAATAAGGTCATAAGTATTTAAGTTAAGAACTTCCATTAGGTGTGGACCAATATCTCCCCAGGTCATCCTACCAGTCATTTCTGCACCATTTAAGGGAAATGACATATTGGCATTGTACATAAAGCTCACCAAATATGCCTACACATACAAGGCGAGTGGTGGGTTACCGTTACCCCTTACAGGATTGAGAAAGGAATGGTATCTTCTAAGGAGTTACATGGCTGGTGTCAAAAGGAGAAAAACTGATCTTATGGTTGAACAGGTTTTCTGCCATTGGGGAGGTCCAGTTAAGGCATAACACAGATGCACAATGCACACTGGAGGGGAGGGAGGAGGCCCAAATGGGAAGAGAAAAATTTTATGTTCAAATTTTCCTTGTCTTGCCTTAAAATATGAATTTTATTTCATAAACATGATCCCTTAGAAGAGAAAACATGAACAGGAATAATGGGTGGGGAAGCTCCCGTGTTGGAGTTCCACAACCCCTGAGGCTGACTGCCCATTATGACTTGGGAGATACTTGCAAATCTGTCTTGTCCATGATAAACATTTAACACTCCTGTTCTGCCTCTAAGAGCTTCTTAAAAAAATCTTTGATGCTAACTCTTTCATATGATGTTCAGCTTCTCTGTTTTTCAAAAACATCATTAATCTTTGCCACTCACATTTCATCTCTGAAAACTTATTTGTTGTAGAAATAGCAAGAGCATCAGAGCAAGACAAATTATAACTTCCATGAGCCTCAGTTTTTTCCCAATTAACCAAGGTGAATATCAATGATTTAGAGATGTCTATTAACATTAGGTAATATGATATCCCTGACACAGTGCCCATCCCACAGCTTATATAAAATCAATATCAACTGTCTTCTGTCTTGAATAATTGTTTTGGTATAAGGGTTTTAAGGGTTTAGCCTCTCCATATGTCTAGGAACATTATATCTTGAACCACAGATAATCAATGTCATCTGCATGTATCACAGCTATCCTACTTATTTTTCAACAGATGAACTTTTTAAAAGTAGCTTATTTACTTCAATCTTATTACCAGTCTAAATATATAAACATACATAATTGAATAGGCAAAGTGTATAACTTACTAATTAGAGTCAAAATGGTTTTTCTAGTTAATTCACAGATATCGTATACTCAGGTATTTTAATGTTGTATATGCATTATTTATCAACATTAATATAATAAATAAAACATTTAATATCATAGTTCATTGTAGAGCTATGTTATGCTTAAAATGACAATAAATCCAAAAGAGAGGCAATTTGTAACTGAATATAGACCATAGGATTTGAAGTCACATGCTCTCATTTAGGGTCTTATTTCTGCAACCTACAAGCTTTGTGAACTGGGAACGTTTGGAGAATCATTCACCTTTAATGACCTTAAGTTTCTTTGGTAAAATTAAAGTGAGTATCCAATACAAACAAAATGTTCCAAATAATTGGTATGCTGATCAAATGACAGATGAATGAAAGCAATATAACCTTAAAGCACATTATAAATATAAATTACATTACCCATAACTCCAGTTACTACAAATCATTTGAAAAATATTTAGAGGATAGCGAAAAAGAACATTTACTTCACCAAAAACTGCATTTAACTCTCTAAAGCAGACTTAGATAAGTAACACAGATATTTTCTTGTTCATGGTGGAGAAAAAATTCAACATATCCAATATGGAATATAGATAGCCATTTAAATAAATAGAAGTAGTTACTGAATTAAAGTATGCAAAAGTGACTCGTAGAGGGTATTTACAACACATTTTTAAAATAAAGAGAATATTGATGCTAAATAAATGACCTATTGTATAGAAATAGAGCTGGATAAATTAAGGAAAGAATGTAAATAAAAGATGGAAGCTTAAAACCTTCCTCTGAAAGAACAAAAGTCAGAATCATCAAAAAAGAAACTCCCATCAGTGACAAGAAGTTTATTCTTGAGGAGCATTTAAAAAGTGAATAGGAAAAAGACAATGGGAGGAGTTTTTTGTTCCTCTGAGGATATCCCAACATATACTAAGGCTTGAATAACAGCCTCTCTGGCTTAGTGAGTCATGGAGATTTTATAGACCACGAGGACCAGACAAGGCTCTGGGTCAGTCATGACTCAGAGAGGAAATTTCTCACCAAGGTTCACAAACCCCAATGATTCATCAGTGTCTTCCTTCTTCGGTCCCTTCTCATTACCATGGCAATTCATACAGCTCAAGAGAGTCAGAAAAGGTGTCAGAGCTTCTCTCACTCCTATTCCCTGAATTTTAAATAACCATTGGAGCAAGTTTCTATCAGAGCACAGGTAAATATCAGGTGTATAATATGTCATTTAATTTAGGCAACAGGAAGGAAAACAGGATAATTGGAAAGTATCTGTGGAACTATCTGACCGTTTAAAAATATTCTGCATTTACGCCATAATAGCAGATCCATGGCAGATAATTAGGGAAAGAACAAATGCAAAGCTTTCTGCTTTCTTGAGTTCACTTCAGTGCTGTTTGAATATTAGATCTTAAGATTAATTTTAGGTCTTTATCATCAGTTCTCTGAAAATGATAGGAGGTTAAAAATAGTCTATACAGCAAAGACAGAAGATAAAAGGCAAGGAATCACAAGAAAGGGAATTGTTTTTAAAAGATAAAAGAATTAATGCAGAAAATGATGGCTTGGAAAGTAAAAATCTGGAATGTTTCACTAACTATATATCATATAAACAGGACATACAGTTTATATCTTATAAACCCACAATGTATCTATGAGACATTTATGATTCAAATGTGATTATATTCTAGGTAATGTTAAATGTCTCAATTTCAAAAAAGCAAAAATGTATAATAACATTATAGGACATGAAACTATCAAATTTCAATGAACCTGCAAAAAATAGACAAAAATAAATAACATTTTACAATAAATAGTAACAAAACTATATAGTAATTGTAAAGCACTAAAATCCCAAGTACAATTCTTTTTGACAACTATTCTATTTGAAGAGTATTTTGGTCAAAGAACTAATTAAAGTTCAATAGATTATTTAAAATATGTAATGAAGGGACACTATATGAAAATATTATGGATCATATATTCAAAGCTTTACTAAGATATAAATCCATGGTTGTAAATTATATCATTGTTAAAAAATAAAAGGTAATAAATTGAATGGAAATATTGAATGTTCTTTGTAAGTTAGGAAATCTTCTAAGCAGTCCTTCATTTAATCCTTACAGATGTCCTGCAAGGTATTATCACCATCCTATTGATGTAAAAACTCAAGTTCAGAGGGGTTAAGTAACCTGCTCCAAATACAGTTTCTACGTATCTTAGTTGTCTGGATCAGGAGTTTGAAATTTTTATCTGTAATTTTCTTTCTCAAGAATAGAAATAAAGAAACTAATTGTTGAACTAAAAAACATTTTAAATTAAGAAAATGGAAGAATTACTATACCAAATATAAGAACTTGTAAACAAAAAAATAACTAGGTAGTAAAATTGATGAGCCCGGGAGTTTATTTTCCAAAAACACTGATCTAATCATCAAAAGAAGATAAATTATAAATAAAACTGGAAATGAAAGAACAAAATACATAATGATTTTTAAATGAAAAGAAAATAGTATGACACAGAAAGTTATGCTGAACAATTTAATGAATGGAAACATGTCCTTAAAGATACATGATCAAAACTGTTTTTAAGGTTATTCCTTCACAATTCAACAAATTAATTAAGCTGTTAATTAAAACAGCAATTATACCCTGGTGACTGTCCTAAGCACCAAGACTATAGCTATGGATAAGACAGACATGACCACAGTGAGATATCACCTCATGCTGTTTAGAATGGCTGCTATCAAAAAGACAAGAATAACAAGTGTTGGCGAAAATGTGGAGAAAAGGGATCCCTTGTGCACTGTAGACAGGAATGTAAATTGGTGCAGCCACCATGGAAAACAATGTGGAGGTTCCTCAAAAAATTAAACATAGAACTACTATACAATCCAGCAATTCCGCTTCTGGGTATTCAGCTGAAGAAGATGAAAACACTAACTGTTAAAGATATAGGCAGCCCCATGTTCATGCAGCATTATTTACAATAGCTAAGATATGGAAACAACCTAAATGTCCATTAATAGATGAATGAGTAAAGAAATTGTGAGATATATATATATATAAATATTATTCAGCCATTAAAAAGAGTGAAATCTAGCCATTTGCGGTAACACAGATGGACCTCCCGGGTACTATGCTAAGTGAAATAAGTCAGACAGATAAAGACAAATCCAGTATGATTTTATATGTGGACTCTTAAAAAGAAAAACAAGCACTAAACTCATAGACACAGAGAACAGGCTGGTGGTTGCCAGGGGTGGAGGGGTGGAGGTTGGGAGAAATGGATGACATTTTTTTTGTTTTTGATTTGGTTTAAATAAGTTAAAAATTAAATTTAAAAAAGACAAACACGGTTCAAGCCCCTCGTTTTTTTCCATAAGATGTTATGGAAAAACCCAAACGAACTTTTTGGCCAACCCAATTTAGTATCAAGGAATAAACCAACCATCACAGATGAAATTGAAAAAATTAAAAGTTACATTCCAGTAAGTTTTTGATGAAACCAATAAATACTTAAGACCTGATAATTTCTTGGTACATTAAAGAACAGATTATTCACATATTACATACTGTGCTAGAGAAAATAAATATAAAAACATTAATTTTATATAGCCACCATAACATTTATACAATCTGGAAAAAAATAGTAAGAAAAATAATTAAAGAGAAACTCACGGTGAGACTGGATATCCTGTCTCCAACCTGCCCCTATTAGCTCTAGTGTTTTTACTGACATTCCAACACGGGTCCTTCTGGCTGGTGTGGCTTGTGCCAAAAGGAGACCAAGTTCGGTTCAGAAGCAAAGGAAAGCTTTATTCTTAGATTAAAGAATGGGAGCGGCTCGAGCTCGAGCTCTAGAGCCCACGCTCTTCCCACAGGCGGTGGGTGGGGCTGCTTTGCAGGGATCTCGTGGGGGAGGCAGAGTTCTCGCGAGGCTGTGCGCTTCCTATCAAAGTGCCCGGCGCAGTGTCTCTGCACACGGCCAGCCGTTGCAGTCATTTTGAACTGTGTTGGGCTCGGCGCTTCTGCACACAGCCCGGGAGCTGAGGTGTCCGCAGCCATTTCGCACCCGGAAATCTGGTCTGAAAGGATGGGTGTGAAGCCTTTGCACGCGGCACCCTCTGAGCAAGCGAAGCCAGACTAAACCCAAAGGAAAAAAAAGGTTAGACTTTATCATCCAGATTCTATTTTTATTTCCTGGGAATTGTTAATGGGCTTTACTGGTGACAGTGTAAGCCCATTGGGGAAATTCCTCATTGTGGAGAGCTTTAATAAAATTAGTATTCCCAGGGGATACCTCCCACTGACATCTCAAGGAAAGTCAAGGTTCCCACACCCATCTGCCAGGGCCCTGGATCATCAAAGGGACAAGCACATGCTACAACTGGGCCAAAAGGCATTCCATCTGGGGACTTTGTGTCTTGAGAGAGTGTCCCGAATGGGAAGGCACTTTGGCCTCAGAACAAGCTCACTCCTCTTGTGGGCCACTGGCTGTGACTTGTCTCACCATCAGAGCTCCTTTGTTTCTGTCCTAAAGTCTTATTTCAGTCTTCTGACCATTCTGTGTGTCCCCAATATCCGCCTGACAAGGTCCCCGTAGCTTATCTAGAGTTGGCTTTTGTTATTTGCACATAATAATACCAACTAGCAAAATATGAACATGAAATTTCTAATTAAAATTCTAACAAATAAAATGAAGTTACAAAATTAAAATATTAAACACTTTTTTTAATCTAAAAAAATTAGAATGGGTTATTGGGAAATTCTTCTCAGTGAACATAGAATACATGCATAGATATTTCATTAGAATGTGAAAATCTATTTGGTAAAATTCAATATCTATACATTTAATAAAATCCCTTCCTAACTGGAGAGTTCATTACTTTTCACAGCAAAGAAAGTCTTTTCTTGTTTGGTAAATTCTTTTCAATTTTAACCAGTTTTTTTTTTTTTTATAATGAAAGCAATTGTACTTGTTGTAGAAAATCCAGAAAACAAACAGGAAATTATCAGAAGATTAATTTACATAAACCTTTTTAAGCAGTTGGAAAATATGTGTGGTGCTGTCAGCTTAGATATGCATTAAACACACTTAGGTCACAAAAATATCAATCATGCAAGACCCCAGGATCCTAAATCCAGCTGAGCCCAGAGCTCCTGATTGTAGGGTGGGCTTGTTGCACTCAGGACTTCCCTTTTAACTTCAGCTGCATTCCAAATACAGCATGATAGCCATCTGATTGATAGAATGAATCACTTAATTGATATCTCATTTCCCATAGTGTCCCTACTAACCATCTCCCAGGTTCAGTTTTTTTTCCTTCTGTCATTCACTGATTCATTCAACAAATATTTGTGGAGCACTTATAATGGGACAGCCTATTCTAGACACTTGGGGAAACAGTGGTGAATAAGATAGACAAGAATTTTTGCCCTCATGGAACTGGTATTTTAGTGGAAAAAATGGAAAACAAAATAATTAATGTATGTAGCATTTTAGATTGTGAAAACCCTAAGTTTAACTCTAAGCAGAAGGAGGCAAGCCATTCGACCCATTTCTTCCAATATCTTTATAGGGGTTGCTAGATGGTTGTTGCTGGAGATACGAAGTCGGTACTGTATTTATGCTACAGATGAGAAATTAGATTCACAGGGATTAGACAGCTGCTACACTGACTTGTGCGGCATTCAGCACCAGGCATCTAAGAGCTGAACCGAGGGTATATCATATTTGCATTATACCAAACTCAGCATTTCCTCACATAGGGTAAATTTGAACTGTCTATGGGAATGAGTTCTTTTTTTTTTTTAACATCTTTATTGGACTATAATTGCTTTACAATGCTGCGTTAGTTTCTGCTGTATAACAAAGTGAATCAGCTATACATATACATATATCCCCATATCTCCTCCCTCTTGCATATCCCTACCACCTTCCCTATCCCACCCCTCTAGGTGGTCACCAACCAATGAGCTGACCTCTCTGTGCTATGCGGCTGCTTCCCACTAGCTATCTGTTTTACATTTGGTAGTGTATATATGTCCATGCCACTCTCTCACTTTGTTCCAGCTTACCCTTCCCCCTCCCCATGTCCTCAAGTCCATTCTATACGTCTGTGTCTTTATTCCTGTCCTGCCCCTGCGTTCTTCAGAACCATTTTTTTTTTTTAGATTCCATATATACGTGTTAGCATACGGTATTTGATTTTCTCTTTCTGACTTACTTCACTCTGTATGACAGACTCTAGGTGCATCCACCTCACTACAAATAACTCAATTTCCTTTCTTTTTATGGCTGAGTAATATTCCATTGTATATATGTGCCACGTCTTCTTTATCCATTCATCTGTCGACGGACACTTAGGTGGCTTCCATGTTCTGGCTATTGTCAATAGATCTGCAGTGAACATTGTGGTATGTGTCCCTTTTTGAATTATGATTTTCTCAGGATATATGCCCAGTAGTGGGATTGCTGGGTCATATGGTAGTTCTATTTGTAGTTTTTTGAGGAACCTCCATACTGTTCTCCATAGTGGCTGTATCAATTTACATTCCCACCAACAGTGCAAGAGGGTGGGAATGTGTTCTTATAGGGCAAGTAAGAACAACAGATCTTAAGAATTGTGAGGACACTTTGCTTATGTCTATAGGATATATATATATATCATATATATCATATATATGATATCATATATATGATATCATATATATATCATATATATGATATATATGATATATATATATCATATATGTATATGATATATATCATATATGTATATGATATATATATCATATATATATAGTTCATATAGGATATATGAACTAATATAGGTGATGTTTGGAGAATCATTACTGAGGATAAGGAAAGTAGCTGTATATCAACATGATTTGTCCAATTTAAAGATTTTCTGTTTTCCTCGATGGCTGATCTATGTTATAAAAAATCCAACTACTACCCTTTCCTGGGATCTCAACTAAAATGATTTATCTTCTTGAGGCTGTTTCTGACATCTCCATGTTTTCAGACAAAAATCAATAATTTCTTTATCCTTTATAATAAAAGTAATGAATATTCTTGAAAAATGCATAGATTTAATATATTGTAATGTAATCATTGACTTACATGTCCAATATAATAAACTGAGCACTCCATTACAATAAAGACAATTTCTAGTATGCCTTTTCATATATACAGTTTGACATATTAATGTGAATATGATAAATGCTCAATAAAAAATTTATAGGATGAATCAATGTAGTAACAAATTTTGTAATCAGGAAAATAAGCAATAAAAAAGAAATATAGGGCTTCCCTGGTGGCGCAGTGGTTGAAAGTCCGCCTGCCGATGCGGGGGACACGAGTCCATGCCCCGGTCCGGGAAGATCCCACATGCCGCGGAGCGGCTGGGCCCGTGAGCCATGGCTGCTGAGCCTGCGTGTCCGGAGCCTGTGCTCCGCAACGGGAGAGGCCACAGCAGTGAGAGGCTCGCGTACCGCAAAAAAAAAAGAAAAGAAATATAAAATGTGCTTGGAATCCTTGTAAGAACCAGAAAGTTTTGAAGATAAATGGTGGACTTTAATTTCTTGTTTTTACGTGAAGCTGAAAATTGACAAAGTTTTAAAATAAAGCGAATAACACAACTTGGCTTTCTGGTACAGTTTAGTGTTGAATACATTGATTCTGCTCCAGGGGCAGATGACTCTTGTGAAGATTTAAAAAAAGATTTATTTTCCTTGAGTTTTATTTATTTCATGACAAGGAATTTAAGCTTAAAAGGAGGGGGAGAAATAAATGATCTGATATTATCTGTAATACTGGTAGGATGAAGGAAATCTTGTCTGTCAAGTGATAAAGAAAATCAATAGAAGGAAGCCTCAGCAGTTCTTGGGAGAAATTATTGTAAAGTGTGTCAGAAATGATGTTCGTGACTTTGGATGGCACAACATATGGGTCAGAGAGAACATGAACTTGAAATTTCAATCTAAGTAGAAAAATGCAATCACCAAGGTATCACGAAGTTCTGAGAGTTAGAATAGGGGCATGTAGAAATGTACATTTTACCAAAGGAACATGTCTAACAGAAAATGTGCCAGTTATTGATTGCCATGGATAGAAAGGCATGTAACTCTGTACACCTTCATATGCCTAAGAATATAAGCATGGTAGAGTACATGTGAGTGAGGAAGAGAGAAATGAGAGACAAAGAAAGAAATGAGAAGGAGTCGGAAAGAGAGACATAGACACAGAAAGAGAGAGGGAAGAAAGAAGAGAGATTGCAGGAGAAAGAGAATAAAGGAAAGAGAGAAGAACAAACGATGAGAAAGTCAGAGAAAAGGAGAGTGGGTACTGAGGGAGAGAGGGAAGGAAAGAGGAAGGTGGGGAAAAGCAGGAGAGAGAGAGAGAGGCAGAGAGGGACTAAAGTTATTCCCATCAGATGGAAAAGAATAGATGATCTAAACAGATGATGTTTGTGTCTCCAGTAACAGTCTGTGATATGGAAGGCTATATTTTAAAAGATGTGTTTGGATGAGTTCCTCTACTAAAGTAAGAATTATAATTATCTTCAAGTAAATATTTGGAGTGAGTGTTTGAAAAAGAGATTGAAATTTTTGTGGTCTTTGAGGATAAAACTGGGGTAAATAGATGGAACGTATAAGAAAGGATTTTTTTTTCTTCATTTACTACAGTCATTTACAGTTTGAGCTATTCAGAAACAGTGCATCGTATTTCATGAGATGGTATTTTCCCACCACGAGAAGTTTTAAGAAACTGAGTCTTTCTCTTGAATTATGAAGAAGAAATGCATACATTTATCAGGAGGTTGTTTCAGGTGCTTCTAAGATCACTTACAGCCCATGAATTTATGGAACACCTCGCTAAAATCAGAGATATTTCTTGTGTGTTTCTCCAATCTCTGTGATTACCTTGTATCTTCATTCATCGTTTCCGTCATGTTTCGCCCCCGAGCGAAACGTCCCTTCTGCTTATCAGATATTTTTCTCCAGCTGTGCTCCTCATTTATCCGCTTAAACCTCCCTGCTGATCCTCACCTTACCCCTATTAACTTCTTCTAATTCACCCAAAAATATACCGGCTTCTACTGCCTTTTAAAAACATTCTCTGAGGGCTTCCCTGGTGGCGCAGTGGTAGAGAGTCCGCCTGCTGATGCAGGGAACGCGGGTTCGTGCCCCGGTCCAGGAAGATCCCACATGCCGCGGAGCGGCTGGGCCCGTGAGCCATGGCCGCTGAGCCTGTGCGTCCGGAGCCTGTGCTCCGGAACGGGAGGGGCCCCAGCAGTGAGAGGCCCGCGTACCGCAAAAAAAAAAAAAAAAAAACATTCTGTGAGATTGGTCAGTGCCTCAGCGCGCCATTTCTCTCCTACTTCACCGCTAGCTTCTCTTGCTCCCAGACCCACACCACTCACTTACTCCGACTCTTTGCAGTTTGGTTTCTGTTTCAGAAGTTCAATGAAATCTATTTTTATAGGTCACAGTTGACTTACTAATTTCAGTTGTATAATCTATCACTGATTAAGATGTGACAGGGAAGAAGATTCAGTATAATATCGGGAAGAGATTTTTTTTTTAATTAGATAAATTCAGACATAGAATTGGTTGCATTATAAGGAAATAATTTTCCCATCACTGGTGTTTCCGGTAATGTACACAGTCTCCCTTCCCTAAATTATCTGCTTTTGATAAGTGTTCTCCCCACTGTGTATGCTGGATGACATACCAGATGAGGAGCCCTGAAGGCAAGCAATATGAACACTTTCTCACTAACTCAAGTATAGTGTGATTTATTGGAAAGATCTCGAGGGCTCTGGGAATTCTGGGGGTCCTGGTAATGGTTAGGAACCAAGGTGACGGGGGAGTATAAAGTACAGTACTGCCCTAGTGAGAACAGGCTCTTCAGTCCCTGCTCCTCAGATTAATACCTTTCCTTTGGTTTTAGCAACACTATTTCAAGGTACGATGTTTTTCCAGACTTGGAGCTAGCACACAGCCTGGCTCCTTCCCTTTCCCATTTTAAAGGAAGATCTGACCCCTTCATTTCCTATAAAGGAAGATAAGAACTTGGATTTGCATTTAATAGGAGAGAGTTTTTTAAAAAGCCATACGTAAGAAACTGACTTGCTATTATGAAAGGAGAATGTATGGTAAGCAGGAAAAACTGACAAATGTCCATTTCAGAAACAGAAAAAGTACCTTTACTCTTTCCCCAGTTAAAACCTGACCTTGAGTAAGACAAAGTGTCAGAAAAATGGTTTTTAAATAACTACTAATGACCTTGGATCTCGTTGTAGGCCTCATTAGGCAGGGTAAAGATTGAAAACTCTTTTGTCAATCCCAGAGGTTCTGGGAACCACTATACTATCACACCTGGTCTTTTGGGAAAAGCTTACCACAAGTAATATGTATTACTGTTGTAGTATTATGTATTATATAGTAATATATATTACTGCCCACCTCTGTATGTTTCCACTCTGTTCTCCCTTCACTGTTACTCATTTTACGTCCCTAGTGATGTGAGCTTCTCACATCACTGACCCTGCGCCAGTCTTTGCCACAGCTCTGGGAATCACTGACACTGCTAATTCTCAGCTGTGGCACACATTTCTAATGCACAGTGTGTAGTTTTGTGGTTGCTGCACTAACTGCTTCTCAGCATCTTATCTAGTACCCTTAGCTGGAGGCCCAAATATTTAATCAACAGCCTTTACTGTTGCCTCACGTTATACCTCCTGGTCTTAGGTTTTTCTTCCTCTTCTTCCTTTTATGACTTTTGCTGCCAACTCAGTCCATTCCCATAAAGCAAGGGATGGACTGAACATTACTTCCCTAAGGAAATGAGAAAGGGAAAGAAACTATCAGTCATTGAGTGCCTAATTTTCCCAGATCCTTCATGTATGCCTTTGCATTCAATTATCCCTGAAATCTTATAAGAAAAGTGTTATTACTCCAAACGAATTGATAGGAGAGCTAAATCTGGGTAATAACACCTTTTCAAGGTCTCAAGTTGTTTACCTGACTACACACTACCTGATTTCCTTCCTGTCACACTGCCCTTCTAAGCGAACTCACTCTGGGGGAAAGAAGGTTCATGCTAACCTCGGCTGCACGGCATAATGCAGTCCAGAGGTCTTCAGAGACGTTGTGCAGGGAGGCACATAGAAGAGCTGCCATTCGTGGTCGTTTTGCTCTCTGATTCCTGAGAGGAAACACAAAGCCAACTGAATCACCCAGACTTCTGTTGTTTATGTGAATGATACTTCTGTCTACCTCCTCCAGGGGAGAGGGACATTAAAATCCATTGTTGAGCTTATCTAGACCTTTTACTTTTGTGTGAGAAATCATGAAGCTCATTGCGCTCTTCATAATTTTTGTTGAATATGACCTCCCAGGAACACTTCTTTATTTCAAACAAATGTAATATTTCAATTAAAAAAGCCATATAAGTGTAGCATGGATTTTTGGAACCAGACAAAAGAAAAAAATTGCATTAGCACTTGCACATTTGGGAAAATCTCAGAGAAGTGGATGTGATATTAACTGGGACACGGGCACCAATGCACAGGGTCAAGGTTGTGTTATCAGCAGAGATTCGAAAAATTGTATTTCCAGGTTCTCACATATAAGATTAGAGAATTCAGCATGTCAAAGTAGAGCAGAAATTAGCTAGGACAGTAAAAAGACATGAACAATTTGGTGATGGTGGTGGTGGAGGGGAGCTGACATACCTTCTGTTTTTCACTGACTTTAATTAATTAATTAATTTTAAACATTTTTATTGGAGTATAATTGCTTTACAGTGCTCTGTTAGTTTCTGCTTTATAACAAAGTGAATCAGCTATACATATATATATATCCCCATATCTCCTCCCTTTTGAGCCTCCCTCACTCCCACACTTCCTACCCCACCCCTCTAGGTGGTCACAAAGCACCGAGCTGATCTCCCTGTGCTATGCGACTGCTACCCACTAGCTATCGATTTTACGTTTGGTAGTGTATATATGTCCATGCCACTCTCTCACTTCGTCCCAGCTTACCCTTCCCCCTCCCCGTGTCCTCAAGTTCATTCTCTAGTAGGTGTGCGTCTTTATTCCCATCCTGCCCCTAGGTTCTTCATCACCATTTTCTTTTTTTTTTTTTTTAGATTCCATATTTATGTGTTAGCATACGGTATTTGTTTTTCTCTTTCTGACTTCACTCTGTATGACAGACTCTAAGTCCATCCACCTCACTGCAAAGATCTCAATTTCCTTTCTTTTTATGGCTGAGTAATATTCCATTGTATATATGTGCCACATCTTCTTTACGCATTCATCTGTTGATGAACACTTAGGTGGCTTCCATGTCCTGGCTATTGTAAATAGAGCTGCAATGAACATTGTGATACATGACTCTTTTTGAATTATGGTTTTCTCAGGGTATATGTCCAGTAGTGGGATTGCTGGGTCATATGGTAGTTCTATTTTTTTGAGGAACCTCCATACTGTTCTCCACAGTGGCTGTATCAATTTACATTCCCACCAACAGTGCAAGAGGGTTCCCTTTTCTCCACACCCTTTCCAGCATTTATTGTTTGTAGATTTTTTGATGATGGACATTCTGACTGGTGTGAGGTGATACCTCACTGTAGTTTTCATTTGCATTTCTCTAATGATTAGTGATGTTCAGCATCCTTTCATGTGTTTGTTGGCAATGTGTATATCTTCTTTGGAGAAATGTCTATTTAGGTCTTCTGCCCATTTTTGGATTGGGTTTTTTTTTTTTTTTTGATATTGAGCTGCATGAGCTGCTTGTAAATTTTGGAGATTAATCCTTTGTCAGCTGCTTCATTTGCAAATATTTTCTCCCACTCTGAGGGTTGTCTTTTCACCTTGTTTATGGTTTCCTTCATTGTGCAAAAGATTTTAGGTTTCATTAGGTCCCATTTGTTTATTTCCGTTTTTATTTCCATTTCTCTAGGAAGTGGGTCAAAAAGGATCTTGCTGTGATTTATGTCATAGAGTGTTCTGCCTATGTTTTCCTCTAAGAATTTTATAGCATCTGGTCTTACATTTAGGTTTTAATCCATTTTGAGTTTATCCTTGTGTATGGTGTTAGGGAGTGTTCTAATTTCATGCTTTTACATGTAGCTGTCCAGTTTCCCCAGCACCAGTCTTTTCTCCATTGTATATTCTTGCCTCCTTTATCAAAAATAAGATGGCCATAGGTGTGTGGGTTTATCTCTGGAATTTCAATCCTGTCCATTGATCTATATTTCTGCTTTGGCTATTCAGGGTCTTTTTTGTTTCCATACAAATTGCGAAATTTTTTGTTCTAGTTCTGTGAAAAATGCCAGTGGTAGTTTGATAGGGATTGCATTGAATCAGTAGATTGTTCTGGGTAGTATAGTCATTTTCACAAAGTTGATTCTTCCAATCCAAGAATTCGGTATACCTCCCCTTCTGTTTGTATCATCTTTAATTTCTTTCATCAGTGTCTTATCGTTTTCTGCATACAGGTCTTTAGTCTTCTTAGGTAGGTTTATTCCTAGGTCTTTTATTCTTTTTGTTGCAATGGTAAATGGGAGTGTTTCCTTAATTTCTCTTTCAGATTTTTCATCATTAGTGTTTAGGAATGCAAGAGGTTTCTGTGCATTAATTTTGTATCCTACTACTTAACCAAATTCATTGATTAGCTCTAGTAGTTTTCTGGTAGCATCTTTAGGATTCTCTATGTATAGTATCATGTCATCTGCAAACAGTGACAGTTTTACTTCTTCTTTGTTAATTTGGATTCCTTTATTTCTTTTTCTTCTCTGATTGCTGTGGCTAAAACTTCCAAAACTATGTTGAATAATAGTGGTGAGAGTGGACATCCTTGTCTTGTTCCTGATCTTAGAGGAAATGGTTACAGTTTTTCACCAATGAAAATGATGTTGGCTGTGGGTTCGTCACATATGGCCTTTATTATGTTGAGGTAAGTTCCCTCTATGCCTACTTTCTGGAGGGTTTTTATCATAAATGGGTGTAGAATTTTGTCAAAATCTTTTTCTGCATCTATTGAGATGATGATATGGTTTTTCTCCTTCAATTTGTTTATATGGTTTATCACATTGATTGATTTGCATATATTGAAGAATCCTTGCACTCCTGGAATACACCCCACTTGATCATGGTGTTTGATCCTTTTAATGTGCTGTTGGATTTTGTTTGCTAGTATTTTGTTGAGGGTTTTTGCACCTATGTTCATCAGTTATATTGGCCTGCAGTTTTCTTTCTTTGTGACATCTTTGTATGATTTTGGTATCAGGGTGATGGTGGCCTTGTAGAATGATTTTGTGAGTGTTCCTCCCTCTACTATATTTTGGAAGAGTTTGAGAAGGGTAGGTGTGGGCTCTTCTCTAAATGTTTGATAGAATTTGCCTGTGAAGCCATCTGTTCCTGGGCTTTTGTTGGTTGGAAGATATTTAATCACAGTTTCAATTTCAGTGCTGTGATTAGTCTGTTTATGTTTTCTGTTTCTTCCTGGTTCAGTCTTGGAAGCTTGTGCTTTACTAAGAATTTGGCCATTTCTTCCAGGTTTTCCTTTTTTTTGGCATATGGTCGCTTGTAGTAATCTCTCATTATGCTTTGTGTTTCTGCAGTGTCAGTTACTTCTCCATTTTCATCTCTAATTCTATTGATTTCAGTCTTCTCCTTTTTTTTCGTAGTGAGTCTGGCTAATCGTTTATCAATTTTGTTTATGTTCGCAAAGAACCAGCTTTTAGTTTTATTGATCTTTGTTATTGTTTCCTTCATTACTTTTTCATTTATTTCTCATCTGATCTTTATAATTTCTTTCCTTCTGCTAACTTTGGGGTTTTTTTGTTCTTCTTTCTCTAATTGCTTTAGGTGTAAGGTTAGGTTGTTTATTTGAGTTGTCTCATTTCTTGACGTAAGATTGTATTGCTATAAATTTCCCACTTATAACTGCTTTTGCTGCATCCAATAGGTTTTGGGTTGTCATGTTTTCATTGTCATTTGTTTCTAGTTATTTTTTGATTTCCTCTTTGATCTCTTCAGTGATCCCTTGGTTATTTAGTAATGTATTCTTTAGCCTCCATGTGTTTGTATTTTTTTTACAAATTTTTTCCTGTTATTGCTATCTAGTCTTATAGCGTTGTGGTCCAAAAAGATACTTGATACAATTTCAATTTTCTCAAATTTACCATGGCTTGATTTGTGACCCAAGATATGATCTATCCTGGAGAATGTTCCATGGACACTTGAGAAGAAAGTGTATTCTGTTGTTTTTGGATGGAGTGTCCTATAAGTATCAGTTAAGTCCATCTTGTTTAGTGTATCATTTAAAGCTTGTGTTTCTTTATTTATTTACATTTCAGATGATCTGTGCATTGGTGAAAATGGGGTGTTAAAGCCCCCTACTATGATTGTGTTACTGTCGATTTCCCCTTTTATGGCCGTTAGCATTTGCCTTATGTGTTGAGGTGCTATGTTGGGTGCATAAATATTTACAACTGTCATATCTTCTTCTTGGATTGATCCCTTGATTGTTATGTAGTGTCCTTCTTGGTCTATTGTAATAATCTTTATTTTAAAGTCTATTTTGTCTGAAATGAGATTGCTACTCCAGCTTTCTTTTGGTTTCTTTTGCCTGGAATATCTTTTTCCATCCTCTCAGTTTCAGTCTGTATGTGTCTCTAGGTCTGAACTGGGTCTCTTGTAGACACCATATATATGGGTCTTGTTTTTGTTTCCATTCAGCCAGTCTGTGTCTTTTGGTTGGTGCATTTAATCCATTTTCATTTAAGGTAATTATCAATATGTATGTTCCTATTACCATTTTCTTAATTGTTTGGGTTTGTTATTGTAGGTCTTTTCCTTCTCTTGTGTTTCTTGCCTAGAGAAGTTCCTTTAGCATTTGTTGTAAAGCTGGTTTGGTGGTGCTGAATTCCCTTAGCTTTTGCTTGTCTGTAAAGGATTTAATTTTTCCCTTGAATCTGAATGAGATCCTTGCTGGGTAGAGTAATCTTGATTGTACCTTTTTCCCTTTCATCACTTTAAATATGTCTTGCTCCTTCCTTCTGTCTTGCAGAGTTTCTGCTGAAAGATCAACTGTTAACCTTATGGGGATTCCCTTGTATGTTATTTGCTGTTTTTCCGTTGCTGCAGTGGCGGGCTGCACAAGCTCCTGGGAGGGGAGGTGTGAATAGTGACCTGTGCTTGCAAACAGGCTTCTTGGTGGCTGCAGCAGCAGCCTTAGTGTCTCACGCCCGTCTCTGGTGTCCATGCTGGTAGCCGCAGCTGGGACCCATTTCTGGAGCTCGTTTAGGCAGTGCTCTGAATCCCCTTTCCCCGTGCACCCTGAAACAATGGTCTCCTGCCTCTTCGGCAGGTCCAGACCTTTTCCTGGACTCCCTCCCGACTAGCTATGGTGCACTAGCCCCCTTCAGGCTGTGTTCATGTAGCCAGCCCCATTCCTCTCCCTGGGATCCTACTTCTGAAGCCTGAGCCTCAGCTCCCAGGCCCTACCCGCCCCAGCGGGTGAGCACACAAGCTTCTCGGGCTGGCGAGTGCTGGTCAGCACCAATCCTGTGTGCGGGAATCTCTCCACTTTGCTGTCTGCACCCCTACTACTGCGCTCTCCTTCGTGGCTCCGAAGCTTCTTCCCCGCCCCACTAACCCCTGTCTGCACCAGTGAAGTGGCTTCTTAGTGTATGGAAACTTTTCCTCCTTCACAGCTCCCTCCCAGAGGGGCAGGTCCCGTCCCTATTCTCTTGTCTCTGTTTATTCTTTTTTCTTTTGCCCTACCCAGGTATGTGGGGAGTTTCTTGCCTTTTGGGAGGTCTGAGGTCTTCTGCCAGCGTTCCGTAGGTGTTCTGTAGGAGCTGTTCCACATGTAGATATATTTCTGATGTATTTGTGGGGAGGAAGGTGATCTCCACGTCTTACTCCTCCACCTTCTTGAAGGTCTCTCCCTTCACTGACTTTAAAAAATGTTTATTATTTATAAATTAATTCTGTGCATTTTAATTAGCAAATCAAAATTGATGCTGGAATATTCTGTCATGTAATAGGAATTCCATAAACATTTATTTAATTCAATGTCCTATACAGAGGTGTTCAACACTTAAACATTTTATGTGAATAATTCTTATGTTAGAGGCATTAAATTGTGGTAGAAAAAAGAGTGCTTTCATGTTGCTAAATATTTAAGTGTTCTCTGAAGCTTGATTCTGAAACCCTATTACAGGTTTCTTTAAGAGAGCAGTAAATTGTGAATACATTTAACCTTGTTGCTCTTCACAATGAAAATATGATCAAAAGGAGTAAGGCATTCCATCTTTTGGTTTATGATGAGGTTTAGGATTTGTCCTTTGGCTAAAGTCAATGTGGAAAATAAATTCTAGATGCCACACTGCTTTTCAAAAAATTGTTTCTGCAGTATACTGTTGCATGCAACTCTTGCTGTACAGGAAATGGAAGAGTCATGTTAAAATAAAGAACTTTGCAATGTGTGTGAGGGGGCCGGGGGGGCAGAAACGTGGGGTTATTGAACTGAGAGTTCAGGAGAGGTCCTGAACTAAAGGGAGACTCTTTCAGGTCAGGAAAAATTGTGAAGTCGGTGTTTTTACTCACAACAGTATAAAAATTATGTGCCATTGGAAATCATATGTTCAGCTGTCCCTGAGTCTATGCTCTCCCAATCTATCTAAAACCTATATGAGGAACCCACTAGAACAAAAGCCCCACCTCTTCCTCAAAGTTGCTGTAACAAAGTCAAGGTATTCATTATGGGAAAAATATTTGGGTGTAGGAAATTTCTCATAATAGCCTTTAAATCATGTGTGTGACCATACTGGATAGCAAACATTATTCCTAAAAACCTTATTTTTACTCATCTTTGTATTCTGTAATTGCATAAAAAAGGTATTTTCATACAATAGGCATATGTGTTGAATGAAATTCCTGGGACCCAGATTGAAGAGGACTAAGACATGGAAACAAATGAATGTAAGACTTGAGAGGTCCTAGAGGAAGAGATCAGGTGTTAGAAATAGGAAGAATGTGAAAGAGTCCATGGTAGTTACCAAACACTGCTTCCTGGGTTAGTCTGCTGATTTCCTCTCCTTCTGCTATCTGTGAATAACCTGCCCATGCATTGTTTTTCTTAGACTCTGGGAGGTTCTTGCTTATCTTTGATCCTCAGTGGTCTAATCTGAAGTCGATGATGGAGAGATACCTCATGGGGGCTGGTACAGGCATGGGACAGAGGGTAACTAAAAATTAAACAATCACAGTCTTTGTAAAGGTCTGTAATTTCTGTGGCAGTACAACTTCCTCAAGCTTTGGCAGCCTTCATGTCTATTTGCTTTCAATAAACTGTACATGAAGTTAATCAGACATGTTGTTTTGAAACTCGATGAATCTCCTCTTTTATTTACTGGAGCTCTTGTTTGCACATCTCTCTCCCCGTCAATTTAATGGCAATTACCTTGAGACCATGTGAAATAACAGACTTGGGGAAGAAGGAGATACCCTTAAGTAGGTTGGTACCATTGGGCTGGCTTGTATTAGAAAATCATCTCTCTTATTTCTTGGGTTACACATACAGTTGGCTTTTCCAATCCTGTAAAGCTGCAAATTATTGGGCTCTCAGCCATTTTAAGTGGCAGTCCATAGCAGAGAGAGCTTCCTTTAGTGAAATTATATTCTCTTTTATTTTTCTTAGTATTTGGCCAACTCGCACCTCAGCATATCTCCTGATATCTTGTTAAAAGCATCAAGAAGCAGCCAAGGTGTATCAATATTGTGAATTTTTTCCACCCTGTTAGCTACAGACTTATTAGGCAAAGTTTATACTCCCATATTCTCAATTTAACTCTATCAGAAATTCATTTGAACTCTTCCATCACCCTCATATTCCATCATGTACCATGTGTAACATATTTTAATTTCTAATTACTTCTCAAATACCATAATAATTTCCTATCTCCCTATAACCATGTGGTCAAGCTCTTTAGAAGAATGCTGACTGGAGGCAGAAATCATTTAGAAAATAAATTATTTTTTTGACAAACTGTATTCACATGATAATCAAGCAGTGACTCTATATCATGAATGTGTGGTTAGTTGAAAATACATCTGCATTAGTTATTTCCCAAGGCTGATATTCAGCTGTGTGAAATAGAAGAATAATATACTAATCTGCATAAAATATATCCTTAAATTGAGAGATTCTGTAATTTCTTTTATTTAGATCCTAGAAGTGTCTACTAATGTCTTCCTGTATGAGCTATGGTAGTGAAGATAAATAGGTTTTGATTGGTTAATTTAACAAATATTTACTTTTGTGTATTGTTTGTTCTGCACCCACACTGTGCTGCATCCTGAGAATACATTAGGAAAGACAGACAGGGAGGCAGGGCCTGATAGAAAGATGGATTTTAAAGTGATAAAGACACATCTGGATTTATAATTACAAAATCAGAAAAGTGTTATAATAAAAAAAAGAGGATGCTTGACATCACCGAACATAACAGAGAGGAAGATCTATTTCAGACTGGGTTATCAGAGCAGGCTGATCCAAGAGAGTGCTGTTTAATGCACTTTATTTGTTTGTTTATTTTAACTTCACATTCTTGTATTTTATGGACATGCATTTTGGAATCCATTTATTAGAACAAGCATATGAGATGTATTCTAAACAAGTTAAACAGAAGTTTCAGTGTAACTGCTTTGTATAAAAATTTCAGAGGAGTCCTATAATATTAGGAACTCATTTCAAAATATTTTCATAATCCAAATAATTGCAAAAAAAATCTTACACTATTTTTCATTATACTTTTCTCTCTGCTTCTATCTTTGCCTTCTCCAAACCAAGTCAAATCAAAGTGTTTTTTGTAATATTTTAAAAATCACATCACTTCTCTGCTTAAAGCCCTTCAACACTTTATTTTGAACTCAGAATCAACCCAAATCCCTTCTTCTGGGCTACGAAATCTCTTGTATGATTTCTGTCCATCTCCCTCCAATCGTACCTCCCCATTTCTTCTCATATGCTTCTCTAAGAAATGTGATTAACTAACACTTGGAAAAAGTGTTGGAGAAAGCAATCTGGCTGCATATATTAAAATTAAAATTGTATAATCATTTTGACCCACTATTTTTCGTTTATGGAAATGTAAAAATGATGGTACTGGTAATAAAAGCTATGTACGTGGATGTTTAATGCAAAAGTTCTTTGTTACAGTAAAAATCAGTTAACAAACCCTGAAAACAATCTTAATGTTCGTCGATTTGTGAAAGACTCTGGAAAATTATTTTAAGGAAACCATTGTTGCCAACTATTAAAAACATATTTGGCATTGATTTTAGAATGCATTTTTACAGGTATCTGAGAATGAATTTGTCAGGACAAAGATCCAGTGCTGTATGATAGAGCGGAGTTGTCACACTGGAGATGAGAAAATGTCTCTGGCAGATCCGTATCAACTAGACACATGGTTTTCCTCCATTTCCTGAGTCTCCCTGCTAGCCAAGCTGAGTGTGAGCTAGTGGAGAAGGTAATATTCATTCCAGCTTGAGCTTGGAAAGAGAAGGCATGAGAGAAAGATGAGAAAAGGAAGAGAGAAATGATAAGAAATAACCTGTTAGAGAAAGAATGTTAAAGTAAGAGACGCATGCTTTAAAGTGTCATACAGAGTGAAGTAAGTCAGAAAGAGAAAAACAAATACTGTATATTAATGCACATATGTAGAATCTAGAAAAGTGGTATAGATGAACTTATTTGCAAAGCAGAAATAGAGGCACAGACGTAAGCAACAAACATATGGACGCCGGGGAAAAGGGGCGGGGGTGGGATGAATTGGGAGATTGGGATTGACATGACATATGAAGTTTTATTTGGGCATTCAGCCAGTGATTCTGGATGAGGGCTGTACGTCATCAAATTTGATAAAGAATAATGACAGGCTACATACTAAGATTAAAATTAAAGTTTAGAAGACTATCATAGCAATTCTGTAGATAAATAAAGGGCAGAGGTATGGAAGAGCCTTATTTTTTGTGGGTTCAATGTAGTGTTTAGAAAATCAGGTCAGAATAGTAGCTCAGATACATAGATTTCTGCCAGGGAGTTCTCTGTCAGCTTTGTTTGGGGGCTACTAGAGCCTTCTGACAATATTTGTGCTGACAGTTTTCTAAGGCTTCAGCTGATTTTTAAGCTGGGAAAGTTCAGTTCTTTCTAGACTTTTCAAAAGTCAGCCTCATCTGTGCTTACAGATATACTTCTGTATTCCACAAGTGAGTTTTCAGTGTAGTTGTTAAGAAATAACCACTTATTCGTGGCTGTTTTTTTTAGAATTTCAAGATGAGGGATGACAAGCTTTTTTTTAATTAGGAATGTTGTTAAATGCATTAATAGAATTTTAACATTGAATGCACATAATAAAATAATTTAAAAATGATTGTGTATCCAATTATGGCAAGTGTTAACTTCCATTCTGGAGTTAACTTTTTTGAAGCAAAAATTTGATTTAGGATTTATGTTTTTTGAAAAAGAAATACTTGGGAAACTATTGCATTAATATGATGAAAACAAATTATCTCTGGTTGCAATGATCTTATATGTAGAAAATCTTAAAGACTCCACAAAACAAAAACAAAAACTATTATAACTAATAAACAAATTCATTAATGTTGCAGGGTACAAAATCAACGTATAAAAATCAGTTGCATTTCTGTACATTAACAATTCACCTGGAAAGAAAGTATTTAAAAAATTAATAAAATTAAACAAGGAGTGAAAGACTTGTGCACTGAAAACTATAAAACATTGATGGAAGAAATGTTTAAAAGATAAAAATAAATGGAAAGATATCCCATTTTCATAGGTTGGAATAATTAATATTGGTGAAATATCCATTGATCTACAGATTCAATACAATTCTTACCAAAATCTCAATGGCATTTATTACAGAAATTTTTTAAAAACCCTAAAATTCACATGAAACTTCAAAATACCCTGAGTACTAAAAACAACTTTGAGAAAGAACAAAGCTGGAGGCATCATACTCCTTGATTTCAAAATATATCACAAGGCTGTAGTAATTAAAACAGTACTTTACTGGCATAAAGACAAACATGCAGACCAATGGAACATTTGGATGATCCAGAGCCATTTCACTGTGAGAACAAAATACGAAGGAATATGTTGAAAAGAAATATCCCTGTGCATAAAATAAAGAAAATATTGAAGGAAAGCAGTCATTCTAGCAAAACAAGTATAAAAATATCCTACATGTATTAAAGAAGGAAACAAACAAAGTTAAAAATAAGTTTGAAATTTCAGGAATCCAGATGAACCCTCCTGAAAGGAATAAGACAATGGCAGAAGGAGTTAATTGTGAGAGGAACTTTCCATGACTGTAGAAAAAAAGCAGCGTAAAGTAATTTATGCTTCAGCGCTTGGAAGATTCAAAAACTGGATAAAAATACACATATTAGGGCTTCCCTGGTGGCGCAGTGGTTGAGAGTCCGCCTGCTGATGCAGGGGACACGGGTTCGTGCCCCAGTCCGGGAAGATCCCACGTGCCGCGGAGTGGCTGGGCCCGTGAGCCTTGGCCGCTGAGCCTGCACGTCCGGAGCCTGTGCTCCGCAATGGGAGAGGCCACAACAGTGAGAGGCCCGCGTACCGCAAAAAAAAAAAAAAAAAAAAAAAAAACATATTAAAGAGAACATGCACAAATAGTGGTTCTTATAGGTTCCTTTTGGAAAAGGTTTCAGAAGCATCAAATAGCATCCCCAGATCATGAGTCTGAAGGTGATTTTCCAACTAAGACAAGTAAAGGGATGAAGAAGAATCATTTCTAAGAGTTGAGTCTTGTGGGATTGAAGTTTTCCTAAATTAAGAGGCAGTGGAACCAGCCACTGTGGTCCAGGAACTTGAAAGGTTGCTCAGAAAATTAATAAATCATGCCTGAGAAAGACACTAACCTCAGTGTAACATTGGATCAGAAAAATGTGAGTCGGGATAAATAGCAATTTCTGCTTTTGGTTGTAAAAGGGAGACACTTCAAATATGATCTGCAGGGAGACCTTCAAGACCTTCAAGATCGCAGAGGAGTTAGACGTGGAGATCACCTCCCAACAAATACATCAGAAATACATCTACATGTGGAACAACTACACAACACCTACTGAACGCTGGCAGAAGCCCTCAGACCTCCCAAAAGGCAAGGCATTCCCCACATACCTGGGTAGGGCAAAAGAAAAAAGAAAAAACAGAGACAAAAGAATAGGGTCGGGACCTGCACCTCTGGGAGGGAGCTGTGAAGATGGAAAAGTTTCCACACACTAGGAAGTCCCTTCAGTGGTGGAGATGGGGGTGGCAGGGGGGAAGCTTTGGAGCCACGGAGGAGAGTGCAGCAACAGGGGTGCAGAGGGCAAAGCGGAGAGATTCCCGCACAGAGGATTGGTGCTGACCGGCACTCACCAGCCCGAGAGGCTTGTCTGCTCACCCGCCGGGGTGGGTGGGGCTGGGAGCTGAGGCTCGGCCTTCGGAAGTCAGACCCCGGGAGAGGACTGGGGTTGGCTGCGTGAACACAGCCCGAAGGGGTCTAGTGCAACACAGCTAGCAGGGAGGGAGTCCGGGAAAAAGTCTGGACTTGCCTAAGAGGCAAGAGACCATTGTTTCGGGGTGCACGAGGAGAGGGGATTCAGAGCACTGCCTAAACAAGCTCCAGAAATGGGTGCATGCCGCAGCTATCAGCACAGACGCCAGAGATGGTCATGAAATGCTAAGGCGGCTGCTACAGCCACCGAGAAGCCTGTTCACAAGCACCGGTCACTATCCACATCTACCCTCCCAAGATCCTGTGCAGCCCGCCACTGCCAGGGTCCCATGATCCAGGGACAACGTCCCCAGGAGAACACATGGCACACCTCAGGCTGTTGCAACCTCATGTTGGCCTCTGCCGCCCCAGGCTTGCCCCGCATTCCATACCCCTCCCTCCCCCCAGCCTGAGTGAGCCAGAGCCCCCTAATCAGCTGCTACTTTAACCCCGTCCTGTCTGAGCAAAGAAGAGACGCCCTCAGGTGACCTACACGCAGAGGCGGGGCCAAATCCAACGCTGGACCCCAGGAGCTGTGCGAACAAAGAAGAGAATGGAAACTATCTCCCAGCAGCCTCAGGAGCAGTGGATTAAATCTCCACAATCAACTTGATGTAGCCTGCATCTGTGGATTACCTGAACAGACAACAAATCATCCCAAAATTGAGGCGGTGGACTTTGGGAGCAATGATATATATATTCTTTTTCCTTTTTCTCTTTTTGTGACTGTGCATGTGTATGCTTCTTAGTGTGATTTTGTCTGTATAGCTTTGCTTTTACCATTTGTCCTAGGATTCTGTCTCTCTTTTTTTTTTTCTTTAGTATACTTTTTAATGCTTTTTATCATTGGTGGATTCGTTTTTTGGTTTGGTTGGACTCTTCTTTCTTTCTTTCTTTTTTTCTTTTTTTATTACTTTTACCTTTTTTTTAATAATTATTTTTTTACTTTAATAACTTTATTTTCCTTTCTTTCTTTCATTCTTTCTTTCTTTTTTCCTTTCTTTCTTTCTTTCATCTCATTTTTCTTCTGAGCCATGTGGCTGACAGTGTCTTGGTGATCTGACTGGGTGTCATGCCTGTGCCTCTGAGGTGAGAGAGCTGAATTCAAGACATTGGTCCACCAGAGACCTCCCAGCCCCATGTAATATCAAATGGCAAAATCTCTCCCAGAGGTCGCCATTCTTAATGCTAAGACCAATCTCCACTCAACGACCAGCAAGCTACAGTGCTGGACACCCTATGCCAAACAACTGGCAAGACAGGAACACAACCCCACACATTAGCAGAGAGGCTGCCTAAAATCATAATAAAGTCACAGACATCCCAAAACACATCACTGTACGCGGTCCTGCCCAACAGAAAGACAAGATCCAGCCTCATCCAACAGAACACAAGCACCAGTCCCCACCACCAGGAAGCCACACAACCCACTGAACCAACCTTAGCCACTGGGGGCAGACACCAAAAACAATGGGAACTACAAACATGTAGCCTGCAAAAAGGAGACCCCAGACACAGTAAGTTAGGCAGAATGAGAAGACAGAGAAACACACAGCAGATGAAGGAGCAAGGCAAAAACCCACCAGACCTAACAAATGAAGAGAAAATAGGCAGTCTACCTGAAAAGGAATTCAGAGTAATGATAGTAAAGATGATCCAAAATCTTGGAAATAGAATGGAGAAAATGCAAGAAACATTTAACAAGGACCTAGAAGAACTAAAGAGCAAACAAACAATAGTGCACAACACAATACATGAAATTAAAAATTCTCTAGAAGGAAACGATAGCAGAATAACTGAGGCAGAAGAACAGATAAGTGAACTGGAAGATAAAATAGTGGAAATAACTACCGAAGAGCAGAATAAAGAAAAAATAATGAAAAGAATTGAGGACAGTCTCAGAGACCACTGGGACAACATAAAAGACCCAACATTCGAGTTATAGGTGTCACAGAAAAAAGGAAAAAAAAAAGGGACTGAGAAAATATTTGAAGAGATTATAGTTGAAAACTTACTGAATATGAGAAAGGAACTAGTCGATCAAGTTGAGGAAGCACAGAGAGTCCCATACAGGATCAGTCCAAGGAGAAACACGCCATGATACATATTAATCAAACTATCAAAAATTAATGCAAAGAAAAAATATTAAAAGCAGCAAGGGAAAAGCAACAAATAACATACAGGGGAATCCCCACAATGTTAACAGCTGATCTTTCAGCAGAAACTCTGCAAGACAGAAGGAAGTGGCAAGACATATTTAAAGTGATGAAAGGGAAGAACCTACAACCAAGATTACTCAGAAAGGATCTCTTTCAGATTGGACGGAGAAATTAAAACCTTTACAGACAAGCAAAAGCTAAGAGAATTCAGCACCACCAAAGCAGCTTTACAACAAATGCTAAATGAACTTCTCTAGGCAGGAAACACAAGTGAAGGAAAAGACCTACAATAACAAACCCAAAACAAGTACGAGAATGGTAATAAGAACATACATATCAATAACTACCTTAACTGTAAATGGATTAAATGTTCCAACCAAAAGACATAGACTGGCTGAATGGATACAAAAACATAACCCATATATATGGTGTCTACAAGAGACCCAGTTCAGACCTAGAGACATATACAGACTGACAGTGAGGGGATGGAAAAAGATATTCCATGCAAATGGAAATCAAAAGAAAGCTGGAGTACCAAATCTCATATCAGACAAAATAGACTCTAAAATAAACATTATTACAACAGACAGAGAATGACACTACATAATGATCAAGGGATCAATCCAAGAAGAAGATATAACAATTGTAAATATTTATGCACCCAATATGAGAGCACCTCAATACATAAGGCAAATGCTATGAGCCATAAAAGTGGAAATCAACAATAATACAATCATAGTAGGGGACTTTAACACCCCACTTTCACCAATGGACCGATTATCCAAAATGAAAATAAATAAATACAAGCTTTAAATTATACATTAAACCAGATGGACTTAATTGATATTTATAGGACATTCCATCCAAAAACAACAGAATACACTTTCTTCCCAAGTGCTCATGGAACATTCTGCAGGATAGATCATATCTTGGGTCACAAATCAAGCCTTGGTAAATTTAAGAAAATTGAAATAGTATCAAGTATCTTTTCTGACCACAATGCTATGAGACTAGATATCAATTAAAGGAAAAAATCTATAAGAAATACAAACACATGGACGCTAAGCAATACACTATTTAATAACGAAGAGATTACTGAAGAAATCAAAGAGGAAATCAAAAATCCCTAGAAACAAATGACAATGAAAACATGACCACCCAAAATCTATGGAATGCAGCAAAAGCTGTTTTAAGAGGGAAGTTTATAGCAATACAATTCTACCTCAATAAACAGGAAACAACTCAAATAAACAACCTAACTGTGTACCTAAAGCAATTAGAAAAAGAACAAAAAAACCCCCAAAGTTAGCAGAAGGAAAGAAATCATAAAGATCAGATCAGAAATAAATGAAAAAGAAATGAAGGAAACAATAGCAAAGATCAGTAAAACTAAAAGCTGGTTCTTTGAGAAGATAAACAAAATTGATAAACCATTAGCCAGATGCAACAAGAAAAAAAGGGAGAGCCTCAGATAAATAGAATTAGAAATGAAAAGGAGAAGTAACAACTGACCTTTGCAGAAATACAAAGGATCAAGAGAGATTACTACAATCAACTCTATGCCAATAAAATGGACAACCTGGAAGAAATGAACAAATTCTTAGAAAAGCACAACCTTCTGAGACTGAACCAGGAAGAAACTGAAAATATAAACAGACCAATCACAAGCACTGAAATTGAGACTGTGATTAAAAATCTTCCAGCAAACAAAAGCCCAGGAACAGATGGCTTCACAAAATTCTATCAAACATTTAGAGAAGAGCTAACACCTATCCTTCTGAAACTCCTCCAAATATAGCAGAGGGAGGAACACACCCAAACTCATTCTACGAGGCCACCATCACCCTGATACCAAAACCAGACAAGGATGTCACAAAGAAAGAAAACTACAGGCCAATATCACTGATGAACATAGATGCAAAAATCCTCAACAAAATACTAGCAAACAGAATGCAACAGCACATTAAAAGTATCATACACCATGATCAAGTGGGGTTTATCCCAGAAATGCAAGGATTCTTCAATATACACAAATCAGTGTGATCCACCATATTAACAAATTGAAGAATAAAAACCATATGATCATCTCAATAGATGCAGAAAAAGTTTTCGACAAAATTCAACACTGATTTATGATAAAAACCCTCCAGAAAGTCGGCATAGAGGAAACTTACCTCAACATAATAAAGGCCATATATGACAAACCCACAGTCAACATCGTTCTCAATGGTGAAAAACTGAAACATTTTCTCTAAGATCAGGAACAAAACAAGGTTGCCCACTCTCACCACTGTTATTCAATATAGTTTTGGAAGTTTTAGCCCCAGAAATCAGAGAAGAAAAAGAATTAAAAGGAATCCAAATTGGAAAAGAAGAAGTGAAGCTCTCACTCTTTTCAGATGACATGATACTGTACAGAGAGAATCCTAAAGACATTACCAGAAAACCACTAGAGCTAATCAATGAATTTGGTAAAGCAGCAGTATACAAAATTAATGCACAGAAATCTCTGGCATTCCTATACACTAATGATGGAAAATCTGAAAGAGAATTTAAGGAAATACTCTCATTTACCATTGCAACAAAAAGAATAAAATACCTAGGCATAAACCTACCTAAGGAGACTATAGTTTTCTGTATGCAGAAAACAATAAGACACTGATGAAAAAAATTAAAAATGGCACAACAGATGGAGATATATACCATGTTCTTGGATTGGAAGAATCAACATTGTGAAAATGATATACTACCCAAAGCAATCTACAGATTCAATGCAATCCCTATCAAATTACCAATGGCATTTTTTACAGAACTAGAACAAAAAATCTTATAATTTGGATATAGGCCCCAAAATCCCTGAATAGCCAAAGCAGTCTTGAGGGAAAAAAAAAGGAGCTGGAGGAATCAGACTCCCTGACTTCAGACTATACTACAAAGCTACAGTAATCAAGACAATATGGTACTGACACAAAAACAGAAACATAGATCAATGAAATAAGATAGAAAGCCCAGAGATAAACCCATGCACCTATGGTCAACTAATCTATGACAAAGGAGGCAAGGATATACAGTGGAGAAAAGACAGCCTCTTCAATAAATGGTGCTGGGAAAACTGGACAGCTACATGTAAACTAATGAAATTAGAACACTCCCTAACACCGTACACAAAAATAAACTCAAAATGGATTAGAGACCTTAATGTAAGATGGGACAGTAGAAAATTCTTAGAGGAAAACATAGGAAGAACATTCTTTGACATAAATCAGAGCAAGATCTTTTTTTTTTTTTTTTTTTTTTTTTTTGGTGGTACATGGGCCTCTCACTGTTGTGGCCTCTCCCGTTGCGGAGCACAGGCTCTGGACGCACAGGCTCAGCAGCCATGTCTCACGGACCCAGCCGCTCCGCGACATGTGGGAGCTTCCCAGACCAGGGCACGAACCTGCGTCCCCTGCATCGGCAGGCAGACTCTCAACCACTGCGCCACCAGGGAAGCCCCCCCCCTTTTTTTTAAGATCTTTTTTGATCCACCTCTTAGAGTAATGGAAATAAAAACAGAAATAAACAAATGGGACCTAATGAAACTTCAGAGCTTTTGCACAGCAAAGGAAACCATAAACAAGACGAAAAGACAACCCTCAGAATGGGAGAAAATATTTGAAAACGAATCAACAAAGGATTAATCGCCAAAATATATAAACAGCTCATGCAGCTCAATATTAATAAAACAAACAACCCAATTCAAAAATGGGCTGAAGACCTAAATAGACATTTCTCCAAAGGAAACATACAGATGGCCAAGAAGCACATGAAAAGCTGCTCAACATCACTAATTATTAGAGAAATGCAGATCAAAACTACAATGAGGTACCACCTCACACCAGTTAGAATGGGCATCATCAGAAAATCTACAAACAACAAATGCTGGAGAGGGTGTGGAGAAAAGGGAACCCTGTTGCACTGTTGGTGGGAATGTAAATTGATACAGCCACTATGGAGAACAGTATGGAGGTTCCTTAAAAACTAAAAATAAAATTACCTTATGATCAGCAATCCCACTACTGGGCCAGGTACTCAGAGAAAACCATAATTCAAAAAGACACAGCACCCCAATGTTCACTGCAGCACTATTTACAATAGCCAGGTCATGGAAGCAACCTAAATGCCCATCAACAGACGAATGGATAAAGAAGATATGGTACATATATACAATGGAATATTACTCAGCCATAAAAAGGAACAAAATTGGCTCATTTGTTGAGATGTGGATAGATCTAGAGACTGTCATACAATGTGAAGTAAATCAGACAGAGAAAAACAAATATCGTATATTAATGCATATATGTGTAACCTAGAAAAATGGTACAGATGAACTGGTTTGCAGGGCAGAAATTGAGACACAGATGTAGAGAGCAAACGTATGGACACCAAGGGGGGAAAGCTGTGGGGCGGTGGGGGTGTGTGTGATGAATTTGGAGATTGGGATTGACATGTATACACTGATGTGTATAAAATTGATGACTAATAAGGACCTGCTGTATAAAAAAATAAATGAAATAAAATTCACACAAACAAAAAAAATCATTTTTCAATCTTTTGCTGGTAGCATATAAAAATGTAAGTGATTTTTGTATACTTGTTACTGAACTTGTATTTCTAGAATGCAGCAAAGAGAAAGATAGTAAAGGACCTGAGGAGGGAGCTGTTTCTGATCTTTCACAACACAACACAGGGACTTGCAAGGCCTCCATGTGATTCTTAATTTTAAGGATAAGCTGTTTTATACTCTATTTTACCTTTATGTTATCATAGGTAACCTCCACATAATATATCCTTGTACTTCATTTCTTGTCCTTTGTGATTTTTATGCATTTTCTTTCTTTATATGTTATAATCCCCGTAATATATTGATATCATTTTTGCACAAATAATCAGTGGTCTTTGAAGTGATTTTGTAAAGAAAAAATCCATCATATGTATCTATTCGTATATTGTTCTTTTCTGTTGCCCTTGATTTCTTTCTTAGATGCAGGTTTCCATATGATATAATTTTCTGTCAGACTAAAGAAATTTCTTTATCATTACTTAAAATAATGATATGCCTATGATAAATTCTCTCAGCTATTGTTTTTTTCTCAAAAATAATCATTATTTTGCCATTAACTTTTGAAAAATATTTTCTCAAAGTATGGAATTCTGGATTGACAGCTGTGTATGTGTGCTTGTGTGTGTGTGTGTGTGTGTGTGATTTCTTACATCACTTAAAGCATACTTCCCCATTGTATTCTGGCCAGCCAAAGCCTTCATATATCTGAAAAAGCTCTTTCCCCTGTTTCTGAAAGATATTTCCTCCAGGTTAGGAATTCTATGTTGACAACTTCAGCTTTCCTTTAGTAGCATAAAGATGTTGCTTATATGCATGAATTTCATTTACCATATTTTAGTTAGATAACACCAGTCTCTCAGCCATACAGTTAAAATTTCAGTTACCAAAGTATATTAACTGAGAGTAATTTCATGAGGTACAAATACTGCTTCCAGTTCTTTAATCCACAAATCACCATGTAAATAATAGACACACATGACTGGTGTCCAATGATGTCACTTCTTTCAAATTCTGCTAGTGATTGATCACTGTGCATCTGTTATTTCGGTCACACGTAGACAGCAAAAAAGAGTGTGTATTTGTGCTCCCAGTGCTTCCCAGTGATAGACTTAGATGGTATTTTACAACAATGGATACTCAAAAGAGGGAATTAGCCAGTAAAGATGAAAGTGCAGCAAAGAAAAGAAAGTGACAACATTGGAGGTGAAATTCAAATGCAACATAAATCAAATCATGGAAGGAATAGCTGATTGTGGGAATGTTGACACTTGTTATTCAAGAAACTCTGTATATGCAGCTGGAGGAATTTAGTGAAAGTTAGTTTATCTATGTAATGAGGGAAATGTTTTTGACAAAAAGGATGACGATGTCCCACAGGAAGTGATGTCAGCTCTGCCTGTTGTTTGTTTTATTCTCAGCTATAGTGGATTCTAAATAAATGTTATGATTTTAATCAAAATTTTATTACTCTGTCACTGACTAGAAAAATATAATTCCTCTTATTTCCTGAAGAGAAAACTAATTTCCATACATCAAGCCAGATGTATAATTCTTTGTGTGGAGTCTGATGCTTTTTATATGCATGAAATAATCTTTCTACCACTAAAACAGTCTTTCTGTGACCCTCCAAGCAGAATCAGTTATCTTTTCTCCTTCATGATTATTTTAGTGAATGCCATCCCTCATTCATAAATCTTTCGTTGTGATAATGACTCATTCATCAGTTGTTTACCTCTACATGTCAAATATGTTTTTGTTAGTCAAGGGCTCTGACTGTAAATTATCAAATTGTCTTTTTTTTTTTAAAGAAGATATCGGGGGTAGGAGTTTATTAACTTATTAATTTATTTTGGCTGTGTTGGGTCTTCGTTTCTGTGCGAGGGCTTTCTCTAGTTGTGGCGAGCGGGGGCCACTCGTCATTGCTGTGCGCGGGCCTCTCACTATCGCGGCCTCTCTTGTTGCGGAGCACTATCAAATTGTCTTTGATTTACATCTTTTATGAATGCTTGCTCGGTGAAATGCATTTTTTCTTGTAATTTATTATGTTACACTTTGGTTTGTTAACTTTATTTAGAATTAAGCATTACTGAAAGGGTTTCCATGTTTCATTAGTACTAGAAGCATAAAAGAGAAAAATGTGTTATTCTTTCTTTCACAGAATCTTCTGAAGGAAAAATTTATATGACATTTCCTTTTTTAACGAAATTCTTATTTATCTAGTTTAGAGGTAAAGACAAATTTTAATTGGAAGATACCCAAATCATAAATTGAGAGTCATAGTCAGAAGACACACTTTCATACGTTTTTTTGTAAGCTAAAAATTCTATAAGAATTGTCATTTACATCTTAAGAGAGGGAATCAATTATTATTTCTCTTGTAGTCATGAAATTGGCATTTTTCATTATATCTTCTTATTGAATATTTTTGGTGTCCAGAAATATTTATCTTTAAAAAGATTCTAGAGGGAATGGGGGACAAACCAAAGAGTATTGAAAGTTACCTTCAAGGGCTTTTAATGCAAACTTAGTAAGAGATACAATAGTTGAACTTATTAATGATAGTTCTTAATAAAAGCATTTCAGATATTTAGTTTAATCAAACCTAGGAAAAGCCAAATCATATAACCACAATAGAGAATGTGTACCTAGCTACAGCATATGAAATAAAAAATAATAATTTCCAGTGTGCTTGCCTTGAAGATTGATGACTAAAAAGGGCACCAAAATTTTCCAACATTTTTTTATTTAGCTTATTCTGTTTATAACGCTAGGTGCTAGAGAACAAATGCAGAAAACCAGACGTGGATTCTGTTTTCAATAATGGTTTTGATTGTATTCTGGTGCAAGGTGTAGAGTAATAAGTTTTATGCAAGGGATATTAATAAAGTACTATGGAAAATGGGAAAAATAATTGAAGTCTGATGGTGAGTAAATAAGAAAGCTTTGGAGAGATGTTTGCATTTCTTCAAAATGGTAAGGAAGAAGCATGCTAAGATGTAAAAAACAAATCCCAGACCAAAGTGAAAATGGGGAAAATAGAAAAGAAACCAAGGTATGTATAGGTACCAGACAATAGAGGACTTTGACCCTCTCCCCCTAAAAAAAAAAAAAGGGAAATAAAGAATATATTAAAGGAAATAAAGAATATAACTGAAAATTTAGGTAGGAACCAGATTGTGGAAGAACTTGATCTTCTAGGTTTTCTGGGGGCTTGGACTTGATTCAGGAAGGGATAAAAGATCAGCTGGCTTTTGAGCTGGGAAGTGCTATAATCGGAACTATGCTTTAGAAAACTGAATCGAAACCATTTTATAGGGTACGGTTTAAAAGATGACAATAGGATAGACTAACATCACATACATCCATGTTGCCTTTACTTTATCACTCATATTCTAATAAATTTTATCTTAATTGGTTCCAACTCCATTCAAACACAGTGGGTAGTTCATAATTAAACTGTTTTTTTTCTTAATTACTTACTTGATTAAAGAAAACAAATGAAATCCAGAGGTGTAGAGCTGCTTTATTGCTCTGACAGGAGAGTAAATCATATGCAAGAAATCAAAGAAGCTCCAGAAGATTTCCCCCCAACCCATATCACCCTGGCCTTTGAACAGGGTAGAACTCTACATTGACAGCAACCAGTTCTTTAAGAACCTATTGGAAGGAGAGGAAAAAGATGAGAATGTCAACTCCATAATCATGGCAGACACATTTTAAGTCCATTCCAGTAAACTAGGGTACTTTGTCTAGTTCCAGCTGGGCAGAAGACTATTCTTGCTGTCAAGATGATAAATGAACCCCAACGTTCTACATATTTATCATATCTAGACTCAGTCATTATAATATACTTTACCTGAATATTAACACAGCAGGCAAATAAGACTGCAGTAAACACAAAACAGATCGGCTCACCCTCTGGTAGGAGCAAATCCCTCATAGACATAAAGGCACATGTTTGCCACTGTCCTGGCCACCATATACAAGAGTCATATATTCAAGGGGTCCAGCTGATCCGTAAGTGCATTGTGCCCCCGAGTTGATTATCTTTCTTTTCGTAATGAGTCAGATTTTATCAAGTGCAGGATCATTTACCTCAACACCACTCTGACTTAGACTGTTACATGAAGTAGCGACAATCTTGGAAAAGAAAAAAAGTTATTTTAACTTTCAAGAAATGGATACATGGCAAGTTAAATAAATATCTGACAGTTATTTCCCCATTACCTCATAAAAGCCTCAGCCTAAACTATTCCTGTTTTGTTATTTGCACCATTTTAAAAGTTTCTTTTAAAAACAGCAGTATTTCTTCCTCATTGTAAATCATGCCCATAGGATTCAAGAGTCAAATTTCTCCTTGAATAGTGCCATTTGCCAACCTGTAAATCAAAAGAGGTGTATTTTTGTTGTTGTTATGTTTTGTTTCATTTTTGTTTTTTCCTGGGCAGAGTCACACTGAACTGCATAGATTAGAAATGAGGGTTCACCAAAGTCTTCACTGGGTATATGCCTAACTATTTTAAACTATAATTCAACTTTTGAAATCTCATTCTTTGGCTGAGAAAGAAGGTTATCATACATCTCATGTTTTTGTGGTGTATGTCCCCAAAATTAGGAGGCTGGGTGGGAGTGACATTTGGTATATAAAGTGTTATGGTGAGGGAAAAGCCATATCTGATCTTCCAGGAAATACTATATAACACATTCTCATACTACAAATTACCTGAGAAACCTGAGGAAATTTAAAATTTTTATACTGTCTTATTGTGCAATTCTGAGAAGTAAGAATATGAACTAAGATCTAGTGAAATTTGAGTATGGACTCAGTCCCAAAGAGAATCAAAGTGAGACTTTTTCTTAACAGTGAGAAAAATAATACAGTACTTCATTAGGTATTATATTAACAAATATGTTATTAAACATATATTCCCTAGTGTATAGTAAATATTTTAAAATATGAGTTAGGACTTTGCAGAATACCTTTATATAAAAATACCCGCCAGCTATTGATGCCTATAGAATATTTATGTCATAATTAACAATTTCGTAGTACAAATATTTTCTATGAGAATGAGTAAATTATTCATATTTTAATGATATTACAAAACAGAGACAAATAAAAGGCTTTGACAAATGTCTCACTGAATATTAATCACAGAGCCAGATATAGAACTTATTTTCTTATTCAAGAGCAAATATTGCAAGATAACTTAGTGTTGTTCATACTTTTCTTAAATAAGAAATATATTTATAAGCAACTTATTCGATTTTGGTAATATTTGATTGAAGTTTTCTAAAGTTTGTGAAACTTATCCCTCAATATCCCACAATGCAATTTTTGGCAAAAGTGAATTTTAGTTCCACTTCTGGCCATGATGGAATCAGAGACATTAAGTATTCCACAACAAGCAACTGAAAACTGGACAAAATAGATTAAACATCTTTTTTTCTTTTTCAGATATTGGATAACAAGTTGCTCAGGATTGTAATCACTGAGAAATGGGAAATAAAATAGGATCGCCTTATTATTGCCTCGGCATTCTGCCTGGAGGCAGTGACTTTATGCATCCAGATACTTAAATTTACTTATATTTATTTATTTATTTTACAATGGGACTATTTTAAGAATTTACATTGTTTTATTTACAGCAAAACTCTATTTGTCAAATACCATCTCACTTGAAACCTTGTTATACAAAGGACATTTTAAAATAGAACTGCTTTTATTGAGGAGGGAAGGAAGGCTATTTCTGTTCTTACCGCCCTCAAGACATTGTTAATAGCACTGGTAACCAAACTCTAGAAAACACAGATGGAAAATTGTAATAGGGTAAATTTGTTCTAGCATATTTAGCCACGTTGTAAAATCTTGGTAGCATGCATTGTTTATATATTCTTTCTGTAGAATATACTGAGTTAAGTTGTGAAATTTAATTATTTAATATTAAATTGAAACACATACATACCTGTTACATGATCTAGGCTCTGTCCATGTTACTATGGGGATTTGAATGAGTCTTAATATTTGATTGACATTGATCAATCCGTTTTAACAAAGCTAGCTCAATTGTTGGAGCAATATGACTTATCCTTTGACTACATATACTTTGCATTGAATGTGGTTACTCCTGATAGACTAGACTTACAATTTTGGGGTGAAAAGTAGTTCCTACACCTCATATGTGTTGTCCTGCAAATGCAGCCCACATTGTTGATGTTTATTTTTAGTCTGAATTATCATAATAAATTATGATTACTTGAGCATTCAGTTTTAAGTAGATGATTAATGTAGAGTCTATTTAAAATGATGGATTAGGGTGCTCTTTAATGATAGTCTTTTATCACCATGATTTATCATGTCTTTCCACTAATATAGTCAACCTTATAAAATTTATACCTTTAGGACAAAGTGTACATTTTTATCATTTTCAAATGAGAAAATCATCATTTTAATATTAAGTGTATGTTTTAGGCTATGAAAAAACTACAGTGCCCGCCTTGAATAGAATTGTTCATTGAATCATTCAATTGCTTTCCTTTTAATCTTCTCACTTACCTTGAGATTTCAGTAAAAAATGAAAGGGTTTATGATTAATTTTCAGTATACATATAGAAATTTTTAATTTAAAATTATTGTTGTGGTCTTTCCTATTTTGTCTAAAATGTCTTTTAAAATTAGAATAAATATTCTCTATTCTAATAGTGAATTATCTAATGATTTAACGTTTTAGAAGGATTTTTAAACTTACATTAACTATAACCAGTATTCTCTCTGGATGTACTTGATAGGAGAAAAGAAAAAACTTAAATTTGAAAACAGTTTGAATTGCTTTCCCTCCAGAACCTACACCTTTTCTGAATTTTAGTTCTTTTTATTGGGAAGTATTTCACATCTTCTTGGGATATTGATGCACTATTTATTGACATGAATGTCAAAGTGCCTAACTTCCTTAAAAAAAGACATACTAAAACAGTAATTGAGCATTAGCTTAACACCCTGGATATATTAATGTTTCTTTTTGCAAAACGAACTTCTTTATGGAGTTAGACTTGAGGAGGAAGGAAAAATGGCATAGTCAGAAATGTCTTGGTGACTTTATCTTCCAGACATGATGAAGTAATGGATACTCAAGGGCATGGAAAAGTAGAGTTCAGTTAGAGCATCGAAGTGTCACTGATATTAGGAGTTTAAGTTAACAGCTGATAAGGCAGCTAGAATTTACAGGGAAGAATAACAGAAAGGACAGAGCCATAGAAGAATCTTTAGAAATCTTCACAGAGTCCCCATATGTCACTGGCTGAATACTAATCTATTCATGTTCAGGTTAAGGCTCCACAAGACCTTGTAAGAAGAGCTTTTAGGGAGCTATGAGCTGCACAGAGATGTTGGAGGTCACAGAATGCTAAAAAATAATAGGAGTTCCAACAAGCTAGTTCACAGTGTTTCACAACTCAGAAAGACAACAATTAGAATAATGACTACTCTAGGCCTGCCCTTAAAAAGCTTAAAAACAAGACTTGAGAGGATTAACTTGCCACACCAATAAACTAACTACCTGCCAAAACAGAACCCAATACAATCTAAAGTAAGACAGTACAATCTAAATTCTCCAAATGTTACATATTGAGTACAGAGTACAGTTTTTTAATAATCTGTAGGGTAATGCCAAAATATGGAAATATTTGTGTTTTTATAATTATGTATGCAAATGTATATAAATACGCATTTATGGGATTTTCTTATCTTTTGCTTTAAAATAGAATTATATTATACATGCTGCTTTATATCTGTTTTATTCATTGGATATACCCCCACAGAATCCCTTTCAAGTCCACTAATGAAACTACATTTCATTCCTTTTTACTGGCTGCATAATATTCCACTGTGTTGTTATACCAAATTAGGACAATAACTGCCTGTTTCCAGATTTTTGCCACCACAGTGTTTAATGCTGCACTGTATATCATTATATCCATCTATACATATATGTATGTAATAATATAATGATTATATATACACACATATATAATGATATATAAAATAATATTTATATATTATTATTCATATAATGTAAATTATTCCAAAACTCAATAGTTAAATTCAATACAATTTCAATTAGAATTCCAGCAGTGCTTTTCTGAATAGGAAAAAAAATGTTCATTTGTTCCACTGTATTTGTTGAATACACATGCCATACCTGGCATTATTCTTGTCCTTAAGCCTGCAGAGGAAACAAAGCGTACACCCTCATGGTGTTTATTGTCTGTGAGAGGAGAAATTCATTTTAAAACTACAAAATGTAAGGTCAGGTAGGGGTAAGTGATATGAGGAAGAAAAAGTGCTAAAAAGTATTAGATTTTATTCCATACATGGAGTTCTGGAACCATCTCTCTGAGGAAGTGACACCTAAATCAAGACATAAGTGAAGTATGTAAATACTTAATAAAAGCTCCGTAGATACATGGAAGAAAAGAGTTATAAGCAGTTAGTGCCAATACCTGAGGTAAAAAACAAAACGAAACAAAACTGTGTGTTTTAAGAACAGCAAGGAGGTCACGGTAGTTAAAGCAGAATCAGAAAAGCACTGTCAGAATTTAATTGAAATTGTGTTGAATTTAACTATTGAGTTTTGGAATGATTTACATTATATGATTTTAAGTTTTCACATTCATGGAATGTTTTTTCATTTGTTGACACCTTTTTTTTTTCATAGTAGTTTTTACTTTTATAAATGTCCAGGACTCTGTAAATGTATTTCTATTAGCAATAATCGCACCTCGGATAAACCTCATTGGCTACAATACTGCCACTGAGCAAAGCTGTAAATGTATTTCTAACTACATCGTAATTTATGCTCTCGTGATGGACTATTTTTCTCATCTTTATTTTATATCCAGTCACTTTAATAAAATACTTAAGTTTAATAAATTCTAATTATCTTGTGAATTTTTAAGTAGAAAATCAAAACATTAGAAAAATAATTTATTGTCTACTTAATGTTTATAATTGTTATCACATTACTTTTGTTACAATATTCTAGATAATATTTAATAATGGTAATCAGACCATGTCAACCTATTCCCAAATAGATACTTTATTTATTTTATTTTTTCTTCTATTTTATCTTTACATATTTTCTATTGCTTGAGGCATTTTTCCACTCAATATTTTAAGCTTAACCCTGGGGTTTTATAGTTACCCTCCTTTATTCCATAATACCTAATGAAATTTTTAAATTGTGTAATTTTTTTTTTAATTCCAAAAGGAGCATTACTTTGTTCCAGGTGCTGCTTTGTTCTCCCTTTGTCTCTGTCTTGTGAGGGATGTGAGTTAAGCGTTCTTGTATTTTCTTTTGATGGGTGCATAGATCCTTTGTTTCCTCCTTGGGACTGAGGTCTGCCTGCCAGGAAACCACATAGAGAGTCAGGCCCATGAGTGGGGCTATGCTGTGGTTGCCCCTGTGTGCTAGCAGTTTTGCAGATAGCAGGTGGATGCCTCCACAGGATGTCTCTCTGTGGGTCAGGAGCACCTGAGAGGCAGTATTTGACGCCACATCCATAGACAGAGGCCAGGAAGAACAGGCAACGTCAGATACCTCTAGGAATGGTGGTGGTCAAGGCATTTATTATGGGTCTCTGGGGGCCGATATCACCAAATGTCTCATTTCATTTCTTTCACCAAATGCTTCTTTCATTTCCTTATTCAATCTAAAGATCTGCACCTGCCCTTGCAGAGGTAGCCAGAGTTGTATTCATCTAGCCCTGTTTGCCTAGTGACTCCACTAAGAGCCTGACCTGAGAATTGTAGATGGATCCCAGATTCTCTTAAAAGTAGTCTTTCCTCTACTATTATTTTAAAATACACAAGATTGTATAAAAATTTTAAGCTTGTCGAAAATTAAAAATAAGACACTTAGGTTCCAGTTTATTTACAATTACTTTATTTGACTGAAGACAAATTATAATATTCCAAATGCCCTTATTGGCACCTCATGAGTAATTTTCTTCTAAATTTAAATTCAATAGTGATTTAAAAAATGTTAAATGCAGTATATACAGAAAAAAACAGCTTAATTATTTTATATCTATATGATTGATTTATACTTTAATTTTTAAAGATGAAAAACTATATTTATATTCCTAAGGTATTAAATTTTCAGAATACTAAGAAAAAACTTTAAAAATCAGGCAGACCCCACTAAGTTTTAAGACATAACTATAATCAGGCTACCAGATGGCATGATTACAAGAAGTAATCAGAATTTTATGAGCATGTAGTTGGAACTTTAGGAGCTGCTCTATTGCTATAATGGTGCTGGAGATTTTAGTGAACTGTTAATTATGGTTTTGAAAATAAATTAACTTTAGAGAATCATGGAATTTATCCCTGAGGGTTAAAGCTTAGTCTCATAGTAGAGTAAAGCTTTAAAGTATCATTCTGTATGATATCAATAATGTCTTTATTTAAGAAAAAGGGGTAATATAAAGAATTTAATGCCTCAGTATGAACTAAGAAATCATCTGTTTTTAAAATGGCGCTCTGGTCCCTAGATGCTTGTTGTGTCATGATATATGATTGTCTCACTGTTAATTAGGATGGCATTTAAAGGATATGGGGCTGAAGATATGAGTCATGTCTTATGTGGGGACTCATTGTCCCTGGGCTGTCCTTCCCTCCTCAGAGGAGCCCTATTATTTTATCCAGTTCTATGCATGGCCTCAGGCAGTCCGGCAGATGCTGAACTGATAGTCAAGGTAAAAACATCTTTACTTGTGCCCTGCAACTGCCAGCAGCAGATGTGAGCAACCCAATTAGATAATTTTATACTTGTTTAGTGCCTCATTTTGGAATGAAGTCCTCATATATGATTTGATTATAGCAAAAACTTCTGTCTTCCACAAATTAGTAAAATAAGACTAAATTCCTCACATCAACATAGTGACTCAATGAACTAGTATACTTTTGATATTAATGTATTCACCACAGATGTTCCATTTTATACCTTCTAGAACTATTCTTAGTGCAAAATACCTCCATGAAGATTAACTCAAAAAATTTCAGGAAACTAAATCCTAAAGATCACTTTTCAAGCATAATATATGTTAACAACAAGTTTTGAGATACTTCAGACTTTATGTTAAATCTTCTTTTTTCCCAGGAAACTATAAAAGCAATGAAAGAAAGAAAGAAAGGAAGGAAGAAAGGAAGGAAGGAAGGAAGGAAGAAAAAGAAAAAAAAAAGAAAGGAAAGAAAAAAATGCACATGCACGCATTTGTACAAAAACACATAAACACATAGAAACAGCAACATAAATGTAGCTTCTTGATTTCTTTACTTCCACACTTCTGACCATATTTTCTCTACCAAGTTTTACCACTTACTCCCAAGAGCATACCTTGGCCTTTACTTTTAATAATTAAGCCCTTTCTATTTTAAAATTTCAATTATCCCACTCTTTCTTTACTTTTCTGATCTCTTCTCCTGGAACTGACCCATGATGGTTAATATTATGTGTCAACTTGAGTGGGCCATGGGGTGCCCAGATGTGTTTGTGAGGGTGTTTCTGGATGAATTTAGCATTTGAATAGGGGACTCAGTAAAGTAGATCATCCTCCCCAAAGTGGGTGGGCATCATCCAATCAGTTGAAGGCCTGAATTGAACAAAAGGTGGAGGAAAGAGGAACTCGCCCTTTTTCTCCTGCCTCACAATTTGAGCTGGGACATCTTATCTCATCTTTTCTTGTCCTTGGACTGTGATTTACACCATTAGTTGGACCTTTGGACTTGGACTGAATTCACCACCAGTTTTCCTGGGTTTCTAGCTTGCAGATGGCAGACCACTGGACTTCTCAGACTCCATAATCAATCATGTGAGCCAGTTTCTCATAAAGTCTCTCTATCTATCTATCATCTATCTATATCCCCTATTATTTCTGTTTTTCATATACATATTCTGTTGGTTGTGTCTCTCTGGATACCCTAATACATGACCAATTCAAAAATTGTTCAACTGCATTAGAATCTCTTTTCCACCATGTTAGTGACCATTATTACCCATATATTCTCTTTCTTCTTTTTCCCAGCTGAAGTTTAATTGTCCCTTATGATAAACATTCTCTTGTTTACATCATCAAGTGCCTTGTTTCTCGTCTTGTCCACTTGGTTAACCCAAATATCCACCTACTTGATACAAACATCTGAAATCCAATGTGGAAAATGTACAACAATATTGAATAGTCTCCCCTTAAATCTATTATCCCAAACATCAAGTGACATTTAAGAAAATACTGCTGACACTAACCTAGTCAAATCACTCTCCCATTTGACAAAGTATTGTTAATACCTTCTTCAAATTTCCAACATTCTTTCTTCTCTGATCACTTTCAGCTAGCTGAGTCATAATTCAGTGATACAGTATCAGCAGCAAGATAAGAACTACTTCATTTCCCCACTACTATGTTTCTACTGTCTTTCTTACTATTATAATAGGTGAATGCTGAAGGCAGAATAATGGTCCCTAAAGATGTCCACATCCTAATCCCCAGAACCTGTGAATGTACTCCTTTACATGGCAAAACAGATTTTGCTGATGTGACTAAATCAAAGACTTTGAGATGGGGAGATTAACCTAGATTATCTCAGTCGGCTCAATCTAATCACAGGTTTCTTTAAAAATGGAAAAGGGAGGCAGAGGAAGAGAGTCAGAGCTCTGAGATGTGACTGTGAAAGAATGGTCAGAGTGAAATGGTGTATTTCTGACTTTGAAGAAAGAGAAAGGGACCCACAAGCCAAGGAATGTGGATGATGTCTAAAAGCTATAAAGGCAAGGAAGCAGTCTCCCCTAGGGCCTCCAGAAAGGAAAGCAGCGCTGCCAATACCTTGATTTTATCCCAGTGAAAATGGTTTCAGACTTTTCACCAACAGAAATGTAAGATATTTGTATCGTTTTAAGCCAATTTGTTACAGCCATTATAGAAAATTAATATAATAAAATTTACCTATTCCTAACTGAGGTCAAATGCTTACTGTATCCTCTCCTTTCTTGCTTAATTGCTTAAAACTTAAGATTTCCTTTATTTTCTCCTATATTATCAAGTTCTCTATTTATCTATCTATTCATCTGTATCTATCTACATATAGAAAGATACAGGTATAGGTGCAAGTATAGATAGACATAGGTGTATATACATCTATACACACACACACACACACACACATACATGTAGAAAGCTAGGTATACATATACCATGCTATACATCATACTATAATGTAAATCTATATAAAAAAGAGAAAATAAAAGTCAAAACTGTGTTGATCTCATTGCTCTACCCCCCTACCCCGCCTAACTACCACCTCTTCTCTCTTTTCTTCTTTATAACAAAACTCAAAATAGTTATGGATACATTAATCCCATATCTCACATTTTTTCCCTCAAACTACACTTTCCTATTTTTTCACTGAAACAGTACTTGTAGATGTCCTCAAAACCACAACCTTTGTTAGTACTCATGGTTCTTGACTTCTCAGCAGCATTTAGTCCAGTTGCAATCTTTTTCATTCTTCTGATGTTCCTACTTCACTAACTGCTACTCCTTCATCTGTTTCCCTCACTCCTTCTCTTCGTCCTGACTTTTAAAAGATGAACTGAAGCAAGGACCAATCCTTGTAACTTTTCTCTTCTCTATTTACACATATTTTCTGAATTATTTCATCCAGTATCATGGCTTTAAATATAGTTTTGATGCTGATGACTCCCAAGTAGATACCCAAGGTCTTATCTTTTCTCATAAAGATGCTATATAACATTTGATCTTTATAGAGGCATTGAGATATATTCAGGTGCAGTATGACCATCCAGTTTTAGATGAAAAGAGAAAGAGTGAGAGATCACTGTTACAGTCATATGCCAAACAATTAATAAGTGAAGGAAACAGATCCAGGGTCCAGGTCTTGTAACTGTTGGTTGATTATATTACATATCTCTTTTGTTCACATTTGGTACTATTTAAATATATATTAAAAAAATTTATAAGAACCACTGAATATTGTATATTGAATTAGTTCATGAATGTATATGACTATTTTCTTCCTTCTATATTTAGCAAAATTCAGGTAATGAAGATACCATTTGTAAAGGTAAGCAATATTTTTAATGTGGTTAAAGAAATCAAGGCCATTCATTTTCAAGAAATCCTCTGTGTTCTTGTTGTGTATTCTTCACTAGTATACTTTTTACATTTACAAACATGGCACTAGTGTCAGTCACAGTTGTTGCTGGGTAGGATATTAAGATAACCTTTGCTAAAATGTCACCGATAAAGGCATCACTGTTTGTTTCTCCTGACTTCTCTCCATTTATTCAGGTTACCCCACTAAAATACATTTGCTATCTTCTATTTTTGATATATATCCTTACTCAGTGTTGGTCTCACAACATTCTGGAAAACATGAGGCAATTACTCAAACGTTGTCAGTTTTTCAGAAAGGAAGCCAATGAACAATGCATTTTCCATGACAAGAGCAGATGTGATTCTGAGAATACACCTACTGATCAAAGCTGTAGGAAAATGAAGAAATAATAGCTAAGGTTACTCTCGCCCAGTCTTTAAAAATTATGAAATCCAAGCGATTTCAGACAAGTTGAAAAAAAATGTTAGTAAAGAAGAGATTTCAGAGTGTATTTCCTCCATAAATGTCAAAGAATAAAACATCTCTTAATGACACATTTGTCTCTAGAGGGAATATTGCTGCTCCCATTTAAAGGGTTAAGTGATTTTAAAAATAAGCCAACTTTTTTTGTTTGTTTGTTTTTGTTTTTGTTTTTGCGGTACACGGGCCTCTCACTGTTGTGGCCTCTCCCGTTGCAGAGCACAGGCTCCGGACGCGCAGGCTCAGCGGCCATGGCTCACGGGCCCAGCCGCTCCACGGCATGTGGGGTCCTCCCGGACCGGGGCACGAACCCGTGTCCCCTGCATCGGCAGGCGGACTCTCAAGCACTGCGCCACCAGGGAAGCCCTAAGCAAACTTTTAATTTCAGAATCACTTTAGATTTCTAGGAAAGTTGCAAAGATATTACAGAGAGTCGCTGTATACCCCTCATCCAGTGTCCCTTACTGTTAATGAATTCTATTACTATGATCCGTTTTTCACAATGAAGAAATCACAATTCTTGTACGTTACTATTAAGTATACTCCATTCTACATTTGGATTTCCTTAGTTTGTACCGAAAGTCCATTTTCTGTTTCAGGGTCCCATCCAGGACACTGCATTTCATTTAGTTTTTATGTCACCTTAAGCTTCTCTGGTCTGTAAGAGTTTCTTGGATTTTTCTTATTTTTGATGGCCTTGGCAATTTTGAGGAGTACTCTTAGATATTTTGTAGAACGGCCCTCAATTTGGTTTTGTCTCATGTTTTTCTTATGATCAGATGCGGGTTATGTGTTTGAGGAGGAAGACCACAAGAGGTCAAGTGCCATTCTCATCACAGCATACCAAGAGCTCACACCATCAATGGAATTTAGCACCGTTGATGTTGATTGACCTTGACCACCTGGCTGAGGGAGTTTTTGTCAGGAATTGCCACTGTACCATGCTTTTTTTTTTTTTTTTTTCTACTTTCATACTCTTTGGAAGCAGAGAGAATTTTTTTTTAATTTGTAATTAATTAAAGGCACAAAAGTATTACTGGATACAAGTATCACATTAACACAGCACACTAAGATTCCAGTGTATTGAATGTACCTAAGAAGATTTCCCTGGCAGCACCTGTTACGGTAAACTTCCAGAGTGGTAAATTGCAGTTATCTCTCATGGTGGGTGGATGCTACTAATGCTTACAGTTAAAACTGTTTTTTATTGTAAAGGAGATAGCTCTTCCTCAGAAAGAACTGGAAAATTTTCTCAATATCCCCACTATAATTTGCACAAAAATAATTACATACTCTGTTTTCTGTATTTGTATAGGTTTTAATGCAAACACTATGCCATTTTGTATAAGGGACTTGAGCGTCTGCAGATTTTTATATCTGTGGGGCCCTGGAACCAATCCCCTGTGGACACTGAGGGACAGCTGTGTTTGTTACAATTGATAAACATACAGTGTCATGTCATTATAACCCCAAATCCACAGTTTACACTATGATTCACTCATTCGATGAATTTTTGACAAATGTATAATGTCATATAGCCATCTAATTATAGTATCATATGTAATGGTTTCACTGCCCTAAAAATCCTCTGAGCTCCACCTATTCATAACTTCCTCCTCCCAATCCATGACAACCACTAGTTTTTTTTACTGTCTCCATAGAGTTGCTTTTTCTAAAATGTCGTAACTTGGAATCATGAATATGTACCTCTTTCAGAATGGATTCTTTTGCTTACAAATATATGTTTAAGTTTCCTTGATATCTTTTTATGGCTTGATAGTTCATTTCTTTTTAGTTGTGAATAGTTTACCATTGTATGGATATAGTGTAGTTTATTTATCTATTCACATATTGAAGAAAATCTTGGTTACCTCCAAGTTTTGGCAATTATGAATAAAGCTGCTATAAACATTCATTTCTGGTTTTTTTATGAACATAAGTCTTCACCTCATTTGAGTAGATACCTAAGAAATAATTGCCAAATTATGTAAGAATGTGATTAGTTCTATTAGAAGCCATTGAACTGTCTTCCAAAGTGATTATATCATTTCACATTCCTACCAGCAATGAATGAGTGTAGCTGTTTCTCCACATCTTTGCCAGCATTTGGTGTTGTCGGTGTTCTGTATTTTGGCCATTCTAATAGATGTTTATTGCTGTCTCATTCTCTAATGACATATGACATCAAGCTTATTTTCATATGATGATCTGCCATCTTATTTGGTGAGGTGTTTGTTCAGATCGTTTGTCTATTTTTTAATCAGGTGGTCAATTTTCTTACTGTTGAGTTTTAAGAGTTCTTTATATTTTTTGGATAAGTCCTTTATCAGATATGTCTTTGGCAAAATGATTCTCCCAGTCTGTGGTTAGTTTTCTAAATCTATTCATAATTCTTTCAGAGAGCAGAGTTTTTAATTTTAATGAAGTCCAGCTAAAACTACATAGTTACTTGTTTATCTATTCTTGCAAATATCCAAGTAGTCTCTTCATTTGTTTTGTAAATCTGAGAATGTTAACTTACAGATACTATAGATATTGTCTATAGTAATTTATTTGAAATAACTTTCAGCAAATTTTTCTTACTTACCTTTTTATAGCAGTAGCAGTGATGTGTGATTTGCAAGACTTTGGTGGACAGATGGAGCTGTATTCCTGATTTCATGATTTTGGTTGAAAGAAAACTAGAGTTTTACTAATTAAGAAAGAAACACACACACACAATCAATAGTGGTACAGTTCTGGGTCCAGATGAATTCTTTCTGAATTTATAAATGCAATGAAATCCTATTTTTATTTTCTCTTTGGCCTATATATGCCAAAGTAAATATTCACAATGTTAATGGACTTGTGTTATAAAAGTGTTATTCACATATGTTTCCCATTGAATTTGGCTTTAATACAGCTTTCAGATTTTCAATTAAATATGAGACAAATATTTATTAATTCACTTCATTTCCTCAGTGTTTCAGCTCAGAGATTTTTAACTTATTACATTTCAAATTTGAAAAGGCTAACATAAGTGGTCATGAAAACTGATATTAATTTTATTTTCATTCTCTTTCCATGCAAGAAATAAATCCTATGACTTTTAATGTATGTCTGTTATAAGATATTTAAATATCTTAACATTAGCTGTTGCTGATAACTCAGTTCTATAAACATAATAAAGATTTGTTACAGTTATTATATTAAGTTGCAAAGCATATTTGGGGAAGTGAGAGGATGAAGAACTTATTTCAGAATATAGGACTTCTCTTCTTGAGCCTCAAAGATATTTTAAGGGTTTTTCATGTTAGGGATCGCTAGCAGAGAAGAAATTCAATTAATTTCTCAGGATTAAAGCCAAATTAATAATTTAATAAGGGAAATGAGGACATGACATAATTGCTGAAATGTTCATTTATGAATAGCTATCTCCAGTCTATCATTTAGAGAGATCATCCTCAAACACAAATCTGGTAGACAGAGACCAACGCCCTGAAATGCTGCTTCAATATCCTTAACAAGTATCCTATACTTCAAACGTGTTGAGCTTCTAATACCACCATCCAAATAGCTATTAACACCACGGACGGGTGTGGCCTGTTATAAGCACAATAAACGGGTGGAGATCCTATTATTGCGAGACGCGGCACTAATTTTCTCTACATTTGTCTTTATCTGAATGATTTCAATGATCAATTACCAATAACTGTCAATTCCCTTCTCCATTTTACAATTGATTAAAAACTGAGTTTCAAAGAGTCTAAATAACAAACCCCAAATAACACTTCATGTCTTCGCAAAGCCAGCTGACACTCCTTTTCTATGCCACCAGATCATGACATGCTTTTGTGTATGGTTTTTACCCCCAATGACATCTTTTTTCTTGTCTACCTGTCGAATTCGTATGATTTCCTTAAGATTTATTCCAAACATGTCACTCAGCTCAAGTGCTTTCTTCTTAGTAAAGTCCGACTGAATTAAATGCTTTATGCTCCTCTTTATCTATTAGAGACACATTACCTTTCCTAGTAGCTTCCACATATGTGAACCTCATGAAATAACAAGATTATAAAATCCTTCATAGACAAAATTGCCTATTACTTGTCTTCATTTCCATAACATCTAGCCCAGGCATGGCCCATCCATGCCAGTTGTACAATCAGAATTTTTAAATTGAAATGATTCTAGTCTATAATATCTGTGTATTAAAAGGTGAAAATCAGGAGGAAAAATTCTACACATGTATTTAAGAAATACTTTCAGTGTTACATGAGTGGGAGAGTACATGCAAACAAAAGTTAAGATATAGTAAATGACTATTGTAGATAAAGCATAGGCTAAATGGAGTATATGTCAGGTGCTTTAAAATTGAAAGGGAAAACTGTTGGAGATGGTTCTGAGATTCCCAATGCACTATGTCTGACGAACCCATGTCCTGTTGATGTAAGAACACAGATAAAGAATACCATAATATACTCTCTTCAATTGTAATATCTGACTCAAAATAGAGTCTTATTAACTTAAAATTATTCTTCTCTAGATGAGTTTTAGGAGCTGAATTTCATTACTCTGAAGTAATCTCTGATAAGTATGAAACCTCATGCACGTAAAAGCCCCTTGAAGTAAGGCAAATATTTTATTTCACATCTCTTCAAAATAGTGAGGATTTCGTGAGACCAAATGATTTGTATTCTCCTTAATACTGCTGCTACATTTTGAACTGGGGTATTATATAAGATTTTCAGCTCCCCCTCCTTTTATTGGTTTTTGAACAAAGAATGGGCCTTGTAACAGAAGCCTTAAAAAAAGTTTTAAGTGACAGGAACCCCCAAATACTTAGGTGCTAAAGTGAACTTCATTTTATTTAAATGATTAATGCTTTTATGCTATGTTGGAAAATTCATTTACTGAGCATGTTTGTCATGTTTTGTACGATATGCAGACATGTATGTCATAATGATTTCTTCGTTATAGAGCTCAAAAATCTATAAATTCAAATATATAAATAAAGGAATTATCATGTGTCCTTCAGGAATTATAAATAAAGAAATCTTTATGGGGTGGAGTCAAGATGGCGGACCAGGAGGATGTGGAATTCGTATCTCTGCACAACCAGGCACCGCTGGGGGACCATGGATACCTAAGGGAACAGAGGAACCCCCAGTGACCGGGTAGGATGTGGGGCATGCAGGGAAGTGAGGGGGGAGGTGAAGTGGAGGTGGGAGGGGACTGGCGCCCCTGAGGGGTGGCTGGGGGAGGGGAAGGGATCCCACACCTGGAGGGGGAAAGGGGGGGACCATTGGGAGGGCAGAGGATCAAAAGGGAGTGTGGCCAGGTTTCCCCTGCCCACTTGGGCCCCCAGGAGCCTGCTGAGATACAGGCCTGATCCTCTGCCCAACGAGGCCCCCTCCAGCCGCAGGGGTCCTGAGGGAGTGGGAGGGAGGGAAGGGGGAGCAAAAGTAAAGGCCGGACCTCTGGGATGGCACTTCTGAGGGGTGTCTGGGGGAGGGGGGTTCCTATACCCAGCGGGACCCACCCAGGGTTAGGGGTCCAGCGGTGATGGGGGAGACCTTGGGGGGGGGTGTGGAGGAATGGAAGGGAATGGGGCCAGCACTTTCCCTGCCCACTTAGGCACCGGGGAGCCTGTTGACCTCCCAGGCCTAATCCTCTGTCCTCTGAGCCTCCCTCCTGCCACGCAGAACCCAAGCCCCGCCCCTACACCCCCACCCAGGGCTGACCTCTACACTCGGAGACCCCCTCCAGTGCTGTGCCTAAACCCCACCCACACATGCTCACTCAGGGCCCTATCTCCAAACTCCGGAACTTCACACTCCATAGGCCCTCCTTTGGATGTGCTGCCTCTCCCCTTCCATGCGGGTCCTAAGCAGAGGCCCCACCCCACATGAACGTCAATCTGCCTAGGCCCCACCCCATGCTTGAATGTCCTCCTGCCTGCCCACGCCCCCGCCCGCCTAGGCCCCGCCCTACCCTAAACCCTGTCCCTGCCTAAGTTCCACCCCTGCCTAAACTCCACCCCCCAATAGCTAAGCCCCTTTTTTTCATTCTTTCTTTTTCTTTCTTTTTTCTTCTTTTAGGTTGGGGTTCTGTTTTACCTTCTTGTTGTTGATTCATTTATTTTTTTTTTCTAATAAATATTTTATTTTTCTAATTTTATTTTATTCTTTATACTTCATTATTGTTCTGCTCCTTTTGGCTTTTTCCGATTTTTAAAATTTTTTCACTTTTCTGTTGTGGTTTTGTTTTACCTTGTTGCAGTTGTTTCAATTATATTTGTATTTTTCCTAATGTATTTTTTATATTTCTAATTTTATTTCATCTTTTATTCTCTGTTATTGTACTGCTCCTTTTTTTCTTTTTGGCACGCCACGCAGCTTGTAGGACCTTGGTTCCCAGGCCAGAGGTTGGGCCCAAGCTCCTGTAGTGTGAGTGCTGAGTCCAAACCACTGGACTAACAGAGAACCTCAGACGCCAGGGAATATTAACCGAGGGAGGCTTCTCAGAGGTCCTCAACCTGGCACCAAGACCCGGCTCTACCCAACTGCCTGAAAACACCAGTGCTGGATGCCTCAGGCCAAACAAAGAGTAAGACAGGAATACAGCCCCACCCATCAAAAAACAAAAAAAAAGAAATGACAAAAAAATATGTTACAGATGAAGGAGCAAGGTAAAAACCTACAAGACCAAATAAATGAAGACCAAATAGGCAACCTACCTGAAAAAGAATTAAGAATAATGATAGTAAAGATGATCCAAAATCTAGGAAACAGAATGGAGAAAATACAAGAAACGTTTAACAAGGATCTAGAAGAACTAAAGAGCAAACAAACAATGATGAATAACACAATAACTGAAATTAAAAATACTCTAGGACTTCCCTGGTGGCGCAGTGGTTGAGAGTCCGCCTGCCGATGCAGAGGACACGGATTCGTGCCCCGGTCCGGGAAGATCCCACATGCCGTGGAGCGGCTGGGCCCGTGAGCCATGGCCGCTGAGCCTGCGTGTCTGGAGCCTGTGTTCCGCAACGGGAGAGGCCACAACAGTGAGAGGCCCATGTACTGGAAAAAAAAAAAAAAAAACTCTAGAAGGAATCAATAACAGAATAACAGAGAGAAGAACGGGTAAGTGAGCAGGAAGATAAAATGGTGGAAATAATTGTAGGGGAGCAGAATAAAGAATGAAGAGAATTGAGGACAGTCTCAGAGACCTCTGGGACAACATTCAGTGCACCAACATTTGAATTATAGGGATCCCAGAAGAAGAGAAAAAGAAAGGGTCTGAGAAAATATTTAAAGAGATTATAGTCGAAAACTTCCCTAACATGGAAGGAAATAGTCAAGTCTAGGAAGTGCAGAGAGTCCCATACAGGATAAACACAAAGAGAAACACATTGAGACACTATCAAAAATTAAATACAAATAAAGAATATTAAAAGCAGCAAGGGAGAAACAGCAAATGACATACAAGGGAATCCCCAAGCTGTTAAGATCTTTGAGCAGAAACTCTGCAAGCCAGAAGGGAGTGGCAGGACATATTTAAAGTGATGAAAGGGAAAAACCTACAACCAAGATTAGTCTACCCAGCAAGGATCTGATTCAGATTCCACGGAGAAATCAAAAGCTTTACAGACAAGAAAAAGCTACGAGAATTCAGCACCACCAAACCAGCTTTACAACAAATGCTAAAGGAACTTCTCTAAGCAGGAAACAAAAGAGAAGAGGAAGGCCCACAAAAGCAACACCAAATCAATTAAGAAAATTGTTATAGGAACATACATATCAATAATCACCTTGAATGTAAATGGATTAAATGCTCCAACCAAAAGACATAGACTGGCTGAATGGATACAAAAACAAGACCCATATATATGCTACAAGGGTCTACAAGAAACCCACTTCAGGCCTAGGGACACATACAGACTGAAAGTGAGGGGATGGAAAAAGATATTCCATGCAAATGGAAATCAAAAGAAAGCTGGAGTAGTAATTCTCATATCAGACAAAATAGATTTTAAAATAAAGACTATTACAAGAGACAAAGAAGGACAGTGCATAATGATCAAGGAATCAATCCAAGAAGAAGATATAACAATTGTAAGTATTTATGCACCCAACATAGGAGCACCTCAATACATAAGGCAGATGCTAACAGCCATACAAGGAGAAACCGACAGTAACACAAGAAGAATACACTTACTTCTCAAGTGCACATTGAATGTTCTCCAGAATAGATCACATCTTGGGTCACAAGACCCAAGATCACATCTTTGGGTCACAAATTAAGCCTGGAAAATTTAAGAAAATTGAAATCATATCAAGCATCTTTTCCAACCACAATGCTATGATATTAGAAATCAATTAGAGGAAAAATACTGTAAAAAACACAAATACATGGAGGCTAAACAGTGCACTGCTAAACAACCAAGAGATCACTGAAGAAATCTAAGAAGAAATAAAAAAATACCTAGAAACAAATGACAATGGAAACATGACAATCCAAAGCCTATGGGATGAAGCAAAATCAGTTCTAAGAGGGGAGTTCATAGAAATTCAGGCTCATGCAAGAAACAAGAAAAATCTCAAATAAACAATCTAACCTTACACCTAAAGCAACTAGAAAAAGAAGAACAAAGAAAACCCAGAGTTAGTAGAAGGAAAGAAATCATAAAGATCAGAGAAGAAATAAATGAAATAGAAATGAAGAAAACAATAGCAAAGATCAATGAAACTAAAAGCTGGTTCTTTGAGAAGATAAACAAAATTGATAAACCTTTAGCCAGACTCATCAAGGAAAAAAAGGGAGAGGATTCAACTCAATAAAATTAGAAATAAAAAAGGAGAGATTACAATAGACACTGCAGAAATACAAAAGATCATAAGAGCCTACTACAAGCAACTATATGCCAATAAAATGGACAACCTGGAAGAAATGGAAAAATTCTTTGAAAGCCACAATTTTCCAAGATTGAAGCAGGAAGAATTAGAAAATATAAACAGACCAATCACAGGTAATGAAATTGAAACTGTAATTTAAAAACTTCCAACAAACAAAAGTCCAGGACCAGGTGGCTTCACAGGTGAATCCTACTGAATATTTAGAGAAGAGTTAACACCTTTCCTTCTCAAACTTTTCCAAAAAATTGCAGAGGGAAGAACCCTCCCAAACTCGTTCTACAAGGCCACCATCACCCTGATACCAAAACCAGACAAAGATATCAGAAAATAAGAAAATTACAGACCAATATCACAGATGAACATAGATGCAAAAATCCTCAACAAAATACTAGCAAACAGAATCCAACAGCACATTAAAAGGATCATATACCATGATCAAGTGGAATTTATCCCAGGGGTGCAAGGATTCTTCAACATATGCAAATCAATCAGTGAGATAAACCACATTAACCAATTAAGGAATAAAAACCATATGATCACCTCAATAGATGTAGAAAAAGCTTTTGACAAAATTCAACACCTATTTATGATAAGAACTCTCCAGAAAGTGGGCATAGAGGGAACCTACCTCAACATAATAAAGGGCCTATATTACATACTCACAGCAAACATCATTCTCAATGGTGAAGAATTGAAAGCATTTTCTCTAAGATCAGGAACTAGACAAGGATGTCCACTCTCACCACTGTTATTCAACATAGTATTGGAAGTCCTAGCCACAGCAATCAGAGAGGAAAAAGAAATAAAAGGAATACAAATTGGAAAAGAAAAAGTAAAACTGTCACTGTTTGCCAATGACACGATACTATACATAGAAAATCCTAAAGATGCCACCAGAAGACTACTAGAACTAATCAATGAATTTGGTAAGGTTGCAGGATACAAAATTAATGAACAGGAATCTCCTGCATTCCTATACATTAGCAACAGAACAGAAAGAGAAATTAAGGAAACGATCCCATTTACCACTGCAACAAAAAGAATAAAAACTTAGGAATAAACCTACCTAAGGAGGCAAAAGACCTGTACTCAGAAAACTATAAAACACTGATTAAAGAAATCAAAGATAACATAAACAGATGGAGAGATATACCATGCCCCTGGACTGGAAGAATCGATATTGTGAAAATGACTATACTATCCCAAGCAATCCACAGGTTGAATGCAATCCCTATCAAATTACCAATGGCATTTTTCACAGAACTAGAACAAGAAATTTTACAGTTTGTATGTAAACACACAAGACTCCGAATAGCCAAAACAATCTTAAGAAAGAAAAACTGAGCTGGAGGAATCAGGCTCTCTGACTTCAGACTGTACTACAAAGCTACAGTAATCAAGACAGTATGGTACTGGCACAAAAACAGAAATATAGATCAATGAAACAGGAGAGAAAGCCCAGAGATAAACCCACACACATATTGTCACCTAATCTTTGATAAAGGAAGCAAGAATATACAGTGGAGAAAAGACAGCCTCTTCAATAAGTGGTGCTGAGTGGGCTTCCCTGGTGGCACAGTGATTGAGAGTCCGCCTGCTGATGCAGGGGACGTGGGTTCGTGCCCTGGTCTGGGAAGATCCCACATGCCATGGAGCAGCTAGGCCCATGAGCCATGGCCACTGAGCCTGCACGTCTGGAGCCTGTGCTCTGCAACGGGAGAGGCCACAACAGTGAGAGGCCCGCGTACTGCAAAAAAAAAAAAAAGTGGTGCTGGGAAAACTGGACAGCTACATGTAAAAGAATGAAATTAGAACACTCCCTAACACCATACACTAAGCGCAAAATAGATTAAAGACCTAAATGTAAGGCCAGCCACTATAAAACTCTTAGAGGAAAACATAGGCAGAACACTCTATGACATAAATCACAGCAAGATCCTTTTTGACCCACCTCCTAGAGTAAGGGAAAATAAAAACAAAAATAAACAAATGGGACCTAACGAAACTTAAGGAAATCATAAACAAGATGAAAAGACAACCCTCAGAATGGCAGAAAATATTTGCAAATGAAGCAACTGACAAAGGATTAATCTCCAAAACATACAAGCTCATGCAGCTCAATATCACATAAACAAACAACCCAATCCAAAAATGGGCAGAAGACCTAAATAGACATTTCTCCAAAGAAGGTATACAGATGGCCAACAAACGCATGAAAAGATACTCAACATTACTAATCATTAGAGAAATGCAAATCAAAACCACAATGAGGTATCACCTCACACAAGTCAGTATGGCCATCATCAAAAAATCTACAAACAATAAATGCTGGAGAGGGTGTGGAGAAAGGGGAACCCTCCTGCACTGTTGGTGAGAATGTAAATTGATACAGCCACTATGGAGAACTGTATGGTGTTTCCTTAAAAAACTAAAAATAGGACTACCACATGACCCAGCAATCCCACTACTGGGCATATACCCTGAGAAAACCATAATTCAAAAAGAGACATGTTCCACAACGTTCACTGCAGCTCTATTTACAATAGCCAGGACATGGAAGCAACCTAAGTGTCCATTGACATATCACTGGATAAAGGAGATGTGGCACATATATACAATGGAATATTACTCAGCCATAAAAAGAAATTGTGTTATTTGTAGTGTGGTGGATGGACCTAGAGACTATCATACAGAGTGAAGTAAGTCAGAAAGAGGAAAACAAATACCGTATGCTAACGCATATTTATGGCATCTAAAAAAAAATGGTTCTAATGAACCCAGGGGCAGGACAGGAATAAAGACGCAGACCACAGACATAGAGAATGGGCTTGAGGACACGGGAAAGGGGAAGGGTAAGCTGGGACTATGTGAGAGAGTAGGATTGACATGTATACACTATCAACTGTAAAGTAAATAGCTAGTGGGAAGCAGCGGCATAGCACAGGGAGATCAGCTCGGTGCTTTGTGTCCACCTAGAGGGGTGGAATAGGGAGGGTGGGAGGGAGACGCAAGAGGGAGGGGATATGGGGATATATGTATACTTATAGCTGATTCACTTTGTTGTACAGCAGAAACTAACACACCATTGTAAAGCATTTATACTTCAATAAAGGTGTGAAAAAAACCCTCATGTTTTAAATACCATGGAAAATATTTATTTAAAATTAACTAATTACTGACTGAGAAATTTTTAGGCCAGAATTCTGCTAATTATTAATTTCCTTTGCTCATATTTATAGGGAATTTAAAACAATATTGTCAAATTTTCCTCATGGTTTTAGAGAACTTTTTAATTTTAAATGGGAAAAATAATGATTCTCAATGAGCAAAGAGGAAAAATAAGGTTTAATTTAACATAGAGAATATAAATGCAAGACAACTTGAACAATAGGAAAGGGTTTCTATTCAAAATATTGGTGAGCTTTAATTCCTTATGAGGTCAAAGCCCAAAGAAACAAGCTTAAGTTCTCTCATGAGATTTGAGGCAAAAATTTCTAATAATTGTGGCATATAGTGTGATAAAGGCAAAAGAAAATGAAATAATAGAATTTATACAGAAATTTTCCTGAAGTAGGGTGTACTCAAAATTTTCAGCCCTCAAATACTAATTGATCCACTTTCGTCATGTAGCTGAGGTCTGGAGTTGGGAAGGAAACAACACAGATTACAAATTTCAAATTATTTTATCAATCACATAACATATTTCTCTTCAATTTCACATGCCAGCCACTATGTTAGGTTTTGGAACATAAAACTTTCAAAACTTCCATCAGAGAATTTATGATCCCCCAATACAGAAAAACAGGTAAGTGAATATTCTATAATAACACATGCTGCAATACTGGTAATGACACCATGGATGCGATGGCTGGGAAGATTACATGGGATATTAAGAGAGGGTCAGGAAACAGTGCACAGAAAAAGTGATCACTTAAATTTAGGATGACATACAATGCACCTTCCTATCTACAGCTTCCACATGCTCGGATATGGAGGGACGATTGTGACAAAGACAAGGGCAAGCAGAAATTCGGAGGAGAGGTAGGGATAGAGGCCAAGATGTAGAAAAGCTTGTCACATTCTGGAAGCAGCAAATTGTTCTAGAACAGTATAAGGGGTGAGTGCTTTTCCTAGAAGGGCCTTCATGTAATGCTAAGAAGTTTGCATTTTATCATGAACCAATGGTTTGTCACTAAAGAAGGCAAGTAGCCTGAGTCTTATAAAAGCACTCTGACACAAAGTGGAAAGAGACCAGAGGCAAAGAGACATATACGCAGCTATGTAATAACTCTGATAATAAAGAATGAAAGCCTTAGTTAAATGCAGTTAGAAATGAAGAAAAGGAAGACATTGTTTGGATGTACATTTGTATCTATATGCATATGTGCAAACACACACACAAACACACACACCTCTGCCAGGTAGAACCCTGGTAGATAAAACTAAAGCATAATAATGCTTTCCTCAATTAAAATTCACACCCATCTGAAAATAATAACAAAACAAACATTAAAGTAAGTAGATGTTTCTTATGAAATCATATACCCTCTTCACTATATCCAGCTACAGAAGTAAATTCATAAATACCTCAGATTGTTTCAGTATTGTTCTATTCTCATTAGTCTTTCCAAAGGGCAGAGACATATCGATCTCATTTCTTTATGAAATTTAGAGTAAAATCTTGCATATACGTACGTTGCTTCCACATGTATAATAAAACTGGCGCTAGGAAGCCTCCGGTGAAAGAACAGAAGCTTGAGTCACTTTGGGGCCATATTAGGGACCTGATGTGATGCTGTAGTGTCTGGGAGCAGATAGCAGTTAGGTGTCAGTACCCGTAGGTAACTGGCAGACCCCTGTGAGGGACTGTGTTGAGAGGTGACATGCCTACTGGACCAGCAGTAGAAATGGATGAAAACAATTGTGAGACTTGCTGGTTCCGTGACAGCACCCACAGGCTGTGAATGGGCTTGTGACCACCCATGGGGGTCCCATGATTATTTGGCGAATGGGGGCATGTGTCAGTGGGGGTGGGAAGGTGGCAGCTGGAGGGGGATGCAGTCTGCCAGGGCTGCAACTTTGAGTGACACTTTATGCATTGGAAACTGCTTAGCCTGTAGAAATTTGTCTTATTTCTATACTAAGAAAGACATTCTCTCTGTTCTTTTAGTTTTTATCTTTATAATCTTTTTCAGAGATCATATTGTATCTACTCTAGTTTGGAAGTCATACAGTGGCTTTGGTCCAAAACCAATAAAATTTTTACTTGCCTAAGAATTGTTAAACACTGGAATAGATCACTGAGAAACCCTGGATAGACTCTTTGAAGCGGACCTTTTAATTATCTCTGGATCTTTTGTCAAAATTAAGTGGGGTCATGGGCATTCCTATTTGAAAGCAAGGGAATGGACTAAATGTCCTCTTTAATTTACTCTTTAACTTATTTAATGTAAAGTTGTATAATGCCAAATCAGCCTTAAATTTCATGGAAATAAATAATTCCTTTTAATCAGTAGTCTTGGATTTTGACCTTGACTCAGGCTGTTAAAGAGAGTCAAGATTTTGGCAGATAGATGCACATTGTTGTATTATTGGTGGTTTCTCTGTTCAAGTTCATTGTCATTATGTTGGCTGATCACTTGCTGAGGAACTGACAGCAAGTACAGATGTGCCGTTTCATCAAACTGTTGCTAGCTATTTGAAAGGTGGATTTTGTCAGACCCCAATTTGCTTGTGTTTTTAATAAACCATTCTCAAAAATTCCATTTTATGTGAACAAGGATATGACTCAGAAAAAAAAGAAGAAAAGCAATTTAACATTATACTTTTTAAAAAAGTGCTAGGCTTGCCATTGTGAAAAGGATATGAGGAGTGCTTGGAGGTGACATAAGGCCAGTGTGCTGGTTCCATGAATTTGAAGGTGAACTTTGTTGAATTGTCAGCATGAAGTATCTGTCATGAAATAGGCCTACTTGCAGGATTTCTATGTAGTCTAAAGTTGGAGAAAAGGTCTGAAATTAACTTAACAGATGGAAGCAGCCTAAAGTAATTAAGCACTGAGAATTCAATCCTTCTTTACTTAGCTGCACAGAATGTTAAATCAGGTGTTTTACCAAAGAGATGAGGCAAAGAGAGAAATGCATTCTTGCTCACAATAATCTATATATTTAATATATTCAAAGTGCTCCTGAACCGGTATGTGGACCCTGTATGTTACTTTGGTAAGAGTAATTTTATTTTAGATCGTTTGAATCCTGCGAAATATGCCTGCGGGGAAGTTTGAGTTCTAAAAGCAATTATTCTGTTATTATTTGTTCTCAGTATCTCGAATTTTAGTTCAAATATAAAGAATGCTTCTCTAGTTAGATCCATTTAGTCAATTCAACTGTCAGATAATAAAGGACATGGAAAGAAATAGGCTCGTCATTATTCAAACGGGTGGTCCTGAATAAAATATTCTATCTACACTATTGTTTGGGAACTGAACTTTCTCTGTGATTTTAAAATCCTACATTTGTAATCATAAACACTATAGTTTTGGCTAAGGAAGGAGTTACACACCCAGAATATCTAATCTAATTTATTGAATTAAAATTATATAACATTTGATTGTAACAGACATAGCCTTTGTGTTGCATTATTACTGATAATTAAAACACTTTAAGTAGCATCAACTTCTAATAAAAATTTATTTAAACAATTAGAACAACAAAATAAAGTAGTATTTGATTATAACCCAAAGTATAAAAATACTTACCCATGGGCTTCCCTGTTGGCGCAGTGGTTGAGAGTCCGCCTGCAGATGCAGGGGACGCGGGTTCGTGCCCTGGTCCGGGAGGATCCCACATGCCGCGGAGCGGCTGGGCCCGTGAGCCATGGCCGCTGAGCCTGCACATCTGGAGCCTGTGCTCCGCAACAGGAGAGGCCACAACAGTGAGAGGCCCGCGTACCGAAAAAAAAAAAAAAAAAAATCCACGAGTCCATATTGATATAAATAAGTGGAGGGAGGGTATGAATCTCTCATGCAGAAGAATTGCAAATAATTTCTATCTATATAAATAACATATTAATACCCTGACCTTGAGGAGGGGAAGCATAACTCCCTACTTCTTAAATGATGACTGCACATAGCAACTTCCTTCCAAGGAGACAGTATGGTAGGACTGGGAGAGAGTAACTCCACGGGAGAATCTGACCAATACTTCCTCAGCCAGGTAACCAAGGTCAAGTCATGTGGATAGTGTGTACCCTTGATATGACATGATAAAAATGGCATGTTACCTATGTGGTCTTCTTCCCCAAACAGATAATCCTGGTCCAATCATGAGAAAACAACAGAGAATTTCCAATAAAAAGACCTACTACAAAATACCTGACCTGTAATCCTAACTGTCAAAATCTTCAAAAACAAGAGAAGTCAGACAGACTGTCACAGCCAAGAGGAGCCGAAGAAGACATGATGACTAAGTGCAATATGGGATCCTGAATAAGATCCTGCCACAGAAAAAGGACATTAGGTAAAAATTAAGGAAATCTGAATAATGGACTTTGGATAGTAGTAGCGTGTCAATGTTGGTTCATTAATTGTAACAAACATCCCACAATAATAGAAGATGTTAATAATAGGGAAACTGGGTGCTGGATGTATGTACTATCTACTCAGTTTTTCTGTGAATCTAAAACTGTTCTAAAAAGTAAAGACGGGCTTCCCTGGTGGCGCAGTGGTTGAGAGTCCGCCGGCCGATGCAGGGGACACGGGTTCGTGACCCGGATCCCACAGGCCGCGGAGCAGCTGGGCCCGTGAGCCATGGCCGCTGAGCCTGCGCGTCCGGAGCCTGTGCTTCGCGACGGGAGAGGCCACAGCAGTGAGAGGCCCGCGTACCGCAAAAAAAAAAAAAAAAAAGTAAAGACAATTTAATGTTTTAAAACATTATATATAAAGTACATATATATGTATTTTATATATATAATTTTAAAAATTCATTTGAAATCACAATGTAGTATTATGACCAATAAGATTTCTACAGAAAAAAGTAATAATTCTCGAACCAAAACTTTTAGTGACATGTTTTTTTCTTCTTCAGTTGACAACAATTGTGAACTTCTTGATTTTGAGGGGATTCAAACACTAATTTAAATGCATAAATTACAAATGAAGAGTTAATTTTCTCTGACAATTTGCTAAGAAACATCCCTCAGATTCTCAGATTTTTGTGTTCGGTGCTTCTTGCTCAACTTAAGTATTTGTTAAAGGCAGAAGCATTTATCTTCAAGGTATTTTTGAGCTTTCTCACAGGTCTGTCCTGAATATTTTCAGCTTTTACAGCCTTCGAGAGGTGAAGGAGTGTGTATAGATTTACTTTCAGGGAGGGTTTGTCAGTTGCAATATGCTATTGTTTCACTGCATCAGCATTATTCCCTCTTCAGGATTCTTACAGCACTTTGTTTCCCAATCATATTTCAGAAGTAATCATTGTGAAGTTTTCCTAAACACTCAACCTTTTCCACTTCCTTCTTTGCACCTGTGGTCGGCAGAAAAATGGTGCTCACCAAAGTCGTCCATGTCCTAATCTCCAAAAGCTAGGAATATGTTAGGCTACATGGAAAAAGAAAATTAAGTTTGCAGATGGAGGTAAGTTGCTAAATCCAACCTTAAGGTAAGGATATTATCCTATATTATCCAATCACACCGAACATAATCACAAAGGCCCTTAAATGTGGAAGAGGGGGCAAAAGAGGAGAGTCAAAGGGAGATGTGACTGAGGGAGCAAAGTCGGAGGGATGCAACTTCGCTGGCTTTGAAGAGAAGGAGCAGGGTCATAAGGCAAGGAAGGCAGCAAACCTCTGGAAGCTGGTAAAGGAAAGGAAGGGACTCTCACCTTGAACCTATGGAAAAGATACCCTACTGATATCTTGATTTTAACACAGTGAGATCCATTTTGGATTTCTAAGCTACAGAACTGATGAATAATAACTTTGTGTTGCTTTAAGACACTAAGTTTGTAGTAATTTGTTATGGTGGCCATAGAAAACCAGTACAGTGCCCCCAGTATATGTTATGCTGGGCAAACCTTTAATATAGCATTCCTCCATGCTATAGTGCCCTTGTTTGTTCATTCATGTTTTCCCAGAGGATTGTAAATCCCATCAGCCCAGGAAGCAATATTATACTTAGGTGGCATTTTGGTGCTAAGTAAATAATTACTGATCAAGTGAAAAATGTTCTTGTAACACATAAGACAAATACCTTAAACTTAGAGACGGAAGAGACTCTTAGCTTCTCTGATTTTCAGTTTCCTCATTTATAAACATTAAAATTGTGTTCTTCATGGTTATTAATTTGAATATTAGAGTGAAATTGAATATTAACATGAAGGCATTATGCAGATATAAAGTTTTATCATTTATATGGCAGTTAGGTGTCTGCTTGTCACTGCCCTTTTCCCAAGTCTGGTAAACACTTAATAGTAGAGTTCTACTTCATTCATCCTCTCTTCTGCAGCATGTATCCTATAGATTTTCTATTTATTGTTCAAAAATAGGTTTTTAATTGTCAGCTTAATTAAATAAAGTTGAGTTTAAGCAAAGAAAGTGTAATGAATTAAGGAGAGGATAAATGTTTTATTATCTTAAATGCTACGTCTTTCCTTCCCTTCTCTGAGTTTATTCTAAGAATGTGGTTCCTTCTTGCTTTAAGGGTCTACAATAACATTCACAGTGCCTTCTAAAAGATGGGTAAGTGCTAGATGGTGACGATGATATAATGATAGAAATATATGATTTATCCAACTTCTACAGTAAGAAAATATGTTTGTGCTTGAGTGATCCGTATCCACAGTCTCCACTTATAAGCTACATGGTCTAATGCTCCATTTCTATAACCGTATTTTAGCCAAGTTTTTGTCAAGCATCCTTCAGTCTGGGTTATGGCAGCAAAAGGCAAAGTTCCAAAGCAAATATGCAAAATGTTCAAGATGGGGGACCTTATATGAGTACCCCCAGCGTCTCTATCTTAATTCCTTCCCTTTACCATGAAAACTTTATCTTTCATCAAGGTGTCTAGAATTCTCCTCTTCTCACTGACTTCCTGAGCAAAGAAAAATGTCACTCTTTTAAGCCTACCAGTTTACTTGCAGTTTCAGGTTTTCAATTAACTCTGGGATGAAAGAATCTGGCTGTGTTGGAAAGAATTTCAGCCATCATTGAGCAAATTAGGAAGGCAGATTTTGGAAACAGGGATCTAATTTTCTAAAATCTCATCACCTAGGCAGCAGCATAATCTGCGCCCTTCTGAGACCAGCTCTGCTGTTCCTATTACTCGGCGTATCAGTTTCAGAGCTTGAAATGTCCTTGATCCTGGGAAAATAAACAAAGTTCCTATGTATCATGTCTCTGCAAAAAATGAAGTTTATAATGAGATTCCTTCTTAGAGTACTTCAGTATCAGTGTTACTGTAAGATTTAATCAGTATATTTTTAAAGCGTGTGGAGATCATTTAAGGATGACAGTTAACCAATGGAAAAGGTTTTCTGTTACCTGCCATCTTCTATCATATTACACACTAGAAAAATCTACCTTTTGGTATTTGAAGGAATGAAATATGTGTGTGGGGTGGGAGTTCCTGAATGTTTTATGATGGAATAATGCAGATATAGGAAATTAATTCATGAATGCAAGCAGTTTTACAATGCAGGTCATAAAAACTATATTTGATGAACAGTACTTGTTCAGAATTAATGTTCACATTTTCTCAAATTTGTGTCTATCATTTAGATTGAAGTGATTTCACTCTAGATTTGCCGGTTCACTTAAACTCATGATTCTCTCCTATAATGTTTTGTCATTTTTCAAATTTTCAGTTTCTCTACTGCTTTTTGGCAGCAATAATTCACTGCCTAGGAAAAGTGCTGGAATATATTATAAGCAAAATCTTCATATTACTTAAGAATTTCCTTGGTAATTTTCAATTGCCTAGACTCACTAATACAAACTCCATATTTTGGATCATTTCTAAATTTAACTGTTAAATTAGAAGTTATACCTATTTGTTATTAATTACATCTTCCAGTACATGAAAACCAATCTATAGGCTATTTAGAGTAAACTTGCTAAAACTGTTTCCAAAAGCTAAATTAGTCATTTACAGTCTTGAGACTGGAAAAAGAGAAGAAATCTGAGTTGTTTAAAGCTAGTTATGTCCAAATGTTTCACTGATTACTGTTGGTGAATGTAATCAAACACTCCATCATCATTTTAGGACACAGACAAATAGAACATTTTACCCTGCTTGACTTTAGTAGCTACCATATTTTCCTACTGAGTTTTGATGATAGAGTCAATTTTTGTCCAATTAGTTGCCATAACAAGTTCCAATTATCAGTTGAGTACCTAGGGTCTCTCTTTTAATTCCTTAGTTTCGGGGTGCACAAGTGCTCAATGATCACATAGCCAGAAGAAAAGACTCCTCAGTATGTACCTTAAATACATTCTTACCTAAATAGCATCTCACCAGTTGTGCTGAAACCCAGAAATATAAATTGTACACTTCAAAGGGGGATTCCAGACCTCTTTGTAATTCTTGCATAGATGGTTTCTGCAAATATCATCAGTCAACCAAAGAGGATAGAAGACCTAAGAAAAGAGTTGCAGATTAGGAAAGACTAAATGACAAAGTTGTTGCTCATCTGACAGTTCCTTCTCAAACCCAAAACCCAGAAAAGGGGCTTCAGTGGGATGAGCTAGCTCTTTCATATTTATTTTCCACAGTGAGAGAGTGTTCGTTCAATTCATGCCTGAGAAGCAAACATGCAAGAAGCTGGCTTTCTAACTTGTGGTGGCAGGAAAAGGAGGGATGTTACAGTTAGGCCCTTTCTGACTGTGAGGTCAAAGGTCATGAGAGCGCTTCCCACGGAAGAGAGAAAATCAGTGTGGAGTTGCCATAGATCCCGTCTAGGATGGCATCCTGGAGACCAGTGGGAGCTACAGTAAGAAGGAGAGAGAGAAGGAAGAAGAGGAGAAGGTGAAGGAGAGGTGGTGCAAAAACACACTGCCAGGTTCTCAGAGCCCCTAAGTAGAGCAGTGATGAGAAGCAGTGTGCTGGTCACCATGTAACCCCAGTACATTGGCTCAGCAGGGAAAGTGGAAGCTCCTTACAAGACCAGAGCATGCAAATGTGCCTCTCTCATTCTCCTTAGAGCCTGAAATCTGAAGGGTCCACAAATCAGAGTCAGCAAGGCAGAGTGCAAACCTAGGCGGAGAAGGAGGGAAGCTGACCACCTCAGCCCCTTTTCAAGACTGGCTTCCAGCAGGCCGGAGCTGGCATGGGGTTCCCTTCGAATGCAATTCGAAGATTTACTCATAACTGGAATCAGAGATATTACTTATCTGACTAGATAGAAATAACTGAAGCTCCTTTTATCATCTGAAAATAGCCAGAGGAATCATGGGCAACTATTTTATTAAACAGCAGGAAAGGGCTAGCCTCTATCACGGATCGCTGTGGACCCTGCAGAGGGGAGGTAAAATACAGTGACTTTTAAAGTCAATCCTATGAGGCCTCTCTTTAAACCTACAGAGCACATTCAGGGGTAAAAATGAATGGATAAGTGAAGCAAATTGAATGAATGAATGAATGAATGAGCAAATAAAACAAACAAAACCAAATGATAAGCACTTTTTCTGCCTGCACTTTCCTCTACTGCTATAGTCTCCTAGCTCCTTATATTAGCCTTTCAATTATAGCCCAGTTTTCTGAAAATATTACTTTACATGTCTTTCTATTGGACGTTCCTTGAAGCTGCGAAACGTTTCCTGCTAATTTTTAAAAAATTATTTGGGTCTCTATAGTATCAAATTATGTATTTTGAGGAAATGTGATAATCAGAATTTCTATAACTTAATGGCTTTTCATATATTCAGCCTCAGTTTTATTTATATATTTGTCATGGCACTGTCATCTGTGCTTTTAATGTTTCTTTATTATGAGACATATAAACCATTTAAAGCCATAGATGAAATTTAAGTGACACTAAATTCTGTGAGAAATACTATTTTCAAAATTATTATTACACTAAAAATCATTTGAATCAATCATTTAATTCAAATAAAATCATTTAAATTTTATATTATTTAAGTTTATATTTACTTTATATTACTATATATATAAAGTGTATCCTCATAGATTCATTAATTTCTAGCTAAATTAAAGGTGTCATCTACATGCAAATAAATAGAATATATATGAAATAAATAAAAATTATAGATGTATTATTCAGATAATTCTGGGAAGTCTGTCATATGCTGTAAACATTTTCCATTGGCGTTGTCAGTTTACTTTCATTTTCTTGATGGAATACTTTTTAATGTTATTAAATCAATATTGCATATTTTCAAATGACTGAACACTCTAATACGTATGTATAGAAAATGCCTATCATCGAGATTATCTTAAAGCAGAATGATTTTCCAGTTGCTTTCTCCGTGTAAGGGTTTTTAAAATATGGTTTTCACTAACTCATTATTGGCTTACTAAAACAAATTATTTTAGCAATCTAACTCAACATCATCAAAGATATGTATGTATGTTTACACAAAATGTTGCTTATTCACTTTTTAAAAATACATAGCGGTTTTGCAATGTCGAAATGAAGTACTGTATTTTCGAATCTTTTTTTATTTTTATATTTATATTTTTTTGGGTGTTACGTGGGCCTCTCACTGTTGTGGCCTCTCCCGTTGCGGAGCACAGGCTCTGGACGCGCAGGCTCAGCGGCCATGGCTCACAGGCCCAGCCGCTCCACTGCATGTGGGATCTTCCCGGACCGGGGCACAAACCCGTGTACCCTGCATCTGCAGGCGGACTCTCAACCACTGCGCCACCAGGGAAGCCCTCGAATCTTTTATTTTTAATCATCACAACAGCATAAACATTAGGCATGGCTATTTTATTTCAACAATAGTAATCATAATAATTTTGGTAAACATCAAGATACATAAATATATTTTAGTTTCCATATGCATTTCTACCACACACTTCAAATTTGTTAATACTTTTAAATTAAGGATTATTAACATTTATGCTTTGGATTTGGGAATTATAAGGCAAGATGATGCTGGTATAATTGTATGAGAAATAAAGGCTAAATTGTTTACAATTTAATGAAATTGTATTAAATTTAAATTTAATGAATTTAATTCCATGAAATAACAGAAAAGCTACACAATATCAAAATATATAGAATGTATTCTCAATATAAACAATAAAGCAAACAATCAGAAAGTCAGAAATTGTGAATAATTCCTAAAATATAGAAAGCATAAAGGATCAGGTATAAACACAACCAGAATAAAAACAAACCAAACTATATGCAGTGGAAACATATTGCAGAAAAAGAAGCACTTCTAATACACACACACATATATATATATATGTGACATAAGGGGCTGTAGGACATTGTCATTTATGCTTTTAAGGTTTCTTTATTATGGGACATATAAAGTATTTCAAGTCATAGATGAAATTTGACACTAAATTGTGTGAGCAAATTAACTGGGGAGAAATATCCTCCCCTTATGCTGAATATGAACATCAGTGATGCTTACCCCACACTCTGCCTCCATTCACATCGTCAAAGGCAGTGCTGGGGCTCCAGGGAAGTCTATTCCCTAGACATCAATTCATTATCCAAGTGTCATCGCTTCTAGGCACTTCAGTACACAGAGTTAGGAAATATATGCATGTATACTAACCCATGAACATACAGGTCTGTCTATGTATGTAAGTACGTATGTAAGTATGTGTTTATGTATGTGTCTATGTATCTGTGTATGTATGTATGTATCATGAGTTTGTACTGATACCTCTGATTTTAGTGCAGCACCACAGAGTTCTTTTTGGTCTTCCCTCTTTGCTTATTTGTAACTTCTTTCTCTCACAGAGAAATTATATTTTCAGTCCTCATATACACATAAAATAGATTACTAACTAGATTACAGCATTTATGTACAGCTTTTGTTTTTAGACTTACAGTGTCTAGTCAAGGTACCATTTAAAAAATTTCCTAGGTTAGTTCTTTTCTTGCCTACCACTTTCAGCATGTTTATGTTATAAATTTGTAATAGAGTTAGATTTACTTGTTAGTGTTTGTATTCCTTTTATGGGATTCTGCCAAATTCTACTTGGTTTCCATTTTTTTTTTCATTTTTATTTATATGTATTTTAACTTAAATGCTCTTTCCCTCTCATGCTCACATTGTCTCACACACAAGGTCTACATTGTCATTATGAAAAGACTGCAGTACAGGTTTTTTATTCAAGTTAATCATCCAAGCAAGATTGACCTGGGTTTTACAAAGAGGGAAAATGATGTGTTAGGCTGTCTGGTTAACATGCCATGTAGATACTGAACAAGGACCATGATTGAAAAGTGTATAGAATATTTAAAATAAAGTTGACTGACAATAGTGATCATCAATCATTAGAAGGTAACTAAGAGAAACAACAGGTGCATAGATCAATATTTTACCTTGGCTTGTAAATCTTTCTTGTATAATGGATACTTGGTTCCTATACAATGTCCTTTGTTTTCAAATAATGTATCCTTCTGCTATGAACTGCATTTTTGTGTCCTCCCCAAAATTCATATGTTGAAATCATAACCTCCAATTTGATGGCATTTGGGGGTGGAGGCTTTGAGAGGTAATCAGGTCATGAGGGTGGAGCCCTCATTATAGGATTAGTACCCTTAGAAGAAGAGACAGAGAGAGCTTGCTTTCTCTCTCTACTCTCCACTGTATGAAGTTACAATGAGAAGATGGTCATCAGTAAACCAGGAAGACAGCACTCGCCAAGAACCCACCCATGCTGGGACCCTTGGACTTCTAGAACTGTGAGAAATAAAAGTTTGCTGTGTAAGGCACCAAGTCTAGAGTATTTTTGTTATAACGATCTGAACTGGCTTGGATACTTCCTCTAATTTTCCCACTGAAGATCATTATTGAGAAATCCAATCATGCAGCCAGGCCCTGAAGAAGTGCTAGAGACAAGAAACACACAAAATCGACGGCTTAGATTCTAGACCAACTGCTTTGGAAGACAGGTTGTTTGGAATTATATTGGTAGAGAATTATAGAGTGCAAAATACATTTGGCATGGTACAGAGAGATGAGGTCTGTCAGTCAGCAATGAAATAGTAAAGAGGAGAGTGTGAAAACAACTTAAAGGATATTTTGATAGAGCTAATCCCAGAAACTTCAGGCTGCATAGGAGTCAAACTTAACCAGCCTGATGGAAGCTTTTTAAGATATTACTGTCATGACCAGTAAGAGAAATTCAAGTGATGAAGCCATACTTCGATTTTTCTAACATGAATTTAACTGTGTTCCACGTCAGAGAGTTTAACTGATAAGGTGAGGTGCCACGGAATAGGTATGGATGTGAAATAGGTAGAAAAATGGACTCCTAACCTAGTGACAAGAAGTTCAAAACAGGTATGATGCTTTCTTTACTCTCAGAAATGATTGGAAGTTTTTACCGGGAAAGAACAGCCTTAGATTTTTTTTCTGTGTGTCATTTTTATGTAAGTCTTGTTGGGAAAGTTTGTCCAAATGTGATAAAGCTTGTAAATCAACTATAGGAGTATCAGTAGAAATTTAAAAAAACAAACAAACATGATAAAGCTAGAGAGTAATTTAGCAATTATTTCAGTTTTGATATTTGAGGGCATTTTTTCGTATAGAATTCTTCATCACAACTGTGTTCAAGGTGACAGCCCTCCATTAATTTTGATGCCCAGAAGAATTATTAAGAGATCACAATTTACTTTCATGAGTAATTTTATCTGAAGTTAGGAAAGCAATCTAAATATCAGATTATATGTAATTGAAGAGGTACCTATCATATGCAATTATAGAGAGCTATTTGCTAAATCTCACTGTAGCGTGCTATGAGAGTAGGAAATTTCCTTTTCTCCTGCACCTACAAGAGTACCGGGCCTAGAATAGGCACACAGACTAAAATATTTGTTGAAAACAAATACATGAATTTTACATATTGTTTACAAAATAATATCTTTTTTATTCCCCACCTGTTCCTCTCTATCTCTCCATTCCCCAAAAGAATAAATCATCGATGGTATTATCAACTAAAAGTTGAAATTGGAAACCAAAATATACACTTTCAATGTCCAGAAGAAAAAAAAAAAACCATATAGATTTAAAAGTAAATACTTGCTCTTCTCATAGTGAAACAGAGGGAGAAGTCTTGGTCAACCAAACGTTCCAGGCTCCATCCCCCAAAAGGAAGGGAGGCATGTCTAGGCTAGGAGAGAACTTGAGCAGCCCATTTTCATCTACAAACTTTCGGATACTCACCTGTGACTTATGTTACTATGTATGACTTGTCTCTCTTCTTTGGGGAACTTTTTGAGAGTGAGAATCAAGAATTGCATAATTTAGGGGTTACATATAAAATTTTGGAATTAATTCTTCGGAAATTAACTAACTGAGTTAATTGTCCTTTTACAGATAAGAGTTTTTGTATGTACATAGCACATTTTCTTTATCCATTCATCTGTTGGTGGACGTTTAGGTTGCTTCCATATCTTAGCTATTATGAATAATGTTGCAATGAACATGGGAATACAGATATTTCTTTGAGATCCTGATTTCAATTCTTTTGTATATATACTCAGGAGTGGGATTGCTAGATCATGTGGTCATTCCATTTTTACTTTTCTGAGCAAATTCCATACTGTTTTTATAGTGTTTATACCATTTTGTTTTCCCACTAACCCTGTATAGAGTTCCAGTTTCTTCACACCCTCGCCAATACTTATATTTTTGCTTTCTTTCTTTTTTTGTTTTTTGATAATAGCCATCCTAATGGTGTGAAGTGATATCTCATTGTGGTTTTGATGGGCATTTCCCTGATGATTAGTGATGTTGAGCGTCTTTTCACATACCTGTTGGCTATCTGCATGTTTTCTTTGGAGAAATTTCCATTCCAGTCCTTTGCCTATTTTATTTATTTATTTATTTATTGCTATTGATTTGTAGAAGTTTCTTATATATTTTGGATATTGACCCCTTGTCAGATATATGATTCACAAATTTTTTTTTTCCCATTCCCTGGGTTGCTTTTCACTGTGTTGAATTTTTCCTTTGATGTGTGGAAGCTTTTTAGTTTGATGTGGTCCCACGTGTATATTTTAGTTTTTGTTGCTATCTTTTGGAATAAATCATTGCTTAGACCAATGTCATGACGTTTTTCCCTTATTTTTTTTCTTCTAGGCATTTTATAGTTTAAGGTCTTACATTTAAATCTTTAACTCCCAGCCTTAAAAATGAAGGAAATCCTGACATATGAGCCAACTTGGATGAGCCTGAAAGACATTATTGTAAGTGAAACAAGCTAGTAACAAAAGGACAAATGCTTCATGATTCCACTTATCTTTGGCGTATAGAATACTCAAAACCCATAGAAACAGGGAATAGAATGGTAAGTGGCAGAGACTGGGGGGAGGGTGAAATAAGGAATTGTTCAATGGGTATAAAATTTCAGTTGTGCAAGATGGATAAGTTCTAGAGATCTGCTGTACCACATTGTGACTGTAGTTAATACTGTATTGTGCACTTAACATTTTGTTAAGAGGGTAGATCTCATGTTAAGTGTTCTTACCAAAATAAAAATAAATAAATAATATTAAAACATGCAGATAGCCAACAGGCACATGAAAAGATGCTCAACATTGCTAATTATCAGAGAAATGCAAATCAAAACGAAAATGAGGTATCACCTCACACCAGTCAGAATGGCCATCATCAAAAAGTCTGCAAATAATAAATACCAGGGAGGGTGTGGAGAAAAGGGAACCCTCCTACACTCTTGATGGGAATGTAATTTGGTTCAACCACTGTGGAAAACAGTATGGAGGTTCCTTTAAAAACTAAAAATAGAGTTACCATATGATCCAACAATCCCACTCCTGGGCATATATCTGGAAAAGATGAAAACTCTAACTCAAAAAGATACATGCATCCCAATGTTCATTGCAGCACTGTTTACAATAGCCAAGGCATGGAAGCAACCTAAATGTCCATCGACAGATGAATGGATAAAGAAGATGTGGTACATATATACAATGGACTGTTATTCAGCCATAAAAAAATGAAATAATGCCATTTGCAGCAACATGAATGGACCTAGAGATTATCATACTAGGTAAGTCAGACAGAGAAAGACAAATATAATATGACATCACTTATATGTGAAATCTAAAAAAAAGTGATACAAATGAACTTATTTACAAAACAGAAACAGACTCACAAACATAGAAAACAAACTTATAGTTACCAAAGGGGAAAAGAGGGGGGATAAATTAGGGATTTGGGATTAGCAGATACAAACTACTGTATATAAAATAGATAAACAACAAGGTTTTACTGTATAGCACAGAGAACTATATTCAATATCTTGTAATAAATTACAATGGAAAAGAAAAAAAAAGAATTGTATAATCTAAATAGGAAAGAAAATATTGTATTTTAAAATGCTAGTGCCACTGATCAGTTTAGAATATAAAAAATGAGTGGTGGGCTTCCCTGGTGGCGCAGTGGTTGAGAGTTTGCCTGCCGGTGCAGGGGACACGGGTTCGTGCCCCGGTCTGGGAAGATCCCACATGCCGTGGAGCAGCTGGGCCCGTGAGCCATGGCTGCTGAGCCTGTGCATCCGGAGCCTGTGCTCCGCAACGGGAGAGGCCACAACAGTGAGAGGCCTGCGTACCGCAAAAAAAAAAAAAAAAAAAAAAAAATGAGTAGCAAAGGTTTTCATGTTTAATTATAACATTCAGTTTTTTAGTTCACCTGGAATTTATTTTGTTTTATTAAGTGAAGTTAGACTAACTTGATTATGTTTTTCCAGAAGGATAGGCAATTATATCTGTACAATTTTTGACTTTTGGTTTCTCTGCTTTTAGCCATTGGTTTCTAAGCTTCACAGAGAATGCCATGTTAACTTGAGAAAAGGCAATCTCCCAGTGATTGTATGGCGGGAACTCTTGCTCAATATTACAGTTACCCTTCTAATCATCTCTCAATTCCACTACAGCCTATCACCATAAATTGCACCTCAACAGCCATTCTAGGAGATCCATGTTGGGCATGGTGGTGATCATTTTCTTTTGATTTTAAATATCATTGAAAATTCACCTTTCCAGAAATCTCTGGCTCCATGATATTTAAGGGAGGAAAATTTCAGAGTAACTGAAAAATCCTCTGACACTGGATGGTACTGTGATGAACTGGGCGATTGGGATTGACATGTATACACTGATGTGTATAAAATTGATGACTAATAAGAACCTGCTGTGTAAAATAAATAAAATTAAATTCAAAAAAAAATCCTCTGACACTCAACTCTTACTGAGCAATCTTTCAGTCTCTTAAATTCACCTCAGTAAACAACATGATTAAAGGCATGCAAAATATAGTAATTTATCTGAATTCCTCATTCAGTTTCCCAGATTGGTCTTTGAAAGTTTGTCTTCATATGACCCAAATTCTAGCCAAGAGCAGCTCCACTTATATCTACTCTGAATGTTACCTTGTTATTGGAACATATCCACTCCGCCTCCCCCACCAATCCTGGTACTTGGTACAGGGCTATTGAAATAGTAAAGGCATTTCTTTTCTGTTATTTTTCACTTGAGTGACCAAATATATTTTATTTTTAACCCAAAATAACAGCAACAAATTTCTAGGATTCTGCCTCAAGGTCATGTAAATTTCCTAGCCTGTATTCTAAAATTGTCCACTGGCAAGTTAATGGATTTACTCTCTCCTAGGACAAAGTCCTTGTCCGTTAAATTTATAACATCAAGTATGAAGTGACAAGTCTTTTATGCCTGGAAGAGGAAGACAGCTAAGCCTTATGAAAATCCGTTACAGTTCTGAAGTTTCTGTGCATCCAGTGACTTAGGGCCATAGGGGTAGATATGTGAAGAGCAAGGAGCTGCATCTTGAACATCATACCAGGAAGAAGGTGTAGGAGGATCAGTGTAACTTTTTAGATTTTAAGTGACTATAACCACCAAGTGAGTGACCTTCTCCAACTCATTTATCTTATGACCCCAAAAGCTGTTTACTGCAATAAAGGGAAATCTTTACAGGTTCAATAGTGTTTGAAGTATCTAAAAAAGAGGGGATGCAACTTGAGGCCTGTGACAAGATTAATAGAATTGCAAGAAAGATCTCTTGGGGATTTGGAGCAAAGCCATAGTTTTCTTTATATGTATAAATAATTCTCATTTTGGAAAAGAGAATTTGGCTTGCTTTAGAATCTACTAGAGTCTAAATACTTGATCACAGGTTACTAAATAACTTTTCAACCCAAGCTACACATTAAGCTGGCAGTTAAATTACATCTTGAAGCAAAGTTGATTTACCCCAACAGAGTGATATATGCCCTCAAAATATTTCCTTATTTAATGGAAGCAATACGAAGACATTTGATGCCCAGGGTAACTGAAAACACAAGTTTCTTAAATTAGCAGATTCCTCAAACACACACACACACACACACACACACACACACACACATATATCTGTGGTTCTAAAAATCTGAGTCCTAAAAATAGACACATTCTGGAGTTTCAAAGGAGGTCTCTTATGATTATAAGATATAACATAAAATAACAATTCTTTTGTTCATAGGTGTCTTTACAAGGAAAGAATTTAGTATACTGAACATTCACAGGAGTGACCTCAGACAAGACATCCTGGACATCAATTTGAGCAGAAAGTTGGTCATCCATTCTGCCTGGAAGGTGAGTTAGTGTGCAATCAGGAACTATACTTACCACTGGAAAGGTCCACAAAGATGGCTGAAGAAAGTTGGAAAGCATAGATAGAGGCAGAGTGCTTGACATACAGTAGATGCCAGCCTCCAAGGCAATGACACTATTACTGTCTCTTGGTTATTGATGACCTGAGATATAATCTAGTCCTGGGAGATTTATAAACAATCAGTTGATTATGAAAGGAATTTTTTTCCCCAAATTCTTAGGGAAAGTTAGCTTCCCATTGGCAGTTTGTGGTCATTCTAGTCAGCACTTCTTTGTTGTCCTGTAAATTTTATAGGTCATGAGATGGTGCCTTATGATTTCATACTTTTTAGAGTATCCTTATAATAAATAATTCTGTACCAGTTAAGATAATATGAGTGTGTCTTTTCATTTCAGCACAAAATAATCTAACTTGTACAAATGAAGTAGAATAATAACTTTTGAAATATTAACATATGTCACTTTCTTAGACCCTGAAAACAAAGGTGTTACATCTGCAAAAGGGGGGGGCTGTCATTTATTCTGGGGTTGTCAGACATATTAATGTTTATGGTAACACATTCTTAGCAACTAAATGAATAGTAAAGATTTTAAGGAAGATGTCAGGTTTGTTTTTTCCATTTTCAGACAAGAGCTTGGAAAATAGAGGGAGAAGGATTTTATGTTGACACAGGAGATGTTTGTGTAAAGTTTTACCCTGTACCTAACCCCCTGAGTTGAATCTTAAAATGAAGAGACACAGTAATATAAACCTTGAAGTGTTGAGGAATCTAAGAGCAGCAGAAATAGTTCTGTATGTTCCACAGTGTATATCAACAATGGTAGACAGTTATGAGAGAGAAATCTACTCCATCGTGAAGAAGCAGTAGAGAATAGAAACGTCAGTGTGGTGTCTTCAGTGCATTATTCCAGATGAAGGGAGGTCTCTAATGGATGTAGAATACTTGGTTGTTAAAGACTAGAGAATGTCAAATGGTTTCGGCCTTTCATAACTGAGAGCTCTGGAGCCTAGTGCTTTGGGGAAAGTCTGGAGCATTTAGGTCAATGGCAAAGTAGACATGCAATGCAGCATTTAGCAAAAAAGCGTGCCATCAAGTAAGAATTTAAAGCAGATTCTGGGAGGGATCAAGCTTTTCATCAGACATGAAACTGATGTCACCTTTACTTATACCTCTTATTAAAAATGTTCCCATTTTAAATTTAGAATCCATGGAAATGCTGTTCAACTAAATGGAAAAAGCCCAAAAGTTAAGTAATTCCTTGTTAGCCAATTGAACCAACTCTTGTATTTTAGTTGGACCTTCAAACTGTACAAGATAAAATCATTCACATTTATTCCTCTCAGCAACCATGTTTCATTTTTACTACTTAAAAACAAGATAAAAAAAAGAATCAATGTTTATAAGTTATTTAAAACTAAATGAACAGTTAGATCACAGCACTCAGACAGAATCAGGCCTAAGAGAAGTAGGGAATCTTAGGCAGATACTGGGAGAATGTAAGAACTAAAATGTATTCTTGCAGTCATGATCCACTTTTAAACCACCCCTCAACAGAGTTTAACTTGTTGGGAATTAGAAATAACACAATGAAGAGTATCAATTTTGGGGATGCCATATCCTATAATTTCAACCTTGGGAAACTAATGTATATATGCCTTTGTAATCTTTAACACTGTGTATCTTCCGCTGTGCCAAGGAGTTTCCTTTTCATAGTAGGTTTCCAGTTTTACTGCAAAGTGTTAATTTAGGTCTGACAAGACTTAGCAAAGAATCAATCCATGATATTCCCCCTTGCCACTGTATATGTGTGTTTGTGTGGATATATAATGTTAATTATATATATATATATATATATACACATGTGTATATAAAATCTTATCTTCAGGAATCTGTCAGAAGGAAGTTAACAATTAATTCTCACTAATGTATAAACTATTTCAACATACACTCTCCAAAGGGCAGCAACTTAACATTAATGAATTAATATATTAGGGAGACTTCAGATACTAACACATTTGAGTGTTGAAGACATTTCTGAGTTTCCATGCATGAATGTATTTGTCCAACAAATATTTATTGAATGGCTACTATTAATCAAAATTATTCTAAATACTGGGTATATGGTGGCTAATAAGATAACTTAAGAGTTCATAGAATAGTTGGAAGAAGATGACAACAAATAATCAAAGAAAATAGATAATTTTGGACTGCCTTAAGTGATATGAAGGAAGTAAACAGGATAACGTATTCAAGAATGATTGTGAAGGGGCCACTTTAGATGAAATAGTCAAGCAAGGCTCCTTTTAGCATAGATATTTGTAACAGCAGAGCAATGAAAAGGCTCCAACTATTTGAAGGCTCCACAGAAGAGCATTTTAGGTAGGAGGAACAAAAATCGCAATGTACAATAACCCTGAGAAATACCGTTTCTTTAAGTTATATGGAGAATAGATAGGTAGAATTTAAGAGTGGAAATACAGATCAGTTAAGAAGCTAATACAGTAATCTCAGAAAGAGATAATGGAGTTTTGAAATAGGGTTGTGGTACTTAAGATATATTCTGAAGGTGGACTTGACAAAATTTAGTTGAGGAATGATTTGGGAGATGGGAAGGAGGGAATGATAGAAGGAGAGATATAGCGGTTAGGAATGCTTTGAGCTGCAAGTAACAGAGTGCCTGACTGTAGTGGTTCAACATAGGATAGTTACAGGAAGTCTGGCAGCAAGCTTCGGCTGGCAGTGGTTCAGTTCTTTACAAGTGCCATCAAAGTTCCAAGCTATATTCCAGCTCCTGAATCCTTCACTGGAGGAAATTTTACTCATCTATTTCTTGCCTCTTTGTCACATGAAAACGATCACAACTTTAGGCATCATGTCCACCTACTGAAAGAAGGGAAAAGTAAAGAGATTTAATGTCGTGAGTTACATCTATTCTTTTGATCAGGACCATAAAAGCCAGCTTAGAAGCCTCAACATTCTTAGCTCTTTTTTTCATTGCCCAGAACCTGGTCACATGGCAACCTCTGGCTGTAGGCACAAATGGGAAACATGGGTTTCTTGTTTTCTAGACTCTAGAATGAAGAGTATGTGAAGAAAAGGGGATTGGTCAGTGTCGGAGGTTGCCAATGGAGTGTTCTCCATAGGAGGGTTCAGTGGTAATGTCCAGGTTTTCAGCTTGAATCATCACATGGATGCCATTTAGAAAAGAAGAAGGAAGCGACAGGAGAGAGGGATGATAAATCAAAAGTGTTGTTTTCGACATGATGTGGCATATGAATTTTATAACCATGTGGAATGTTAAGAAGAAGACAGTTGAATATTATTCTAAAGGATAGGTCAGAACTAGAGGTTTTTAGCCTTTAGGACAACATAAATCACATGGATGACTTTAAAAAGTCTGATAACTTCTAAGATGTGATTTTCCCATTTCGGCCAAGTCTTATTTTCTGGTATTAGGAAGAAAAAAAAGAAGGAAAGAAGGAAGGAAGGGAGGAAGGAAGAAAAGAAGAAGTTATTAAGTCATGATTTTTAAAAGGAAAGAAAACAATAATAGGAAGGCTATATCTGCATAAAATCAGATTGCAATTTTTGTAGGGGAATTATTTTGAGATTTTCGTTTTTCCTTTTGATAATGAAATGCCTAAAAGTGTCCAGATTATGGCTGGATAAAAGGTAAAAATTTAGAATTTATAAATATGTGTTTGGAAAATGTTCATATTGGAATATACACATTCTTCTATATAGTTATATAGAAGTTTATATGTAAAACTTTTTCATATATTTTACATGAAATACATTCTAATAGCAGATAAAATAAATACAATTTAAAATAGAGGCAAATAAAATTTAAAAGGTGCTATTGTGTGAACTATATATATATACATATTTCAGCTACTATACAAAGGCAGTCTTTCTGATGAATAGCAACCTTTTAATGAGTTCAGATGATATTATATTGAACTATAGAAATGGGAGAGTTATGCTTGTTTTACTCATCCTAAGTTTGAGTGAAAAGCAGTTTTTAAAAACTCACAAAATCCTCAGCTAGTACCTTTTTCCTCTTAAAAAGCATTTTAATTTTAAGTATTATTGTTTTTCATTTCCATAGAATGTGGGGATCTTGCAACTCCTTATTCTTTATGTTTTTCCCATTGAAAATATGTCCTACAATAAATCATTTGACATTGAATTTTTCTGTTTTTTCATTTCTTCTGATCCCAGTCCATGGTTACTTGAAAAAAAAAAATAACCAAGTGAAATGATAATGAAGGAAAAATAATTACCAAATTCGTATTTCAAGATTATTTTGTATTTAAGCTCAAAAGAAATACTTAGGTGTATTTAATTACAATTATAGGGCAATAATTAGCAAACATTAGAACACTCTACATTATCTTTCATGTGCTTTCAGATTCTATATGAAAAGGCATAAAACATTATCACTCTAAATATGGCTATTTGACGGGTCTTCTGAAGTGTCTGTCCAGTGATCTAATTTCATGCTGCTCTATGGTATCCCTCTTTTAGGGTCTTGAATGTTTCACCTTCCTCAAACATTAGTGGGGAATATAACATTCCATTTAATTATTAGGTTTCTTCATTCATTTATTCACATATTAATATTAATTAAGCATCTAGTATGTTCAAGATATCAGTGCTAGGGTACCGGGGACTAGGCCTGTAGTTGGTATCAAGATATTTAATAAATAGTGTTGTAGGCATTTATGATAAATAGACTATATTAAATTTCATTTGAGTTCTGTAAGCTTTGGATAATTGAAGATAAGGTAAAATGTATTCCAAGCATTTAAGAATAAAGGAATTGTTTAAGCCAAGTAATAGAAAATGGAAAATACATGGTGCATTCAGAATGAAATGTAATCAGGTAAGACTGCGGGATACAGAACATATTGATAGGATGAACAATTGGATAAAAGGTTTGCAGACATAGTTTGGAAACTTTGTAAAGAATTAGGATGTTATTGTGTTTGCAATGATGAGTAACTATTTTTTAACAATGCCTGGAGAATTATCCAAGTTGGTAACATGCTCCATGAAAAGTTTATTACTTCAGTGCTGCACATTTGAAGAATATGGTCCAGATAACATTTTCTTAGTTAAGATACTGCCTTAACACATCTCTGGTTCCTTCATAGAACTTAGTTGTGTGATTGAAAGGCAGACACGAGGTTAAGGCGACTCTTTGGATAAGGACTCCTAATCCAGGGATCCAGAATTTTCCAAACATAAGACCTGATGGTTTTGAAGAAGCCTTGGAAACTAGAAAAGAATTCCAGAGATGATTAATATCCCTCAACCCAATTTATACTGTGGATTGTTAAATATGTGTATTTTCTATAGTGGAATATCACAAATGTTTAAGTATACCATAAATATATGTGTAAGGAGAAGAAGCTAGGTTCTCAGTTGGCCATGTCTAGACCAACTAGAAAGGATGGGTAAAATGTCAAGTGGAGAATGTCTGTGAGTGTCTAAGCTTCTAATCTAAGAGGAACTAGGTTGTGGGTAGGGCAAAGAGTATACCTACAAATGGAGTAGAGAGTCTCCTTCTGCATATGCAATACCCTCTGTGCAATCTTGACCTACCCATGTCACTTGGGATTATGACTTTTAAAGAAGAATGTATCAGATAGCCTCAATCTTAATTTGAATTTATCATGACCACCACCCTGTTTCGCCATAAAATCTAAAGTGTTAGCCATGCTCTTTAAGAAACTACAAAATGAGTGAATTTGTCCAAGTGTATGAGTATTGCTTCTAACCTTTCTCTTCTCTACAACCTTTTATTTATTTACTTTTATTTTTATTTTTAACAACTTTATTGGAGTATAATTGCTTTACAATGGTGTGTCAGTTTCTGCTTTATAACAAAGTGAATCAGCTATACATATACATATATCCCCATATCTCCTCCCTCTTGCATCTCCCTCCCACCCTCCCTATCCCGCCCCTCTAGGTGGTCACAAAGTACCAAGCTGATCTACCTGTGCTATGCAGCTGCTTCCCACTAGCTATCTGTTTTATATTTGGTAGTATATATATGTCCATTCTGCAACCTTTTATGAACAGCAACAATACAATCAAATCTGACTGTATTAGCTCAAGTGATTTATTCAGTTTTTTTAATTTTAATTTCATTTTTTGCAACTCTACCATGGGATGATTTCAAAGTACATTCTACATTTGGATTGTAGACTATGCATATAATTTAACACCCAGTACTATATAACATTAATAGAATATTGTTTACCTCTTGTTTTGAAGACTTCCACTAAGAAATAGAATGATTATGCTTCCTTTTCCTATGTTTTTATTCACAAAGTAAACAACAAAAAAAATGAGTGTGATTAGAACATATGACATCCAGGATAAAATTGAAAGGTCTAATAAGGAGAAATTAGCACCATGTCTTAAACCCTAGGGTAGCCAGGCTCCAGTGAATTACATACTCTTCCTGGTATTCATGCTCTTGCCTAGTCCCGCCCACCTTGGCTTGGGGCAGCTATCTGTAACCAATGAAATGTGGTAGAAGTGATGCTGTTTAATTCTATGGCTAGGATGTAAGAAGCCTTACAGCTTCCGCCTTGAGTTTCTGGAACATCCTCTCTCAGGAAAGCCAGATGCTATGAAAGACATCTGGGAATTCTGAGGAAACCCAAGCTAGCTATGTGGAAAGGCATTGTGGGAAGAGAGCAATATTTGTTATTGCAGCTAAGGCAGCACACTGCGGGAAGGCACTGCCGGAGTGGGTGCTGGTGGAGAAGAACCAGTGGCCAGGCATACTGCTCCCGTGCAGCCATTCCAGCCTTTCTGCTTTTTTGTGCAACCCCACACCAGGTATGATGTAGCGGAAACAATCAGTTCCTGCTGTGCCCTGCCCAAATTCTGACCCACAGAATCACGAGTATAATAAAAAGACTGTTTTTTATGCCAGTGAGTTTTAGGGCTATTGGTTATGCAACAATAAATAACTGCAGAAGTTCCTAAATCAGTTATTCAGATTAACTTTGGAAGTATTTGGAGAAAACAATAATGGGAATTTTAACTGGTAAAAGAAATTGAGAAAATAGATAATCTAATGTAACCATTCTGAGTAAGTCCAGGTCCTACTTGGCTAGGATAAAGTAAATTTTCTTAAAGTTTTAATTGTGGACAGTAGATTTTTGGAAAACAGAAGTTTAAGAAACTAAAGGGATGCATGCATTTATTTTCAATTAAGCAATACTTTAAAATTATACTTTAGAAATTGTCATTAAAATATACAAGTTTAAGTTAAATGCAATAATTATCATTCTGTATATAAGTATTGATTTACTAATTTCAAAGAGTGATCATGCATTCATAAATACCTCATATCTTTGAAAAGATTCATTATTCCAAAGGAAGAAGTTAAAACAAGCTTCTAAATTTAAGTACTCTATATGTGGTTGAGGTTATAAAATTTCAAACTATGAGTGGATGAGCCAACTCCCACCTGCCTGATAGGGCTAAAGATACTACTGCACTCACTGTATTGACCTCTGCCCATAATCACCTGCTATGTAGATGATGGGCCACTTCTGAACTCAATTCAAAGGGCAGTGCTTCTGTGGTGAGCCTCGATGGATTTGGTTGACTGTGTAAGGACTAAGAACTTGAATTGTGTGTCTCTACCACCACATAAAGAGTGCTGGGGCAGTGGAGGGTGGGGACCCAGACACAGGAGACTGAAAAATTGTTGAGGTTCTTCTGTCCCCTGAAGGGTGAGTCCTCAGAAAATGATGGTAAGAAACAAGAGAGGAGGACCCACAAAGTTTGGGGTCTTTTCAGGATTGGAGACAATTGAGCTCTTTTCTGGAGCTCAGAGCCACCCTGGTTTTCCTGCTAGCCTGTAATGACAAAGAATGGATCCTGTGAATTTTATATGGGTCCCAAGAAAAGAATAGAAATAGTTGAGAAATTGAGCTGAGAGTCCAAGTGAGCACCTTGTGGAGCTCGTGCCAGGCCTGAGAAATCAGAGATCATTGGATGACACTCACCGTGTATTTAAATTAGAATCAAATATGCCCAGAAGCAAACGACTGTGAAGACAGGAGTAGCTGAGGCCAGGGGAATAAGGGAAAATGAACATTTAGAAAGTGGACACCAAATCTGGGGCCCCTACCCCTACTTCCAAATGAGGTTGTTAATTTTCCTCTGGCAATAGGGTAAGTTGCGGGATTGGAGTAGTGTATAAGCATGGGCATGGAGAAAGAATTTGAGAATTTATCAAATTGATCATTTTGAGCTTGACCAAAAATAACCAAGAATTGGACTAAATTTACTGGGAGGTATTTCTATGAAGTTAATTGTAATGAGGCAGACAGAGACTTCAGACTTTAAAATAACATGAGTTACATAAATACAGACATTGCATTTTTTGAAACCAGTTTTATGACTACTAAAAACCTATGCATGTGTGTCTCATTCCATTTTGACTTCTTTTGGTCGATGGTCTATGTCATCTTCCTAAAAGTGGTAACTATGACCAAGTTCTGACTGTGGAAGGCAGAGTGGCCCCCAAGATATGTCCACACTCTAACCACCAAAATCCACAAGCCTGTTGTCTGGCAAAAGGGACTTTTAAAGTCTAATTAAATTAAGGACTTTAGGAGAGTCCACTGGATTTTCAGCGTAGGCCCATCTAATCACCCCAGCCCTTAAAAAGCAGAGAACTTCCCCAGGCTGGAGTCAGAAGAACCAGTAGAAGAGATAAGACAGAAGGGGAGGTCTCTGGCTTTGAAGATGGAGAAGGCCATCTTCAAGCCAGGGAAGGGGGGCAGCCTCTAGAAAGTGAGAATAACCTTGCCAGCAGCCAGGGAGGAAGTAGGGACCTCAGTCCTCAACTGTGTGCAATTGCCATCCACCTGCATGAGCCTGGGAGCAGATTCTCCACAGAGACTGTAGCCCAGAGTCCCGGCTGGCTGACACCTTGATTTTGGCCTACGAGGCCTGGAGTGGAGACACCAGCAATGCCCTCCAGATTTATGACCTACAGATCTGTGAGATCATTGTTGTTGTTGCTTTTTGAGCTTCTAAAATTGTGGAAATTTGTTAAAACAGCAATAAAAAATCTAATATACTGACCTACAAAATATATTTCTGATAAAACCAATTTTGAACTTGAATAAAATATATTTTGTCTGAAGCTTGGAGGTAGGCAGCAAAAATAAATGTTCTGTAGATTAGCAGTTGCTTGGGTCTGAGGTGGGGTTGGAGAGTTATGGCTAATGGGTACATGGGTTTTTTTAGGGATGAGAAAATAGTTCTAAATTTAGATTATAATGATGGTTGCACAGGTCTGTGAATATACTAAAAACCATTGAATTGCACACTTTAAAAGGGTGAAATTCATGGCATATGAATTACATATTAATAAAGTATAAAAAGACAAATAAAAACCTTAATGATACCCCACACTTTTCAGTTTGGTAAAGAACAAAATACAAAACAAGTGGTTTTACACACACATGCACATTTGACTTGCAACCTCCAAATAATTAAAACTCTTTCAATTGCAGAATGGGTTCTATTATTCTATTAATAAAATGAGTAAATGAGTAAAAATCACTAATCACTGAGTCCAAATGTATTTGCAATTACTATTTTTACCAGTGGAAAAGACATTCTTTTAGTCCTTTTTCTTAAGGTGAAATTAAATGAAAGAAATTATAAATTATTATTTGAAAATGCCATCGTGGGCCAAATTCTAAATAAGGCAGAATCTTCAGAGAATAATAATTCAGTCAGTGAGTGGGAGAATGACAGACTTTGTATGTTTTCATCATTTTTTTAAAAATTTCTGAACTGGAGAGGAAAATTAAATGTTATTTTTCTTCTCATGGCATAGTTAACTCCACATGAATTAAAACATTTGACAATGCTTTAAAAGTTTGTATAACAGTAGGCTGAGAAAATTGATGTGATATTCATAAAGTTTTACCTTAAAGAAATCTCAGTTTATATGAGCACATGCAATTGTAAGAGTTTTCATTAAATATTAAGAATGGAAATTTTTCTATGAAACTCCTTGCCTTATTATTTAAAAATTAAGGAACACATTAATGCCTGTTTTTTTTGTGTGTTTTTTTTTTTGCGATATGTGGGTCTCTCACTGCTGTGGCCTCTCCCATTGTGGAGCACAGGCTCTGGACGCGTAGGTTCAGCGGCCATGGCTCACGGGGCCAGCCGCTCCGCGGCATGTGGGATCTTCCCGAACCGGGGCACAAACCCGTGTCCCCTGCATCGGCAGGCAGACTCTCAACCACTGCGCCACCAGGGAAGTTCTAATGCCTGTTTTCTGACAGGTTTGTAAAGTTATAACAATATATGTAGAATAATCATTTTAAAAATTGTGTTAATAACCAAAAATGATAGTGTTAGACCCTTGGGTGTTTAATGTTAAATGAATGATTTAAATATTTATTTAATCTTGTCTTTTATGCCAAAATGGAAGCAAAAAAGGTTGAAGATAAGACAATGTAATATAATTTTAAGTCATTTCTGGAGTCATTGTTTCTCTTTCAAAGACAACAATAAGTTACATTTCTTCTAAAAAGAAATACTGAGATTACATTTACTTTTCTTCCCCCTACACTTAGCATCCCTTGTTTTTATTTGTTTTTGCTTGTTCTGCTTTCTTTCTCTCCATATCATTTATAATGCAAAGCCTGTCATAATGTCATGGAATGTATTTCTTAGAACATAAACCATTTTAGAAATATCTTTGTAGCCAAAGATAAAATGAAGCGTAAAAATCATATAAATTGATTTAACATTTCTCCCCAAATAGGAGCATTTAAAATCTGAAATCTACTATCATGCATGCCTTAGGCTTAGAGGATTGAATAAGGAAAAGAGAAAATACCGCTGCTCAAATTTATTCTTTCCCTTTGAAAACATTTTTGGAAAATATGATTGTTCCCATTGTGAATAAAGAAACTCAAACAAGAAGATCTTTTTAGAATTAAGGATATTGGGACAAATGCCACCTTCATCTTAAAAGGAAGAAATGAAAAAGGGAAACTGGCATTTTCACAAAATTTTATACTTAGATACATAATCATGCTAGGGTTAAATAAAAACAATAATGAATATATGAGATAACGTAAAGATCTGAGAATATACCTGAAATTCTGAATTCATTCTTGATCAGGTAGAGTTGAAATAAATTTGAGAACAGAAATTTCCTGTTATTCTCAAACAAACTTTATTATGAATAGATATATGATAGAAACATTTTTGCTGTAATACAATGTTATAGAAATTCACACATGAACTAAATTTTGCTCAAAGGTTAACGCAGTTAAGAAGGAGTTTGGAATCTAATATTTAGATGGTAAAGGTGCTAAATTAGTTCTAGCTTCATTTGGAATCCATGCCAGAAGCATATTCATTTGCTCTGAGGCTGGTATCTGTAGTGGGCTCAGTTGGCAATAGGATGAACTAAGTATTTCTTGAAAAGCGAAGCTGTGGATACTGAAAAAAAGCCAATTACAATACATTTTTGTGAAAAAACAAATTGAAGGCAACTACTTTTTATTCATAATATTATAACAATTTATTAATAAATTCCTAAACAAAATCAAATCAAAATCCCAGTCTGTTCAAGCAGATAATGATGATGTGATTAGTGAAATTCAAAACACAGTAGAGAAACCCCAATGAACATATTAGGAAAGCTTTAACTCACGTAGTGGACTAGTGGTATTTTGCTAGGTGACTAGAAGAAGCAAATTGATCAAAAGAAATACGGTTCATTTTCTCATGACGTGTGCTTGATCAGGAGAGAGAAATCCATCACATGACATGTGGACATGAGAAGAGAAGTACTGTTTACCCCTCAAAAGCTTGAGGAATCAAGTCAGCAACACTTCAGAAGAGGAAGGAGGAATAATCCAAATGTCTAATGACTGTTTGATTGTTGGGAAAAGTGAATCTATGACAAAGCAAAATATGCTCATTAAATGAGAAAACTATTGATCTATCATTCTGGTTATGCATCCAGCTAATAATAATAATAATGAAAATAATAATAATAACTGTAGAATGAGGTTGAATCTACAGGTATGCATTAAATGAATTAGAGGCCAAGTATGAAGTAGGAGAGAAAATGCAGATGACAAAAACAATGCTTGTATTGTCATGTATGTAAGCAATAACAATGAATGAATGAATGAAAATCTAGCAAGTATTGATTAAGTGTCTACCGAGTGATCAATAATGTTTTAGATACTGAGGGAATGTTATTCTAGATAAGGGAAGATGATAAACATACAAAATAGCAATAAAATAGTATAAAACATGATAGTAAGTGTCTAGTGTGTGGTACAGACCAAAATGGAGATACTCAGAAAGAAAGAGTCTAGTATTGTATGGAGTTTTAGGGAAGGATTTATTGGATACCTGGAGACATGGCAACAGGAGGGTCTCTTATACTTGAAGAATTTGAAGAAGTTAGACTTGAAAAAATTGGATGGAGGAAAGGGACCATACAAGGCAAAGACTGAAAGTGTGTGCAATGCCATTAAAAAACAGTTTAGGGAGTTCCGGGAAGATGGCGGAAGAGTAAGGCGCGGAGATCACCTTCCTCTCCACAGATACACCAGAAATACATCTACGCGTGGAACAACTCCTACGGAGCACCTACTGAACGCTGGCAGAAGACCTCAGACCTCCCAAAAGGCAAGGAACCCCCCACGTACCTGGTTAGGGCAAAAGAAAAAACTAAACAGAGACAAAAGAATAGGGACGGGTCCTGCACCAGCGGGAGAGAGCTGTGAAGGAGGAAAAGTGTCCACACACTAGGAGCCCCTTCGCGGGTGGAGACTTCGGGAGGCGGAGTGGGGGAGCTTGGGAGCTGCGGAGGAGAGCACAGCAACAGGGGTGCGGAGGGCAAAGCGGAGAGATTCCAGCGCAGAGGATCGGGCCGACCGGCACTCACCAGCCGAGAGGCTTGTCTGCTCGCCCGCCGGGGCGGGTGGGACTGGGAGCTGAGGCTCCGGCTTTTGTCGGAGCGCCGGGAGAGGACTGAGGTTGGCGGCGTGAACACAGCCTGCAGGGCGTTGGTGCGCCGCGGCTGGCCGGGAGAGAGTCTGGGGAGGGGTCTGGACCTGCCGAAGAGGCAAGAGACTTTTACGTCCCTCTTTGTTTCCTGGTGCACAAGGAGGGGGGATTGGGAACGCTGCTTGGGAGAGCTCCGGAGACGGGCGCGAGCCGCGGCTAAGAGTGCGGAGCCCAGAGACGGACATGGGACGCTAAGGCCGCTGCTGCCGCCGCCAGGAGGCCTGTGTGCGAGCGCAGGTCACTAGCCACACGCCCTTCCGGGGAGCCTGTGCAGCCCGCCGCTGCCGGGGTCCCGGGATCCGGGGACGGCTCCCCCGGGAGAGCGCACGGCGCGCCTCAGGCTGCAGCGTCACGCCGGCCTCTGTCGCTGCAGGCCCACCCTGCACTCCGTGACCCTCCCTACCCCCCGGCCTGGGTGAGCCAGAGCCTCCGAATCAGCGGCTCCTTTAACCCCGTCCTGTCTGAGCAAAGAACAGATGCCCTCCGGCGACCTACACGCACAGGCGGGGCCAAATCCAAAGCTGAGCCCCTGGGAGCTGTGAGAACAAAGAAGAGAAAGGGAAATCTCTTCCAGCAGCCTCAGAAGCAGCGGATTAAAGCTCCACAATCAACCTGATATACCCTGCATCTGTGGAATACCTGAATAGACAACGAATCATCCCAAATTAAGGAGCCCTGTGGATGAAAGGCTCTTGGTGCTGCAGCCAGGACTCAGTGCTGTGCCTCTGAGGTGGGAGAGCCAACTTCAGGACACTGGTCCACAAGAGGCCTCCCAGCTGCACATAATATCAAACAGCAAAAATCTCCGAGAGATCTCCATCTCAACGCCAGCACCCAGCTTCACTCAACGACCAGCAAGCTACAGTGCTGGACATCCTATGCCAAACAACTAGCAAGACAGGAACACAACCCCACCCATTAGCAGAGAGGCTGCCCCAAATCATAATAAGTCTACAGACACCCCAAAACACACCACCAGACGTGGACCTGCCCACCAGAAAGATAAGATCCAGCCTCATACACCAGAACACAGGCACTAGTACCCTCCACCAGGAAGCCTACACAACCCACTGAACCAACCTTAGCCACTGGGGACAGACTCAAAAAACAACAGGAACTACGAACCTTCAGCCTGCAAAAAAAAAAAAAAAAAAGGAGACCCCAAACACAGTAAGATAAGCAAAATGAGAAGACAGAAAAACACACAGCAGATGAAGGAGCAAGATAAAAACCCACCAGACCTAACAAATGAAGAGGAAATAGGCAGTCTACCTGAAAAAGAATTCAGAATAATGATAGTAAGGTTGATCCGAAATCTTGGAGATAGAATGGACAATAGAATGGACAAATTGCAAGAATCAGTTAACAAGGACCTAGAAGAACTAAAGATGAAACAAGCAACGATGAACAACACAATAAATGAAATTAAAAGTACTCTAGATGGGATCAATAGCAGAATAACTGAGGCAGAAGAACGGATAAGTGACCTGGAAGATAAAATAGTGGAAATAACTACTGCAGAGCAGAATAAAGAAAAAAGAATGAAAAGAACTGAGGACAGTCTCAGAGACCTCTGGGACAACATTAAACGCACCAACATTCGAATTATAGGGGTTCCAGAAGAAGAAGAGAAAAAGAAAGGGACTGAGAAAATATTTGAAGAGATTATAGTTGAAAACTTCCCTAATATGGGAAAGGAAATAGTTAATCAAGTCCAGGAAGCACAGAGGGTCCCATACAGGATAAATCCAAGGAGAAATACGCCAAGACACATATTAATCAAACTGTCAAAAATTAAATACAAAGAAAACATATTAAAAGCAGCAAGGGAAAAACAACAAATAACACACAAGGGAATCCCCATAAGGTTAACAGCTGATCTTTCAGCAGAAACTCTGCAAGCCAGAAGGGAGTGGCAGGACATATTGAAAGTGTTGAAGGAGAAAAACCTGCAACCAAGATTACTCTACCCAGCAAGGATCTCATTCAGATTTGATGGAGAAATTAAAACCTTTACAGACAAGCAAAAGCTGAGAGAGTTCAGCACCACCAAACCAGCTCTACAACAACTGCTAAAGGAACTTCTCTAGGCAAGAAACACAAAAGAAGGAAAGGACCTACAATAACAAACCCAAAACAATGAAGAAAATGGGAATAGGAACACACATATCGATAATTACCTTAAATGTAAATGGACTAAATGCTCCCACCAAAAGACACAGATTGGCTGAATGGATACAAAAACAAGACCCATATATTTGCTGTCTACAAGAGACCCACTTCAGACCTAGAGACACATACAGACTGAAAGTAAGGGGATGGAAAAAGGTATTTCATGCAAGTGGAAACCAAAAGAAAGCTGGAGTAGCAATTCTCATATCAGACAAAATAGACTTTAAAACAAAGACTATTAGAAGAGACAAAGAAGGACACTACATAATGATCAAGGGATCAATCCAAGAGGAAGATATAACAATTGTAAATATTTATGCACCCAACATAGGTGCACCTCAATACATAAGGCAAATACTGACAACCATAAAAGGGGAAATCGACAGTAACACATTCATAGTAGGGGACTTTAACACCCCACTTTCACCAATGGACAGATCATCCAAAATGAAAATAAATAAGGAAACACAAGCTTTAAATGATACATTAAACGAGATGGAGTTAATTGATATTTATAGGACATTCCATCCAAAAACAACAGAATACACATTTTTCTCAAGTGCTCATGGAACATTCTCCAGGATAGATCATATCTTGGGTCACAAATCAAGCCTTGGTAAATTTAAGAAAATTGAAATTGTATCAAGTATCTTTTCTGACCACAACGCCATGAGACTAGATATCAATTACAGGAAAAGATCTGTAAAAAATACAAACACATGGAGGCTAAACAATACACTACTTAATAATGAAGATATCACTGAAGAAATCAAAGAGGAAATCAAAAAATACCTAGAAACAAATGACAATGGAGACACAATGACCCAAAACCTGTGGGATGCAGCAAAAGCAGTTCTAAGGGGGAAGTTTATAGCAATACAAGCCCACCTTAAGAAGCAGGAAGCATCTCGAATAAACAACCTAACCTTGCACCTCAAGCAATTAGAGAAAGAAGAACAAAAAAACCCCAAAGCTAGCAGAAGGAAAGAAATCATAAAAATCAGATCAGAAATAAATGAAAAAGAAATGAAGGAAACAATAGCAAAGATCAATAAAACTAAAAGCTGGTTCTTTGAGAAGATAAACAAAATAGATAAACCACTAGCCAGACTCATCAAGAAAAAAAGGGAGAAGACCCAAATCAATAGAATTAGAAATGAAAAAGGAGAGGTAACAACTGACACTGTAGAAATAAAAGAGATCATGAGAGATTACTACAAGCAACTCTATGCCAATAAAATGGACAATCTGGAAGAAATGGACAAATTCTTAGAGAGGCACAACCTGCCAAGACTGAATCAGGAAGAAATAGAAAATATGAACAGACCAATCACAAGCACTGAAATTGAAACTGTGATTAAAAATCTTCCAACAAACAAAAGCCCAGGACCAGATGGCTTCACAGGCGAATTCTATCAAACATTTAGAGAAGAGCTAACACCTATCCTTCTCAAACTCTTCCAAAATATAGCAGAGGGAGGAACACTCCCAAACTCCTTCTACGAGGCCACCATCACCTTGATACCAAAACCAGACAAGGATGTCACAAAGAAAGAAAACTACAGGCCAATATCACTGATGAACATAGATGCAAAAATCCTCAACAAAATACTAGCAAACAGAATCCAACAGCACATTAAAAAGATCATACACCATGATCAAGTGGGGTTTATTCCAGGAATGCAAGGATTCTTCAATATACGCAAATCTATCAATGTGATAAACCATATTAACAAACTGAAGGAGAAAAACCATATGATCATCTCAATAGATGCAGAGAAAGCTTTTGACAAAATTCAACACCCATTTATGATAAAAACCCTGCAGAAAGTAGGCATAGAGGGAACTTTCCTCAACATAATAAAGGCCATATATGACAAGCCCACAGCAAACATCATCCTCAATGGTGAAAAACTGAAAGCATTTCCACTAAGATCAGGAACAAGACAAGGTTGCCCACTCTCACCACTCTTATTCAACATAGTTTTGGAAGTTTTAGCCACAGCAATCAGAGAAGAAAAGGAAATAAAAGGAATCCAAATCGGAAAAGAAGAAGTAAAGCTGTCACTGTTTGCAGATGACATGATCCTATACATAGAGAACCCTAAAGATGCTACCAGAAAACTACTAGAGCTAATCAATGAATTTGGTAAAGTGGCAGGATACAAAATTAATGCACAGAAATCTCTGGCATTCCTATATACTAATGATGAAAAATCTGAAAGTGAAATCAAGAAAACACTCCCATTTACCATTGCAACAAAAAGAATAAAATATCTAGGAATAAACCTACCTAAGGAGACAAAAGATCTGTATGCAGAAAATTATAAGACACTGATGAAAGAAATTAAAGATGATACAAATAGATGGAGAGATATACCATGTTCTTGGATTGGAAGAATCAACATTGTGAAAATGACTCTACTACCGAAAGCAATCTATAGATTCAATGCAATCCCTATCAAACTACCACTGGCATTTTTCACAGAACTAGAACAAAAAATTTTGCAATTTGTATGGAAACACAAAAGACCCCGAATAGCCAAAGCAATCTTGAGAACGAAAGAAGGAACTGGAGGAATCAGGCTCCCAGACTTCAGACTATACTACAAAGCTACAGTTATCAAGACGGTATGGTACTGGCACAAAAACAGAAAGATAGATCAATGGAACAGGATAGAAAGCCCAGAGATAAACCCACGCACATATGGTCACCTTATCTTTGACAAAGGAGGCAGAAATGTACAGTGGAGAAAGGACAGCCTATTCAATAAGTGGTGCTGGGAAAACTGGACAGCTACATGTAAAAGTATGAAATTAGATCACTCCCTAACACCGTACACAAAAATAAGCTCAAAATGGATTAAAGACCTAAATGTAAGGCCAGAAACTATCAAACTCTTAGAGGAAAACATAGGCAGAACACTCTATGACATAAATCACAGCAAGGTCCTTTTTGACCCACCTCCTAGAGAAATGGAAATAAAAAGAAGAGTAAACAAATGGGACCTAATGAAACTTAAAAGCTTTTGCGCAGCAAAGGAAACCATAAAGAAGACCAAAAGACAACCCTCAGAATGGGAGAAAATATTTGCAAATGAAGCAACTGACAAAGGATTGATCTCCAAAATTTATAAGCAGCTCATGCAGCTTAATAACAAAAAAACAAACAACCCAATCCAAAAATGGGCAGAAGACCTAAATAGACATTTCTCCAAAGAAGATATACAGAGTGCCAACAAACACATGAAAGAATGCTCAACATCACTAATCATGAGAGAAATGCAAATCAAAACTACAATGAGATATCATCTCACACCAGTCAGAATGGCCATCATCAAAAAATCTAGAAACAATAAATGCTGGAGAGGGTGTGGAGAAAAGGGAACCCTCTTACACTGTTGGTGGGAATGTAAATTGATACAGCCACTGTGGAGAACAGTATGGAGGTTCCTTAAAAAGCTACAAATAGAACTACCATATGACCCAGCAATCCCACTACTGGGCATATACCCTGAGAAAACCATAATTCAAAAAGAGTCATGTACCAAAATGTTCATTGCAGCTCTATTTACAATAGCCCAGAGATGGAAACAACCAAAGTGTCCATCATCGGATGAATGGATAAAGAAGATGTGGCACATATATACAATGGAATATTACTCAGCCATAAAAAGAGACGAAATTGAGCTATTTGTAATGAGGTGGATAGACCTAGAGTCTGTCATACAGAGTGAAGTAAGTCAGAAAGAGAGAGACAAATACCGTATGCTAACACATATATATGGAATTTAAAAAAAAAAATGTCATGAAAAACCTAGGGGTGAAACAGGAATAAAGACACAGACTTACTAGAGAATGGACTTGAGGCTATGGGGAGGGGGAAGGGTAAACGGTGACAAAGCGATAAAGAGGCATGGACATATATACACTACCAAACGTAAGGTAGATAGCTAGTGGGAAGCAGCCGCATAGCACAGGGAGATCAGCTCGGTGCTTTGTGACCGCCTGGAGGGGTGGGATAGGGAGGGTGGGAGGGAGGGAGACGCAAGCGGGAAGAGATATGGGAATATATGTATATATGTAACTGATTCATTTTGTTGTGAAGCTGAAACTAACATACCATTGTAAAGCAATTATACTCCAATAAAGATGTTAAAAAAAAAAAACAGTTTAAGCCAATTAGAAATTAGACTTGGGGCTGTATACAATTAAGAAGGAAGTTGAGTGAGGGACCACCGGGTATGGGGGGCCTCAAATGGTGGGGTCTGGATTTGGTTTATAATGAAAAAAGAAAGAAGTAAATTAGAGACTTGGAACAAATGAAATACAAAAAATATTAGTCTGAAAGATAGACTCAAATTTGGAAGAAGATTTCGTGGCTTATCTTTACCTAAAATAAACAAGGCAGATTAAAAAAAAAGTTAGAAATAAAGTCCAAATCATCGTTTGTTACTATAGGAATATACAGATCGAGGTCAAGACCTCCCACTAGTATATTTCAAAATGTATATGCTGGTATCAATGCAGGAAGTGACCCTAAATAGATATGAAACAACTTCCAATATAAACAGGGACCCGTTTTCTTAAGAAACACATGAAATGGGTTTGTAATATGAAGACGATTAAGTAAAAGACTCAATAATACATTCTATAGCTTAGAATATATTACCTTTTCTTTTTTTGTGTTATCATTATGAACTCATGTCTTTATAGATTTAATTATTTTTTAATTAACTGAAGTTTGTAATCATCTTTGGATGCTCAATTTGTCAACACTTTGTTCAATGGGAATTGCTTTATGTGCACTTTTGATATTGTTCCATTAACCTTGGAAACATACTCAGCTTTCTGGCACCAGAGCATGTTTCAGGCTCACCTTGGACCCATGGAATTATCTGTATCTTCAAGGAACTCTTGTTCTTTTTAATAAACAATGGAAGCTCAGAGTGACATTGTCCCTAGGCTGTTTCAGTGGACAAAGGAAGACTCATGAAAATTGCATGCTCTTTTAAAGACATGAATTCACATTAGAATTTTCAATTCCGTTCTGTTATTATAGTCTTCCTCTTAAAATGCTTAATCCTGTCAGTGAACTTTGTTTTTCTGTAATTAAAGCATTAATTCCTAAAAAGTTTCAAAATACAGCCATCCTTTGCTGTCTGCGGGGGGGGGGGGGGGGATGGGTTGCAGGACACCCCCCCCAACAGATACCAAAATCTACAAGGCTCAAGTTCCTTATATAAAATGGCATAGTGTCTGCATATAACTTAGGATTTGCTCTAAATTCTGTCTTTATATTAAATTTTCAAGTTGATTGTTATTTCATGTCGGAGCCACAAGCTTTTCTTTATATTATGATATAAAATGGTTCTGTAACATCACATATAATGTATTAAGTTATTTGTTATTATACTATATATATTGTTCCAATGCTTGCTATGTATCGCTGCAAAGGATTCTCTGAGGTGGTATTATTTGGACCATACAGTAGTTAAAATCTTTAAATTTCCTGTTGAGAAATTAAGGAGATGACTCCTCGCAGAGAACTGTACATGAAAATACATACTGTGGCGGTTCAGTTAAAAATCTCCTTTCGAATAACGTGACAAAATTAAGTTTTACTTCATACATCTTTGTTCCTTTAAGCATTCTTATTTTAACTACAAACATCCGTATCATGAAATCTAAAATTTCAGATGCCACTGGAAAAGCATACATGTCCATTTCCATGATAAACTCTTAACTTCCACTAACAAATTAATAATGTTGGGAAAGATAAAGCATATATAAACACTATATAGGGCTTCCCTTGTGGCGCAGTGGTTGAGAGTCCACCTGCTAATGCAGGGGACGCGGGTTCGTGCCCCGGTGTGGGAAGATCCCACATGCCGCGGAGCGGCTGGGCCTGTGAGCCATGGCCGCGAAGCCTGCGTGTCCAGAGCCTGTGCTCCGCAGCGGTAAGGGCCACGACAGTGAGGGGCCCACGTACCGCAAAAAAAAAAAAAAAAAAAAAAAACACTATATAAAATTGATGTTTATTTTATTGATTGTATAGATTTTGTTTATAGATTTGAATTTTAGAGTATTATCATCATGAAGTCACTTGGATCCTAAATCCCTATTACATTTGCACAGGAATTTATGTACTTTGATTTAGTGAAGAAATGCAAATTCTTGCAGGAAACTAGTGTATGCTGTGTCTCAAATCCCCAATTTTTTATACTAGTAATGTGCTCATTTCCATGAAGAAAAACAAAACATTCTTCTAAAACAAATAAGACAAAACATTAAACTTTTCAGTTTTATTATACTATACCTACTTTTAAATCACTTTTTCAAATTTAAATAGAATTTAATATTTACCTTCAAACATTAAAAAAAATGTGTTCTTGAAAAACAAAGGGACTCATAAATACTTCTTTAACCAATGGATGGGGTTGGAGGAGATGCTGATCCCTTTCTAAAATCTGGGCTTTTGCTATTAGAAGATTTAAAACTGACTCTTGAAAAAATAAAGACCTTTTAGCCTTGGAATAGTTAATCCTTTTATCACTTTCGTGGCTTACAGCCTGCTCTTATCACTCCATTAGTTAAATTTCTTTCTAAATATAAGATTGTGTTTTTAAAAAGAGAGAGCATTTTTAGTTTAACAAGTTCAATTCCTATCATTTTTAACTTCAGAAAAACGATTCACAGCCATTCTGTCTTTTTAGCTGGAAACACATTTAAACAAAGAACGTAAACATCGGTCGTCATATTTTTACCAACAGAATGTCTTGTTTCCAGTCTTTAGAAACCGTGTTTTTGGAGGCAGCTGCACTGGTATCTTCAGTTTGGCACGCCACATTGATTCTGCAGTTCTGCGCCTTGTCTCACCTCAGGACAGTGACTTATATGAGCCCCATCACCAGGGATCCTCTCACTTCCTGTTGGCCAGTGGAAACCCCAGAAGAAGGTCAGAGAAAGGGAGGGGAGTGAGATGAGGGCTTTCATTTCCACTAATCCTTTCAAAGTCACCCTAGGCTAGAAGCATCCCTCAAGACCATCCCTCCAAGATGCATCCTTCCTGGTTCTAGCAACTGCTCTCCAGCAGCACCCACACTGCTAGCTGGTTACAGCCTTGTTCCTGTGATCCCTCTACACTCTGATCATAATTTGTAAATGTCACCTTTATTCAACTCTCCCTGAAATATACTAATTCAATTGTACCACCACTATCTGTTAGGTCTCTGTTCCAGGAGTCTTTCCAAAGATTCCTTCTTGAAACCTGAGTTCTCTGAATAATTTTTTTAAAAATTCAGTAACTTATGTTTGTATGAATTACAATACTTCTAAGTTCTTTTTGGTGGCAATAAATCCTTAGTATGTAAAATAAAACAGCATTTCAGATATTAAAACATAGTTGCTTGTAGTTATACATCTTTAATTAATGATTCTTGATCAGGATATATTATTTCAAGTAAAAACAATACTTTTCCCTTGCATCCTAATTGATATAGGCTTCTTTTAAAGGAAAATTTCTCCATTTTTGCTACTTCCAAGTTCTCAAATTTAAGATTCAAAGTCTTAAGGAGTTAAATAAAATAGTCTTCTTCTTAGGAGTATTCTCCAGTTTGTTTAATAAGGGTGGGGTGTCCTTTGGCTTACGGAATGTCTTTTAGTTGGTGAGCTTCAAAGAATTTAAGTTTTTTTTCTCCCCCTTTGACATATCTCCTGCTGATTTGAGAACTTTCATTATAATACCTCCACAGCTTAATCTTATATTTAGATAATATGATAGAAGAATCCCTGACATTCAGGAGATTGGAAACTGAGTGAATTTATTAGGTAATCTTGGGCCAGATTAGGAGTTAGAAGTCAGTGATGAAAAAGATCATTGGGTCTTTCCACTGCTATGGGGAAGAAAGTACACTGTTGGGACTTCCCTGGTGGCACAGTGGTTAAGAATCCACCTGCCAATGCAGGGGACATGGGTTCAAGCCCTGGTCCAGGAAGATCCCACATGCCAAGGAGCAACTAAGCCCTTGCAGGGATTATTATTACTGTCTCCTACTTACCAACATCCATCTTGTTCTTCTGAAATTCATTCTCTGTACTGAAGTCTACCCTCCTCATCTGATTAATTTCTTAGCACTCACAACTTTGAATTTTATGTTTTAAGTAAATGCTGGTTTATGTAAAATGCTTCAATCACAGTAGTTATGTAATATCTACAGGTCTTTATTTCTGATGTGCTCTCTGTTTGAAATTCTTTCCTAGCATTATGAACCTGATAATTCTTATTTATCCTTCAAGTACCAGATTAGGTGTTCTCTCTCAAACTTTCTCTGATTAGGCCATATATAGTGTAAGGCTGGCCTTATACTATGACCTAGGAAGTATTCCTTCTGCTTCTATTTTCTGAAAGAGATTGTCTTAGAAAATTAGTATAATTTCTTCCTTAAATGTGGATAGAATTCACCATTAAACCCATCTGGGCCTAGTACTTTCTGTTTTGGAAGATTATTAATTATAGATTCAATTTATTTAATAGTTATAGGCCTATTCAGATTATTTCTTCTTGTGTGAGTTTTGGCCAATTGTCTTTCAAGGAATTCACTTTATGTTGGTTATCAAATTTGTGGGCATAGAGTTTTTCATAGTATTCTTTTATTATCCTTTTAATGTCCACAGGATCTGTAGTGATGTCCCCACTTTCATTTCTGACATTAGTAATTTGTGTCCTCTCTCTTTTTCTTACTTAACCTGGCTAGAGGCTTATTGATTATATTGGTCTTTACAAAAAAACACCGTTTGGTTTCATTACATTTCTCTATTAATTTCCTATTTACAAGTTCATCTGATTTCTGATCTAGTTCTTACTATTTCTTTTCTTCCACTTACTTTTAGTTTAATTTGTTCTTCTTCTTCTATTATCCTAAGGTGGAAAGTTAGATATTGACCTCAGTTCCTTATTCTTTTGTAATATATGAATTCATGTTGTAAATTTCCCTCTAAGCACTGCTTTTGCTTTTTCCCACGTATTATTTAAATTGTGTTTACATTTTCATTTGGTTCAAAATATTGTAAATTTCTCTTGCTATTTCTTTTTGACCCACATTTTAGTTAGAAATGTTCTGTTTAGTCTCCACTTATTTTGGGAATTTCCAGTTATCAATCTGTTTTTGATTTCTAGTTTAATTCCATTGTGTCTGAGAGCAGACATTGCGTGATTTCTAGTCTTTTAAATTTGTTAAGGTGTGTTTTATGGCTCAGAATGTTTTCTATCTTGGTGAATGTTCCATGTGTTGTGTTCTTGAGAAGAATGTATTATCTGCTGTTGGTGAATGAAGTGGTCTACAGGTGATAATTTTATCTAGTTGATTGATGGCATTGTTGAGTTCATCTATATTCTTACTGATTTTCTGCCTGCTGGAATTGTCCATGTCTAATAGAGGGATGTTGAAGTCTCCAACTGTGACAGTGGCTGCATCTGTTTCTCCTTGTTTTTCTTTCAGTTTTTACCTCTTGTAGTCTGAGGCTCTGTTGCTAGGTGCATACACTTTAAGGATTGTTATGTCTTCTTGGAGAATTGACTCCTTTATCATTGTATAATGCCCTTCTTTATTCCTAATAACTTTCATTGTATTGACGACTGTTCTATCCAAAATTAACATAGTCTTGATTTCTTTTGATTAGTGTCAGCATGATATATTTTCCTCTATCCATTTACTTTTAATCTATATGTGTCTTTATATTTAAAGTGGGTTTTTTGTAGAGCACATATAGTTGAGTTGTGTTTATTCATCTACTCTGACCATCTCTGTCTTCAAGTGGTGAATTTAGACCATTTATATTCAAAGTGATTATTGGATATAGTTGGATTAATATCTACCATATTTGTTACTCTTTTCTATTTGTTACCCTTGATTTTTGTTCCTATTTTTGTCTTCCACTCTTTTTGCCTTTTGTGGTTTAATTGAGCATTGTATATTATTTAATTTCTCTCCTTTCTTTGCATATCAGTTATACTTTTTTCTTTTTACTATTTTGACATTGAACAAACTGTTATCTGTTAGATGAATTAAGAATAAGAAAAAATAAAATTTTTATTTTACTTTTACTTACTCTTTTTTTTTCTGTGTTCTTACTTTCTTTTTGTAGATCCAAGTTTCTGGCCTATATCATTTTTCTTCTCTCTGAAGAGCTTCTTTTAACATTTCTTGCAAGGATGTTCTAGTAGCAATAAAGTGCCTCAATTTTGGTTTGTCTGAAAAGGCTTTTATTTCTCCTTCCCTTTTAAAGGATAATTTCACAGGATAATTTTCTTTATCTTTGGCCTTCTGCATTTTGAAATGATATGCCTAGGTGTAGATTTTTTTTAATTAAAAAAATTTTTTTAATTAAGAGATTTTCATCCTTCTTTGTTTTTTTTAAGCTTCGTGGATCTGTGGCTTGGTGACTGACATTAATTTGGGGAAATTTTCAATTATTATTTCATGTATTTCTTCTTTTCTCTCTTTCTTCTCCTTCTGATATTTCCATTTCTCATGTGTTATACTTTAGTAGTTGTCCCACAGTCCTTGGATGCTCTGTTCTGTTTTTTCAGTCTTTGTTCTCTTTGCTTGTCAGTTTTCAAGGATTCTATTGCTGTATCCTCTAGCTCAGAGACTCTTTCATCAGCTGTGTACAGTCTACTAATAGCCTTTCAAAGGTGCTCTTCATTCTGTTACAGTGGTTTTATCTCTAGCATTTCTTTTTGTTTTTTTCTTGGTATTCCCACCTGCTTACCTTGTCCATCTGTTCTTGCCTGGTGTGTACATTATCCATTAGGGCCCTTAGCATATTAATCTTAGTTGTTTTAAGTTCCCGGTCTCAAAATTCCAACATCTCTGCTATGTCTGGTTCTGATTCTTGCTCTGTCTCTTCTTATTGTGTTTTATGTCTTTTGAAACACCTTGTAATTTTTTGTTGATAACCAGACATGATGTACTGGGTAAAAGGAACTGCTAAAAATAGGCCTTTAGTCCTGTGGTGGCCAGGTGTGGGGGAAGAGAAGTCTTCCATAATGCTATAATTAGGCGGCAGTCTTTTTGGGAGGCTGTGCCTCTGAACGGTGAACTTCACAAGTGTTTTTAATATTTTTTTCTCCTCCTTAGGTGGGAGAGAATGACTAGAGCAGGCAGGAGTTCATTATTTCCCTCCTCCCACATGGAAGTCAAGAGCCAGCTGGAGTTGGGTATTTACCTTCCCCCAGGTGAGTCAGACTCTGTTAACACCCAGAAGGTTGGGCTATGATTAACTAGTTTCCCCTGTGGGCAAGTCTTTTTAAGAAGACTAGAATGTTCTGGGGTATTTCCAGAGGGCTCTGGCTGCATTCCCTCCCCGCTGCAGTTAGCAGGAGAGAACGTTTTCTCAGATATTTACTGTTTGAACCTGGCCTAGACCCTGGAAGTACATATACAGGATTGTGGGGGTCCCTCTCTGACTGAGTCCACCTGGAGTTTGTCATAGAGTTGTCCACATCGAGCATCCAGCAATTCATCAGCTTATATTCTGGTTTTTCTATGATGGTGCCGGTCCCTGTGGAGGTTTCTGCTTGTTAGTCTCTGCTTGGGTAAGTTATTATATTCTGTATTTGCCTGTTGGTCTCTTCAAACTTGGGGGCAGCAGTTTGGCTCGTTTCCCCACCTCTCTGACAGATCCTAGAATAGTTGTTGATTTTTCATTCTCTTTAGCTTTTTACTTGATTTAGGATAGACTGGGGGCTTCTGAGCTGTTTATGCAGAACCAGAAACTGGAAGCCCCCTTTATATACTTTTAAAGTCTTTCATGGTTGATTTGGTTAAATACGTGGCCCATTTGTTTCTCAGTAACCCAGGATCCCATCTTAAACAATTGTTCAAATATCTTTACATCTTTGATATTTTACCTGCCCAAAGATCTAATCCTCTAGAGAATATCCTTTGCAAATAAAGCAAAGTGACCTTGAAGGGTCACTGGAAAATCAAAGAAGATTTGTTCTTTCACCTTGTAAAAAGAAAGGTGTTAGAAAAAACTAAGTTTTTTGACATGGTACAATTAATGACTTGCATGGGAAATGTCACATCAAATGAGATGCTAACATTTTTTAGGTTAAATTGGTATAGGTAAAATATTATTAATATAAATATTTCAGAAATTGTAAGTCGTATGGAAAATCTAAAGAATTGTCAAAGCCCTTGTTAACATAACATGTTTCTATTTGTCAGAATCCTGATGCTTGAAATTAGATAATAGCACTGTGCCAGCAGATATAAGTTCAGTTATTTCTTAAAACGTTAATTTTTGTGACAACTTTTCTTCTTCAGTTTGAATCTAGCATCTTCAAGGCCAAAGGTTTTCAGTTGGGGGTATACATCACTTACCTATGGAGTTTTATTAATATAGAGATATTTAAGACCTACTGCAGACTTACAGAATCTTTTGATTATTTTGACATATTAATGGTATATTCTACCTATGAGCTTGGGGTATTAATGGCATATAATCTCAGGATATTATATATTTTAACTGAAGAATTTTTCCTCTGTGAAAGTTGTACTCACCCATTTTTATAATTATACATAGTAGCCAGTCTTCTTAGGAAATAGGACTTTATAATTATACATAATAGCCAGTCTTCTTAGGAAATAGGACGGTAAACATTTCTTGGATTGACTTTGTTTTGCACACGTCAGAAATAACCAAATTTTCCCTGCTGCATTATTTTCTTAATGAACCCACATCGTTTCACTTTTGAAAATTATCAGCAAAAGATAACCACAGTCATGTTAGTCGAGATAAGAAATACTCTTATTGTTTTAACCAGTTGTAATCAATTATTTTTTACTGTGGCCAAAAGCCCCCATGCATACAAAACTTGGCATATGGTGAAGCCGTAGAGATATCCTTTAGAACCAGTATTGGAACATGGAATTCATGGTTTTCCCGTTCCTCAGTTATTCAGTGTAATCCCCTAGTCATTATTCTGGAGCTTCATCTTCTGACTAACATAAATCTAATTAGATACTTGCTTCTGCCTTACACTCATAAATTGGAGGAAAAGACTTCTTCTATACCAACTTGAGAGAAGACTGAATATGAAGCGGTGATATACTAACTGATTATCAATTAGAACAACAGAGAAAACCTAGTTTTTAGAGCCGGTTTAATTCTCCAGAGTTTCAAGCTTAGCCCAGGAGGAGTGAGTAGATAAGGTTCATTATGTCACTTGAGTGGCCAGCTGCCCATAATTTCCTGACATCTCACCTTTGGTAATTCATCTGTTGGTATCTTGAAGGTTTTCCTCTTTTCAAGCTCCTCTTACAAATGCTTAGGTCTGAAGGAAGCAATGATTTAAAGCAGTTAGAGAAAGATCGCCAACAGCTCTGTGAGACCAAGATAGGGTCCATAAAAGAAAGCAAAGAGGAAAATTTGATAGGTAACTGAGGATAAAAGTTACTTTTCTTACTAAGTTCAAATTTTGCTTGAGTTCTGATCCTTTTGATTGAAAAGGGGATGTTTAATTGAATTACAGAATTACATTATCATGGCTTTTAATTCTGAAAAGAACCTTAAAAATAAGCTAGTCCAACCCCTTCATTTTAAAAATGAGGAAGCAGTTCAAATATAAATTCAAATACATTACAATTCAATTTGTAGAAAAGATTCTTTCTGTGTTTATTACTGCTCAAGCATGACCAAAAATGCTCCTTAGAAAGTAAGTTTGTGATCTAAGTAGTGACCCAAATTGTTTTTTTTATAGAGTAGTAACTGTGAACTAGGGTGAAACTGAAAATCTATCTTATCAGCAAAATGGTATTTCACTTATTAGGATAGCAGTTTTTGGCAGCACAGAGAGACTGGATTTAGTTGGTTCGCAAGACAGAAATAGCTGTCTGATATGCATGCTTTAGGATTTAATTATTCTATCAACTTTCTTAAAAAGGATTAATGCAACACTTTCACTTTGGGAATTAAACTTGAGATGAAAGAGAGAAAGAAAAGAACTTTAGCTCTTGTAATGTAGCAGAATTTTATCCTACTTATTTATTTTGTGTTAAATTCCTGGTTTCCTGCATACTGAGAGAAGAAAAGCAGCATTATCAGAACTTCAAAGGGCCGTCAAAGGATATACCATCAACTGTGGGCAGAATGATGAGAAATGCATAGAGCTTCGAACTCGGTTGCAGTCCCCTGAGTGACATAACATTGTACAAAATAACCTTGGAGCCCACAACTAGCAACTGGAAATTGCTAACTCATTAGAAAATGTTATACCTGCAACTGAGCACTTCATGATACCATTTACCAATCAGCAAGGCATATACTCAAAGCAGTAGACAAAGTCACACAGCATATACACAGATCCAGCAAAGCTGCAGAACCTTTAAAAGTGCTGTAGCTAGAGAATACGATGATAAAAATTAACCTGATATATAGATGATATCAACCACTAAGACCCCTTCATAAACACAGCAACCTCGCAGAGTTTAACAGGGTTAAGCTAACAAACATGTAAATGATAAAGAGCGGTCCACTGGATCTATTTTGTGGTAACTTCCCTTGTCTGCTGTGTCTATTCATCCACAGGCACTTCCACCTATGCTGCCAGTGATATACCCAACATGGTGCAGCCCTGATTCAAAGGCAGTAACCAATGACTTCTGGCCTCTATACAAAGGATAGCTTAGGCCAGTGGGAATTAGAATTTGGGAAACTGAGAAATAGACTATTTGGTAGTGGTAAATTGAACTCATAACCATGTGCAAACTTAGGTAATAAGGAAGTGGTTGGTATGAAAAAAGAATGGAGTCAACATGTAGAAAGAAGCTGCACCATCATGAAAACGATGGGTTTTTCAGCCTTCAAGAGTGTAGAGTTCTTGCCAGATTTTCCATTCATATTTTAGATAGGTGAAGTGTGGCAATACAGGACTCTGCTCTCGAATTTCCTTCTCTCTGACTCACTTCTTCCCTTGAATCCTTGCCCAGACTCCCCTTTTCTCCCTATGCTAAGGTAATTGAATCAATCTCTATACTCTAAAACTGAAAAGAGCTGTATAGTTCAAATACAAATGGAAATAACATCATAAAAGCAGGGAGACAAATCACCTAAGCTCATGATTTCATCAAATGTAACTGGTACCTTTCGATTTTACTAGATGGTTTCCTCCTCCAATACTTGCATTCTATTGTTAACTTTTTCAGAACCTTTTCAAATTTTCTATTTTGCTTCATAATCATGGGATTTCAAACCAGTATTGGCATCAAGTATCCTCTAGTAGTTGATAAAGTTGTCTTAAGATATATCATGTAAGAAATAGAGGGAAGTAAGTGGATTTCCAAATTAAAAAAAAAAAAAAAACTAACCTATTCTCAATATTTTGCCAAATCTGCTATAACACAGGTAGTAAATCAAGATAGATATTGTGGAGTGGGAAAAAAGATCTCTATTGTATCACCTTCCTAGATCCATACCTAGAAATCTCATAGTTTCAGATTACCTAGAAATATGATGGGGCCTTTTGCTTGCAGACAGAATTACTGTTTATTAAAAAGTACTGAATTTGGGGCTTCCCTGGTGGTACAGTGGTTGAGAGTCCGCCTGCTGATGCAGGGGACATGGGTTCATGCCCCGGTCCGGAAAGATCCCACGTGCCGCGGAGCGGCTGGGCCCGTGAGCCATGGCCGCTGAGCCTGCGCGTCCGGAGCCTGTGCTCTGCAACGGGAGAGGCCACAGCAGTGAGAGGCCCGCGTACTGCAAAAAAAAAAAAAAAAAAAAGTACTGAATCTGAATTTTTTCTCTGTTTTCTGTTCTCTGTGGCCTCCATCAAGGGTGATCAGGAAGCAGGGTTAAGGTCTTGTTGGGTCAATCATCTTGGACTCCTTTTTTTCCCTCCACACACGAGCTTAATTATTTTCATCATCATCTAGATCTCCATCCCATGCAGCCTGTTGGTGTTGGGTTTGGGTCATGACGAAGTGAAGGACTTACTAGGACTATAGACTAAATTGTGTGCTTTAATGCAACTAGACAAGAAGTCTGGATGGTGAGCATCATAGCTCAGGGTAACCTAAAAGAAAGGGGTTTGGGTCGCCCCATTTTCTTCATTATAAACCTTGTACTGGAGGGTTGAAGAGGTACTGAATTAAAATCAGATTCAGACCTTCCTGGGTTCCCCAAATACCTTCTAGCAGTAGGTTCACCATAACTGTTAACACATGCCCATTCTATTCGTTCATTTAAAAGCTGTTTCCTGGGTATAGTAGTCACAAGTGACATTCCTTAGATTCCATAGGTGGTTTATAGAGTGAAGATTGTTTAAATTAAGCATTTTCCTTGAAAGTTTTGTAGGAAATCTCCACATCGAAGCCTAACATATGATTTCTCACTAAATTGAGCAGTCAGTTTTCTCTCCAGTATGAAGCCATCACTGTTCTTTTCAGTTGAGCACCTAATGAATTAATTACCTTGTATCCAGGAGATACGCTGTAGCAAAACTACATACCTTTGAATCCATGGATTCATATTCAAATCTTGAAATGCTCATGCTATGAATAGTCTGAGGAAGCTGAACATGGTTGAAGTAAACACTGATTCATATGCCCTCTTATGTTCCTATGAGGGTAGGTGCTCATGGACTAGAACGTGGGCAAAATCTTCACCATTTAAATTCCCCTCTCTTTTCTCTTGCAATTTTACTACATTTACTTAAGTTGAACACACATATGTTATTTCACTGTCTAAACAACATAGATGGCACTGTTTTAACAATCTGAGAGGAAAAATAAGGAAATATAAGATGTAGTCTTTATTCTTTGGAAAGAAAATGTGTACAAAATGAAATAAGAATCCAAGATTGCAAAGGGACTTATCATAACTAATTTATGCAAAGATAAGGGATATAGAAAATATAATCAACACATCTTCAGAAATGGATGTTGTGGGGTAGTGAGGGAAATTCTGGAACATCTATTGATTCTTTGGTTTGAAGTGGCTACAAAAAAGATGGAGGCCGTCTTGGTCGTTTATGACCCTACCTTGGCACTACTTATTAAATTTTATTCTCTGCTAATACTAGACCAATATGCTTGGCTACAGTTGAAATTATGATCAATTTTCTTTGGAAAATTGGACTAGCTGTTTTCATCGTGCCTACTTCCTTCTAGCCTGTGAAAGTCATACCCAATCTTGGGAATTCTTTTTGAGAACCACAGGGTTCCTCTGTTTCTACTCCCTACTTCATCTACCTACTTTGTTATGAGTTGGCTACTTACCAGCTAGAAACAGTCATGATCTTGAGTGAAGATGGCATGGATTGAAAAGAGGGTCTGGAGACAGGTTATTTGGGTTTGAATCCAACCACTAACACATATTAGTTATGTAACTTTATTGCCAAATTATTAGACCCTCTATTCTTTAGTTACTTTAGCTATAAATTCAGCAGAATAGTATCTACCTATCTACCCTATGGGGTTAATACGAGATTTAATGAGGTAATATTTGTAAAGCACTGTTAAATATATTGGTACTCAATTTTAAATGTTGGCTCTGATTTATGTTATTCTCTAAGTAACTAGAATATTACTGTGCATTCTCATTAATGAACACTCTTGAAATGATAAAAATCTTCTAATGGTAGATGATACATAGGGAGGTACTTTACATACTGAAATAATTTAGTTTCTTGGTTGAAATGCCATTTATTTGTTTCATTAAGCATTCCTTGCCAAGGGGCATGCTTATCTATTAATTTTCCCCCTTCCTGTTGTTATAAATAAGGCACTCAGTTACTTTCCGCAACTGACACAATCCTCCTCATTTCTGAAGAACATATATCAGGCATCCTCACCTCCAAAAAGCATTCCCTGATACCTTTCAGGCATGGCAAAGTATTCTGTTCTCCTCGCATACTTTCCTGGATGAATTTTATCATGACACTTTCAACATTATACTGAAACAATCTGTTTGGCAAGTTGTAAGCAGACTGAGAGATCTGTCTCTCCAGGGAAGGGTGGTTTCATTTTCTCTTTTGTAACCTCAACACCTTTTGTAGTGACATAAGGGACTCTTCATTGCCGAACTGAACTTGACCTATCTTATGATCACAAAAATGGCAGAGTCTTAAGAGAACTTGCAAGATTTAGGTCTGCAATACAAAGGCATATTTGTCACCATAGATAATTCTTTCTAAAGAAATCAATGAAGAGGTCTTGCAAAAGAATGGAGCACAAAGTAACTTTGTTTTTATTTCTTAGTATAACATTACATTCCACCTAAAATGAGGGATGGTAGAAAGCTTCTCTAAAATTGCTTATGGAACATTCAGCCCTCTTTTATAAATTATTCTGCAAAGAACTTAGGTGTTTTCAGGAATGCTGGTTTCTGTACTTAAAGGAAATTATACGCCTTTTCTTCAATGTTAATTTTGATGTAAAATAACTCCCTCTCACAACCACATCATAAAATGTTCAGTCTTCTTGTCCAAGTAATTATTTATGCTAATTGTAGTCATTAGAATTGAAATTGATGAGAAAAATATACTAAAAAGGTAACATCTGAACATTTTAATAGTTTGTGTTAAACGTTAGATAAAGTTAATAAGAACATTGAAAGATGTGTTTAACAATGTAATTAGATGACAGGAATACTTTAATTATCTTGAAGAAAGTACAGATCTCACAATAGCTTGGAACACATATCAAAAGGCAGAAAAAAAGGAACAATTTAGTGAAGGCACACTTTAAATACACTTTAAGTAATCAATTAAAAGACCATCACCAAGCTTCAAGTGACCACAAAGCTTTGGGTTAAATATAAAAGCAAGGGTGAGATTTACTGTGTGAATATTTTCAAAGAAGCAGAATAACTCAGAGGCAAAAACTCATGCGTGCTCACTCAAAAATGCATTTGTCTAGGTTATCAATTGCTAATCTGACTTAAAGTCTTATGTTGAATTTAATGAGTTCTCAAAGATCTGACTTTTCTAGATCAATTACTTTTGCCCCACCACGTCATAAGAATTCTCTAAAATCTGTACAATTGTTAGTTTTTATAATCATGACTGATAGGTAACTGTATGTTTTAAAAGCATATGGTTACAATTACATTTAATTTAAAAAAATTTTGTCTGGCTTTTGTTTATTAAGATTGGCATATCTTATGCTCAGTTTTCAGAAAAGCTTTCAATAATTAGAATGTCCCAGTGTTCATTAAGTGAAAACAACTAAAGAAGAGCTACAAATTAAGAAATTTTTTACATTTTTGTTACTTCCTATTATACATCCTATTCTGAAGTCAGACTAAATTGCCCTCCACAGAATTTTGGGGGTCTAGCTACAGAGTCACCGGGGAATTAGATTTATTAGATTCAAAATTTGCTTAGTCTTTTTTTTATTTTTTATAATTGAAGCATAGTTGATTTACAATGTTGTGTTACTTTAAGGTATACAGCAAAGTTATTCAGTTATATATATATAGTTTTTCAGATTCTTTTCCATCATATGTTAGAGATAGTTAATATAGTTCCCTGCGCTATACAGTAGGTCCTTGTTGTTTATCTATTTTATATATAGTAGTATGTATCTGTTAATCCCAAACTCCTAATTTATCCCTTCCCCCTTTCCCTTTTGATAACCATAAGTTTGTTTTCTATGGCTATGGGTCTGTCTCTGTTTTGTAAATAAGTTCATTTGTGTCATATTTTAGATTCCACATATAAGTGATATCATATGATATTTATCTTTCTCTGTCTGACTTATTTCACTTAGTATGATAATCTCTAAGTCCATCCATGTTGCTGCAGATGGCATCATTTCATTTCTTTTTATGGCTGCTTAATGTTATTTATTACTTGTTAAATTTTCTCAAGGTAGTTACATCAGATCACGTAGAATAACTCATACACCCTAAATGCTGTTTGATTTTCTGAGTCATTCCTGGGGCGCTGTCAACCAGACGTCCAAGGTGGTCTAGGCAGATACTAGAGCACATGTTCCAGAGATGTGTTCAATTCTGGGAATTTTGTGTCTATAGCTAACGGGGGTTCTATTCTGTCCAAAGTTCCAGAGGTATTTTGAACACCGAACCGTCAGTACAGCCATCTCCTGGGTTTTACTGCTGGGAGCAGAGCAGCCTTGGGTCACACATAGTCTGCAAGTGAGAAGGACTTCATTAAGCTCAATGATGGCACTGGGTTTTGAACCCCAGTGGATCAGGGAGAAACAGGCTCAGATTCAAACGCTGCGAGTTGACTGTGTGTCAGTTGGCCTCATTTAGCTCTACCTCCAGAGGCCTGTGTCCTGACTCATCTCCCCTGGCCCATAGGGAGTGTTCTGTCTGAGGCATGAGGGCAGTGGCAGGTATATGAGGAGCCTTTTTTCTCTTCCCTGCTGCCTAGTTTCTCATCTGTCACTTCGGCCATTTGGGAGGCTGTGGCCTAATATGACATTTATTATAGTCAGCAAAAACGGGAGTGGGAAGAAGATTTGCATCCTGCTGGCCAAAGAGCTGTCTCTTTGAGAGCGCCCTGTCTTTTTCTTTCCTCTCTGCTCATACTGAAGGCCAGATGTCACGCGAAGTATTCTGTAACTTGCTGACTCTGTGACTCTTTTAGAAAACCTAAATGCCTCTAAAACTTTTTAAAAAAGTATTCATGTATAAAGGTCTACTGTTTTTGGAGTGTGGCCATGTTAATGGTTAAACCATAGAGTCACTGACAGAAAAGCGTTTGGACTTACCCTTTGACCTTGAAACATGACCACGCAGGGAGCTCTGTAGGAGGGTTGTTAAAGGTGACATAGGAAGTGCTGTCCCCCAATGGCTGCCTTCAAACTGTACTCTCATTGGCCAGTAGTTATTGGGAATAAACTACCTCTGGGGACCAAAGGACAGGTAGCCCCAATCTATAAGTAGTTCCTAAAAGCCTCCTAGAGCTTTGCATGTGACACAGAGTACAGACATCCTTCTGAAGTGGGCTGAATCTGGATGCTGCACGGAGGTGGACACAGTAAGAAATACCTCCTGTCCACATTTCCTCCTGCAGGCTGGCCTGGTGGCCCACAATTGGGCCAAATCTATGTTCAATCAATTCTTGATAAAAACACATCCTCTCCAAAACAAGTTGATGACTCATGTGGCCCAATCCCAGATTAAAAGGCTAGATGTGCCTTAGTTAAAATATCGATGGAGAATCTTAACTATATTCTTAAGTAATGAGTTAGTAAAAATCAGTGCTATGAATCCCTGGGTGTGAGGATCGCAATGAAACGTCAGCAGTCCCAGATCCTGAACGAGAGGTATTAAAAACAAAACAAACAAAAAATAAATAAATAAAAGAGAAAGATGGGGGGTGGGATAGAGAGTCCTAAGGAGTAGATCCAAGGTGAAGAAAGTGAGAGGAGAGACTTACAGTTAGAAACCACTGAGAGCAGAACACAAGACGAAAGTGAGGGCAAAACCGGGCAAGAAACAGACAAAACCCAAACAAGCTGGCTATTTATATCATAGGCCAGAAAGAGCCTTTATTGTTAGAGCAAGAAAATGAACTTCTATCCACCCAATGAGGATCTGCAACAGTTCAATGCAGAGGCAGACTGTGGAATTTGGTGGCTGGCTTGGAAGCGTCACAGACTCAGATATTCTCTGACTGCTGAGAGAGGGTAGTTCAGTCCCATAAAACACCTGCTCTGTGGCGCACGGCAGAGAGGGAGTGCAGTGATTAATCTGAAAACCCCTGAGCTGCCGCAAATGTGAGGGCAGGCTGTGTGTTAAGGCTGCGATATAGGAAGTGTCCAGCTGGCCACGTGTCTGGGTAATGAGGAAACCTGTTTTTAGATTGTACTGTAAATCAGAAGCTCCCCTTCCTCCAACCTGATTCCACGCCAGCCTGCCGAGGAAGCAGATTTTACGTCTCCTTATACATCTCCTTTATACTCCTTAGCGCCAGCTAAGGATGTGTAAATAGAAAGCTACAGGTCCAACTCGGAGAGAGGAGTCATTTCTCAGGGTTAAGCGTAGAAGGAAGCCAGCGGTTAGGACACCTTACTTACAGGAAAGCTTAGCTGTGCTAGATCCAGATGGCCGTGGGGCAGGATGAGAGCAGAAGTCAAGAGAAAGCATGCCAGGCAACTCGGGGGTCAGCCTGTCTGATGGGTGACAATGGAAGATCACCCACACCTAGAACCAAGTAGATCTTGACTCTGTCGAAAGAGGAATCAGCGAACGATTCCGCTTGTTCCTTCAGGAGGAAGAACTAGCCCTTCCCCTGAGATCTCCACTCTGCAGCCTACATGCTTGACGAGGGGCCGATTCCCACCAGGGCATCTGTGCTGGTTGTTGAAAATCCTTACTGGTTGGTAAATAGCTGCTGTCTTGAGCCACTCAGTGCTACGGTCTCCTTTGCCACTCCGACCCTTCCCATCTGCCCCAACTAGGACCAACTCCCAGCTGCTCCTCTGGTTGGCCATTGTCTGTCAGTCAGACCCAGGAAAATCCCCCTTCCCAGGACCCCTGGGGCTTTACAGGGACACCTGTCTAGACCCCAGTTCTCTCCCGCACCCAGCCTGGAAGCCCCCAGTAGGCATTGCCAGAGACCACCATTAAATTCACCCAGATGCCACCAGAGCTCCTTTAGAGCAGCACTCATCACTGTACCCACCCCCACCCCGGCACCTTCTAGCCCTGAAGGGACTTCACGGGGGCAGACAAGGCCCTTGGCAGGGGCCGTGGGGGTCTTGCTGAGCCAAAAATCATCGTTACCTTTGTTAAATATTTTTCAATACAATCCCTGCTATGTCTGCTGTAACAGCAATTTAAATACATCCTTCTCAATTCAGATCCTAGAGTGTTGTGACTAAGAGTGAGATTTAGGGGTTAGATTTTCTGTTTTTAGTTAGCTATGTTAATTGCAGTTGTATATCCTCAGCCTCTTGAATTCTCACTTTCTTCACTCATAAAAAGGGAATCACGTTATGCAGTAACTCCAGATTGCTGGAAGGAGCGAATGCCACAGCACACACAGTGATGAGCAGGGCGCCGCACAGATTAGGTCATCGCTGTTGTGATTGACAGCATTACCACTGCTTCGATTGCTAAGACTGTGGACCATGGAAAGAGCCTCAGGTGCTATCCTGCTGGTGCCCAAGATTTTGGCCAAGATGTGACACGGAAGCAAGGCCCAGGAGTCTGCCTGGCAGACTTCAGAGATACCGCAGGTTCCATCCAGACCACTGCAATAGAGCAAGTCACATGTTGGTTTTGGTTTCTCGGAGCATATATGAGTTATGTTTATCCTATACTGTAGTCTATTAAGTGCACAACAGCATTATGTCTAAAAAAACAATGTGCATACCTTAATTAAAAAATACTTTATTGCTAAAAAATGCTAACCATCATCTGAGTTAGTTGTAGTTATAGTAGTAACAGCAAAGGTCACTGATCACCGATCACCATAACACATATAATAATGAAAACGTTTGAAATATCGCAAGATTATTAAAATGTGACACAGAGACATGAAGTGAGCAAATGCCGTTGGAAGAATGGCACCATAGACTTGCTTGATGCAGGGTTGCCACAAACCCTCAATTTGTAAAAACACAGTATCTGCAAAGCACAATGAATCAAGGTACGCCTGTGCTAGCACAATTCCTTTCCACATGCCCAGAAGCTGGATTCCTGGGGTTTTTCCAAAGTTATCTCTTGGTTTTTGTCTTCAACCCCTTTAGGTGACCCACGTCATTGTTGATATCCAAGCAACAAAACTGCCTGGTATTTGTAGAATTTCTTGGACACTAACCTTTCCATCATGTCAGTGATCAATTCTTCCAAGGAAGTATTTTTGGAAAATTCTCTTTCAGGAGAAGCTTGTTGTTACAGATGGTTCTGTCCTGTCTTGTTGACGTGTTGTAGATTATTCTTGACTTTGCCATATTCAGGAGTGGACAGTATGCCTTCATCAAGATAAACGTGTCCTCTCTCTTCCCACTTCTGCTCTGCCTTTGACTATCATCGTGTCCCACAGAGCCAGGCCACCATATGACTGACACATGTCCTTGTGTTACACCAGACTCCATGGTTTTATTGATGTGGCACAGAGGCCATGTCTCTGGGGAACCGTTAGCTAAGGGTAGTCTTAGAAAGGTATGTCTTGAAAGACCTGCTCTCAACTCATTACTCATTCAAAACAATGTAGAATTACAGGATATATTTGAGAGAGAAGAATAAATTAGAGGTAATATAATCTAGCTATTTTATATCCATTGAAGAAATGAAGTAATCTCTTCCTCAATATCTGTGACAGTTGGTCATTAAACTGCTTTTTAATTATGTCCAATAATAAGTATTCCACTTCACTATGGTGAATATGTTTATAACTGTAGATATACATACACACACACTGTTGGCCCTCCATATCCGCAGGTTCTGCATCTGTGGATTCAACCAACTGAGGATTGACCATATTAGGGGAAAATAATTCCAGAGGGTTCCAAGAAGGAAAACTTGCATTTGCTGTACACTGGCAACTATTTATGTAGCATTTACATTGTGTTAGTTATTGTAAGTAATCTGGGTGTGATTTAAAGTATAGGGAGGATGTATATAGGTTACATGCAAATACTGTGCTATTCCAAATAAGAGACTTGAGCATCCTTAGAATTTGGTATCCATGGGGGTCCTGGAACCAATCTCCCAGGGATACTGAGAGATGACTGTATGTATCCTCAATATCAGAATATTTTTCTGTAGCTGAATTCAAGTTTACTTTTCAGTAATTTAAAATCATGCAATAGAGACCTTAGTCTAGCCTCTGTCACAAGTCATCTCTACAACAGATTTAACCAGCTTCTTTCCTTCAAGAAAAAGTTTATTTGAACTCAGATGCTGAGAACAGGCTAATCCCAGAGCATCACAAATACCTAAGGCCATCTCTGCCCTCAAGGGGTTCACGGTCCCCTAGGAGAGGCAGACAGACACATAACAAACTAAATTACAAAGTGGAAAGACAGTGGTAACTGAAGGGGCAGAGTATAATGACTCCACAGAATATGACATCACCCAGCCTGAGTAATCATGGAAAGCTTCAGGAAGAAATGAAGAAGCTAGGCCTCTCATGAGTTACTGAGGAGTCAGAATGAGCTACAGGGAATGAGAAATGCAGAGGGTTCAAAGTGAGTGAAGGCACAGAAGATAACACTACGCCTTTCCATAAGGATAAGCGCTTCGGCGTTGCTGGAACTTAGAGTCAGAGAAATTCTCTGTGCCCCTGGGCTTCAGTCTCTTAAGTCAACCTTCTTCTCCATGTGGCCATGAAGTGGTCCTGTAGCACTGCAATCCCTACATTCCCCGTCAACAGAAGGCATCCCCACGCCTGAGGTTGCTCTGTATTTTCATCTTAATTTATGGTATCACCATCATGCTGAAAGCACAGGCTGGAAAGTCAGACTGACGGTCACCCACTTCTATTTAACTGGTTATCAATGGGCTATTTAACGTCTCTTGGCTTTAAAAGCTTACTTGCAAGATGGGTATAAATAAAGCACCCACCTGAATTATTGAGGTGCGAAGGATGAAATAATCCACGGAATTACTAGAAGTTTGAAACGAGCATTCTGTGAATAAGGTAGCATGGTGCCTTGTCCATAATAAGACCTCAGTAATGAAGCTATCGGTATAATCTATCTCAGTGATGATAATAACATTAGTATTAATGCAAATTGATATATTAATACCATGGTTATCTAACTGTTCATTCTAGTTAAAAACCAGGGAATAAGCAGAAGCTCTTGCCTCTCCTTCACTGACTTCCTGTTCCTCCATGGGAAATGCTCCTACCTGGAAATTTCTGTTCTTTTTTGGTTACCATGATGAAATCCTCCTCTAAGTATGGTCTAATCCTATACTTTTGCTGAGTCTGGGATCTTTAGACACATTTCCCTTAGAGCACACACCAACGCACGACTCTGCAATGACTGATGAATGTTTCATAAGCACTTTTCAGTTTATGCTGACATCTAAGACATCCTATGATTTCAGTGACTGAAATGGCACCAATAATACAGACAAACACAAGTGCAGAGGCACTCCTGGGGAGGTGAACTTTCCTTGAGACAAAGCTTTCCCTTGACCAGAGCTTTTAACAGTGTTTCTAAAGTCAAGTGTAAGCAACATTCTTTCCTCTTCGAATGCTTCTTTGCGTTATATCCCATTTGGAAGCATGCTGTCTTTGGAGTGATCAGCCTTAGATGCAGCTCTATCTTGGTCCAGCCTGTTTACCTCCTGGGCCTGTGAGGTGGAGCGAAAGTCCCAGGCTGCAGAATGAAGTTACCTCAGAGCTTCCCAACCAGGCCCCCCCCAACCCCACATTTCAGCCTTGTTTCCTGACTTTCCAGGCCTCCCTTGACACTCTGTATTCCTGAACTGCTGATAGCCTCAGCCCACAACCTGCTCTCTGCCAACTCCCATCCTGACCCCCGTGTGTTCTGGGGTGGCCTTCACTCATTTCACAGGTTGGCCCCTGTCCCTCCAACAAGAGAAGGCCGAGGACTTTTTCTGGAATTTGTTTTTCTCCAAACATGTTAAATTTGCTTTCTCTACATTTCATGGTACATCTGCTATTATGTCTGTCTCTCCTACTGTGTTAGGCAGATAACTGCTGTGGAGATTCTGTCACACTGTTCCTACAGTTTTCATTTCACCAAACAGCTCTTTTTTTCCCATTTAGTCATAGGCCCTTTTGTTGAATAAATTTTGTCTCTGTTGATATTCCAACCATGTCTAAGAACCTTCTCTCGAATAGGCCCAGAGAATTGACATTGCATCCCGTTTGTGTTCTCCGTCTTAGGCAGAATTAACCTTTTAGTTTTCCTACCAATTAGACCACTTTGCAGAGAATTCACTTACATTATTGGTTTAAAATTACATATTCTCATGTCCTTTTTTTCTAGTATGTGAGGCTATTCAAGGGTAGAGCCCTTGGAGTTAGCTTCAAGATGGCGGAAGAGTAAGACGTGGAGATCACCTTCCTCCCCACAAATACATCAGAAATACATCTACATGTGGAACAACAACTCCTACAGAACACCTACTGGACGCTGGCAGAAGACCTCAGACCTCCCAAAAGGCAAGAAACTCCCCATGTACCTGGGTAGGGAAAAAAGAAAAAACAATAAACAGAGACAAAAGGATAGGGATGGGACCTGCACCAGTGGGAGGGAGCCGTTAAGGAGGAAAGGTTTCCACACACTAGGAGCCCCTTCACGGGTCGAGACTGCGGGTGGCGGAGAGGGTGTAGCTTCGGAGCCACGGAGGAAAGCACAGCAACAGGAGTGCGGGGGGCAAAGCGGAAAGATTCCCGCACAGAGGGTCGGTGCTGACCAGCACTCACCAGCCCGAGAGGCTTGTCTGCTCACCCGCCGGGGCGGGCGGGGCTGGGAGCTGAGGCTCGGGCTTCGGTCAGAGCGCAGGGAGAGGACTGGGGTTGGCGGCATGAACATAGCCTGCAGCGGGTTAGTGCGCCACGGCTAGCCGGGAGGGAGTCTGGGAAAAGTATGGAGCTACCGAAAACGCAAGAGGCTTTTTCTTGCCTCTTGGTGCGTGAGGAGAGGGGATTCTGAGCGCCGCTTAAAGAAGCTCCAGAGACGGGCGCGAGCCGCGGCTATCAGCACGGACCCCAGAGACGGGCATGAGACGCTAAGGCTGCTGCTGCCGCCACCAAGAAGCCTGTGTGCGAGCACAGGTCACTCTCCACACCTCCCCGTGCAGCCCGCCACTGCCAGGGTCCCGGGATCCAGGGACAACTTCCCCGGGAGAACGCACGGCGCGCCTCAGGCTGGCGCAACGTCACGCCGGCCTCTGCCGCCGCAGTCCCGCCCCGCACGCAGTGCCCCTCCCTCCCCCCCAGCCTGAGTGAGCCAGAGCCCCTGAATCAGCGGCTCCTCTAACCCCGTCCTGTCTGAGCGGAAAAACAGACGCCCTCCGGTGAGCTACACGCAGAGGCGGGGCCAAATCCAAAGCTGAGCCTCGGGAGCTGTGCGAACAAAGAAGAGAAAGGGAAATCTCTCTCAGCAGCCTCAGGAGCAGGAAGTAAATCTCCACAATCAACTTGATGTACCTGCATGTGTGGAATACCTGAATAGAAAACGAATCATCCTAAATTGAGGAGGTGGACTTTGGGAGCAACGATATATATTTTTTTTCCCTTTTTCTCTTTTTGTGAGTGTGTATGCTTCTGTGTGTGATTTTGTCTGTATAGCTTTGCTTTTACCATTTGTCCTAGGATTCTGTCTGTCTGTTTTTTGTTGTTTTTTTAGTATAGTTTTTAGCACTTGTTATCATTGGTGGATTTGTTTTTTTGATTTGGTTGCTCTCTTCTTTCTTTCCTTCCTTCTTTTTAATTAAAAAATTTTTAATAATTGTTTTTAATTTAAATTATTTTATTTAATTTTACTTTATTTTATTTTATCTTCTTTCTTTGTTTCTTTTTTTCTAAATTTTATTCTGAGCCGTGTGGATGACAGGCTCTTGGTGCTCCAGCCAGGCGTCAGGGCTGTGCCTCTGAGTTGGGAGAACCAAGTTCAGGTCACTGGTCAACAAGAGAAATCCGAGCTCCACGTAATATCAAATGGCAAAAATCTCCCAAAGATCTCCATCTCAACGCCAAGACCCAGCTCCACTCAACGACCAGCAAGCTACAGTGCTGGACACCCTATGCCAAACAACTAGCAAGACAGGAACACAACCCCACCCATTAGCAGAGAGGCTGCCTAAAATCATAATAAGGTCACAGACACCCCAAAACACACCACCAGACGTGGACCTGCCCATCATAAAGACAAGATACAGCCTCATCCACCAGAACACAAGCACTAGTCCCCTCCACCAGGAAGCCTACACAACCCACTGAACTAACCTTAGCCACGGGGGGCAGACACCAAAAATAACGGGAACTACGAACCTGCAGCCTGCAAAAAGGAGACCCCAAACACAGTAAGTTAAGCAAAATGAGAAGACAGAGAAACATACAGCAGATGAAGGAGCAATGTAAAAAACCACAAGACCTAACAAATGAAGAGGAAATAGGCAGTCTACCTGAAAAAGAATTCAGAATAATGATAGTAAGGATGATCCGAAATCTTGGAAATAGAATGGACAAAATGCAAGAAACAGTTAACAAGGACCTAGAAGAACTAAAGAGCAAACAAACAGTGATGAACAGCACGATACATGAAATTAAAAATTCTCTAGAAGGGATCGATAGCAGAATAACTGAGGCAGAAGAACGGATAACTGACCTGAAAGATAAAATAGTGGAAATAAATACTGCAGAGCAGAATAAAGAAAAAAGAATGAAAAGAATTGACGACAGTCTCAGAGACCTCTGGAACAATATTAAATGCCCCAACATTCAAATTATAAGGGTCCCAGAAGAAGAAGAGAAAACGAAAGGGACTGAGAAAATATTTGAAGAGATTATGGTTGAAAACTTCCCTAACATGGGAAAGGAAATAGTTAATCAAGTCCAGGAAGCACAGAGAGGCCCATACAGGATAAATCCAAGGAGAAACATGCCAAGACACATATTAATCAAACTATCAAAAATTAAATACAAAGAAAAAAATATTAAAAGCAGCAAGGGAAAAACAACAAATAACACACAAGGGAATCCCCACAAGGTTAACAGCTGATCTTTCAGCAGAAACTCTGCAAGCCAGAAGGGAGTGGCAGAACATATTTAAAGTGATGAAGGAGGGAAACCTACAACCAAGATTACTCTACCCAGCAAGAATCTCGTTCATATTTGATGGAGAAATTAAAAACTTTACAGACAAGCAAAAGCTAAGAGAATTCAGTACCACCAAACCAGCTTTACAACAAATACTAAAGGAACTTCCCTAGGTGGGAAACACAAGAGAAGGAAAAGACCTACAATAACAAACCCAAAACAATTTAGGAAATGGTAAGAGGAACATACATATCAATAACTACCTTAAATGTAATGGATTAAATGGTTCAACCAAAAGACACAGACTGCCTGAATGGACACAAAAACGAGACCCATACATATGCTGTCTACAAGAGACCACTTCAGACCCTGGGACACATACAAACTGAAAGTGAGGGGATGGAAAAAGATATTCCATGCAAATGGAAATCAAAAGAAAGCTGGAGTAGCAATTCTCATATCAGACAGTATAAACTTGAAAACAAAGACTATTACAAGAGACAAAGAAGGACAATACATAATGATCAATGGATCAATCCAAGAAGAAGATGTAGCCATTGTAAATATTTATGAACCCAACATAGGAGCACCTCAATACCTAAGGCAAATACTAACAGCCATAAAAGGGGAAATTGACAGTAACACAATCATAGGAGGGGAATTTAACACCACGCTTTCACCAATGGACAGATCATCCAAAATGAAAAATAAGGAAACACAAGCTTTAAATGACACAATAGACCAGACAGATTTAATTGATATTTATAGGACATTCCATCCAAAAACAACAGAATACACATTCTTTTCAAGTGCTCATGGAACATTTTCCAGGATAGATCATATCATGGGTCACAAATCAAGCCTTGGTAAATTTAAGAAAATTGAAATTGTATCAAGTATCTTTTCCGACCACAATGCTATGAGACTAGATATCAATTACAGGAAAATATCTGTAAAAAATAGAAACACATGGAGGCTAAACAATACACTACTTAATAACCAAGAGATCACTGAAGAAAACAAAGAGGAAATCAGAAAACATCTAGAAACAAATGACAATGAAAACACGATAACCCAAAACCTATGGGTTTCAGCAAAGGCAGTTCTAAGACGGAAGTTTATAGCAATACAATCCTACCACAAGAAACAAGAAACATCTCAAATAAACGACCTAACCTTACACCTAAAGCAATTAGAGAAAGAAGAACAAAAAAACCCCAAAGTTAGCAGAAGGAAAGCAATCATAAAGATCAGATCAGAAATAAATGAAAAAGAAATGAAGAAAATGATAGCAAAGATCAATAAAACTAAAAGCTTGTTCTTTGAGAAGATAAACAAAATTGAGAAACCATTAGCCAGACTTATCAAAAAAAAAGGGAGAAGACTCAAATCAATAGAATTAGAAATGAAAAAGGAGAAGTAACAACTGACACTGGAGAAATACAAAGGATCATGAGAGATTACTACAAGCAACTCTATGCCAACAAAATGGACAAACTGGAAGAAATGGACAAAATTCTTAGAAAAGCACAACCTTGGGATACTGAACTAGGAAGAAATAGAAAATATAAACAGACCAATCACAAGCACTGAAACTGAAACTGTGGTTAAAAATCTTCCAACCAACAAAAGCCCAGGACCAGATGGCTTCACAGGTGAATTCTGTCAAACATTTAGAGAAGAGCTAACACCTATCCTTCTCAAACTCTTCCAAAATAGAGCAGAGGGAAGAACACTCCCAAACTCATTCTACGAGGCCACCATCACCTGATACCAAAACCAAAGATGTCACAAAGAAAGAAAACTACCAGCCAATATCACTGATGAACATAGATGCAAAAATCCTCAACAAAATACTAGCAAACAGAATCCAACAGCACATTAAAAGGATCATACATGATGATCAAGTGGGGTTTATCCCAGGAATGCAAGGATTCTTCAATATACACAAATCAATCAATGTGATACACCATATTAACAAACTGAAGGAGAAAAACCATATAATCATTTCAATAGATGCAGAGAAAGCTTTCGTCAAATTCAACACCCATTTATGATAAAAACCCTCCAGAAAGCAGGCATAGAGGGAACTTACCTCAACATAATAAAAGCCATTATGACAAACTCACAGCCAACATCATCCTCAATGGTGAAAAATTGAAACCATTTCCACTAAGATCAGGAACAAGACAAGGTTGCCCACTCTCACCAATATTATTCAACATAGTTTTGGAACTTTTAGCCACAGCAATCAGAGACGAAAAAGAAATAAAAGGAATCCAAATCGGAAAAGAAGTAAATCTGTCACTGTTTGCAGATGACATGATACTATACATAAAGAATCCTAAAGATGCTACCAGAAAACTACTAGAGCTAATCAATGAATTTGGTAAAGTAGCAGGATACAAAATTAATGCACAGAAATCTCTTGCATTCCTATACACTAATGATGAAAAATCTGAGAGTGGAATTAAGGAAACACTCCCATTTACCATTGCAACAAAAAGAATAAAATATCTAGGAATAAACCTACCTAAGGAGACAAAAGACCTGTATGCAAAAAATTATAAGACCCTGATGAAAGAAATTAAAGATGATAAAAATAGATGGAGAGATATATACCATGTCCTTGGACTGGAGGAATCAACATTGTGAAAATGACTATACTGCCCAAAGCAATCTACAGATTCAATGCAATCCCTATCAAACTACCACTGGCATTTTTCACAGAACTAGAAGAAAAAATTTCACAATTTGTATGGAAACAGAAGAGACCCCGAATAGCCAAAGTAATCTTGAGAAAGAATAACATAGCTTGAGGAATCAGGCTCCCTGACCTCAGACTATACTACAAAGCTACAATAATCAAGACAGTATGGTATTGGCACAAAAATAGAAATATAGATAAATGGAACAGGATAGAAAGCCCAGAGATAAACCCATGCACATATGGTCACCTTATCTTTGATAATGGAGGCAAGAATATACAGTGGAGAAAAGACAGCCTCTTCAATAAGTGGTGCTGGGAGAACTGGACAGCTACATATAAAAGAATGAAATTAGGACACTCCCTAACACCATAAACAAAAATAAACTCGGAATGGATTAAAGACCTAAATGTAAAGCCAGACACTATCAAACTCTTAGAGGAAAACATAGGCAGAACACTCTAAGACATAAATCACAGCAAGATCCTTTTTGATCCACCTTCTAAATAAATGGAAGTAAAAACAAAAATAAACATATGGGACCTAATAAATCTTAAAAGCTTTTGCACAGCAAAGGAAACCATAAACAAGATGAAAAGACAACCCTCAGAAAGGGATAAAATATTTGCCAATGAAGCAACTGACAAAGGATTAATCTCCAAAATTTACAAGCAGCTCATGCAGCTCAATATCAAAAAAACAACCCAATCCAAAAATGGGCAGAAGACCTAAACAGACATTTCTCCAAAAAAGATATACAGTTTGCCAATGAACACATGAAAGAATGCTCAACATCATTAATCATGAGAGAAATGCAAATCAAAACTATAATGAGACATCATCTCACACTGGTTAGAATGGCCATCATCAAAAAATCTACAAATAAATAATGCTGGAGAGGGTGTGGAGAAAAGAGAACCCTCTTGCACTGTTGGTTGGAATGTATATTGACACAGCCACTATGGAGAACAGTATGGAGTTTCCTTAAAAAACTAAAAATAGAACTACCATACAACCCAGCAATCCCACTACTGGGCACATACTGTGAGAAAATCACAATTCAATAAGAGTCATGTACCACAATGTTCACTGCAGCTGTATTTATAATAGCCAGTACATGGAAGCAACCTAAGTGTCCATCAACAGATGAATGGATAAAGAAGTTGTTTCACATATATACAATGGAATATTACTCAGCCATGAAAACAAACGAAATTGAGTTATTTGTAATGAGGTGGTTTGACCTAGAGTCTGTCATGCAGAGTGAAGTAAGTCAGAAAGAGAAAAACAAATACCATATGCTAACACATATATATGGAATCTAAAAGAAAAAAAAAGTTCATGAAGAACCTAGGGGCAAGATGTGAATAAAGACAGTGACATACTAGAGAATGGACTTGAGGATACGGGGAGGGGGACGGGTAAGCTGGGACAAAGTGAGAGGGTGGCATGGACATACATACACTACCAAATGTAAAATAGATAGCTAGTGGGAAGCAGCTGCATAGCACAGGGAGATCAGCCAGGTGGTTTGTGACCACCTAGAGGGGTGGGATAGGGAGTGTGTGAGGGAGGGAGACGCGAGAGTGAAGAAATATGGGGACATATGTATATGTATACCTGTTTCACTTTGTTATAAAGCAGAAATTAACACACCATTGTAAAGCAATTATATTCCAATAAAGATGTTTAAAAAAAAAAAAGAGTAGAGCCCTTTTATTTATTTTTATCCCTCCAATCCCTAGTACAATGCCTAGCTGAATGAATGTTAGTTGACATTAAAAATAAATTAATAATAATGAAGCAGGTATATCACTTTGCGCATTAATCACTGAACACTTCACTCAGGGAGGGGAGCTTAACACAAGCTCTCCAGGTCAATGTAAAAATTCCATGCATGACCAAACCGTCTTTGAATCAAGATAAACTACAGATGCTTTTTTTGTTTTCTCCTAAAAACTGCCTTATGTTTAAATCTAGCCTAAAATCCATGTGCACAAAGTAAGCTTCTCAAAATGTCATTACCATGAGATAAGTACTCTGTTATCTTTAACCTCTGCTTAAAAATCTGGATGCAAGAATGCTGCCTATTGACTACATAATACATAATTAAAGTTCTGCTCAGCAAATAGAAAATCTAATTTAAGAAAACCGCTATGATTTTTTCCCCCAGAAATCATTCCCTTGCTTTAACAAATAATTCTTTCCAGTTCTCACTATAGTAGATGTATTATTGCTCTATCTTACATGATTTAACACTAAATAAACAACCACTGCATGCAGAGTAAAGAGCAGGATGTAATTCTTCTAGAAGGTAATTTTCCCTCAGATGTTATGGGTTAGAAAAAAGGAAAAAGTTCTATGTGTTTAAGGGGTGTTGGCCTTTATGCTCTTAAGAGGTGATTCTTATTGTTCAACTGTCTACTCTTCTTGCTGATCACCTCCACTGCTTCACTCCTTCCATCCGTGTATCAGCCGGGTTAGCAAAATCCAGTTGCCGTGGGGAATACAGCTCCCCTTTGCCATATACAGACGATATTTATAAAATAATGTGGGTGCATTGGAGGCGGGGAGTGCAGTAAAGATTTAAGGTTTTCTCACTTTAAGCATATGAAAAACGTCTTCTTTCTTCCTCCAAGGACAAGTATAGGTTCTGATGGTGACAGTGGTATTTGCACACCTCTTTTAAAAAGGGTACAAAACTCTAAGTTGTCACTAGATGACTGACCCATCTAGCCCTCTCCTTCACATGTATCCGTAGCTCAAAAATACCTCTAAACTTACTTTCTCACCTAAACTTTCCCCTGGTTCGAAATTAGAACATTTACCCTGCCTGATAAAGTTCAGTACTCTTGGAACCTTCTTATCTTATTCTATCACCTAAACTATCTTTTTATTTTCCTTATTTCTCCAAGGTTCTTCCGATCGTTAGCAATGAATAATTGGATAAACCGATCTCAGGTAATTTGGTAGAAAATTAATTATCCTCTTAAACTTAAATAATGTCTTAAGCTAGCTAAAGAGCACATGAGGGGGCTTCCCTGGTGGTGCAGTGGTTAAGAATCCGCCTGCCAGTGCAGGGGACACGGGTTCGATCCCTGGTCTGGAAGATCCCACATGCCACGGAGCAACTAAGCCCATGCGCCACAACTACTGAGCCTGCGCTCTAGAGCCTGGAGCAAGGACTACTGAGCCCACGTGCCACAACTACTAAAGCCCGGGCACCTAGAGCCCATGCTCCACAACAAGAGAAGCCACCGCAATGAGAAGCCCACGCTAGACAACAAAAAGTAGCTCCCCCTCGCCACAACTAGAGAAAGTCCACGGGCAGCAATGAAGACCCAGTGCAGCCAAAAATAAAGAAAATTAAAGAAAATAATAATAAAATAAAATAGAGCACATAAGGGCACTAAAAGGGCTAATGATGTTGGAAGTGGTGAAAACAAAGCAGGATTTTGTAGTTGCTTTTGGTCAGGAGAGCCTTTTGACTCCCATCGCCTCGCGCCAGGTTGACGGTGGCTGTCTATTTGTGGCTGTTTCTATTTGTAACAAGGCCAGGGGAGGAGAAGCCAGTCAGCGCACCTCTCAGTTATCTCGGAGTAACGTCTGCTCGCTGGTCTTGCTTCTCCTCCCAGGTCTGCCTGTCAGGGATAACCAAGAGGTTAAACGGTTTTGGACAGAACACTCTGAAGGCTTGTGCCTTTAATGGAGTAGATTTTCCTTTCTGCCATAAATCAGAGAGGCTCCCAGTAAGATTTTATAACAGTGCATTTCACCCCTGTGCGAGGGAGGTGTTAGGTTCATTAAACCTTTCCTGCCTAAAAGGTTTTAAGACAAATGAAATAAAAGGGTCTCACATGGGCACTTTATAGATAAATATAAGGAGATAGAATTTGGAATTATAGATTTTGTTTTAATGAGAACATCAGAATCCATTGAAACACTATAGATACAGCTTGATATTAATACTTCATTTCAAGAAGGAGAGAGAGGAAGAAAATATCTACTCCTGCAAGACACTGCTGGAGCTAGTAAAGGGGAAATAAACAAGGCAGCAGCCCTGCTGTCATGGAGTCTACGTTCTACTGAATGTAGAAATCTAGAACATTTAGTTGCTCTTTCGTGCTTTTAGGGAATGTGTGTGTTTGAAAAGAAGATGAGATTATGAGAATAACAACATTGGTGACAGCTTTAAATTTATTAAACAAGGAGAAAGAAGAAAATGAAAGGTATTAGCTTATGGCAACAGAAAACCATTGTTTATTCAAAAATCTCAAAATACTAAAGAAAGTAAAAAATTTAATTGTATAACCTGCATGAATTTGAAATATTATCCACATTGTAAAATCACTAGAGCAATATTACACTTTTTAAATAATGCTAATAATGCAAACTTCAATATATTATAAGCTGAAAATAAGTAGGACCCCCAGATTTTCCTGTGAAAAATGAAAAAAAATACATACCTAAGACAAATCTATTTTCAATCTCAAGTCAATTATTTTCCTTCATTTGATTTGCATTTCTAAACTCTCCTATTTAGCTGAATTCAATTTTTTCAACAAAATTTCACTGTATGGGAAAAGCCTATCAGAGTGGTTACCAGTAACACTGCTTTTGTTGTGCGGCTTCTGGAGTTGGGCTTTGCCAACGTGATACACAAGGTCTTACACTATTTCTACATATGACGGTCCTCATTCTTGTGGGACGCATAGATTTTTCTGTATTTTTGCTCTTTTCCTGATTTACAGCAGTACAGAGATTGGCCAAGTAAGACTTCCATTTATCTGCAAATTGTCAGCATAGTAGAAGAGCTTTGCCATCTGCTTAGCTGAGAGAGATCTCTGGTTGAGCATATTGGAAGGGCACCTCTCACTTTCATAACAGCAGTTGCTAGTTTAAAAGAAAGGAGAATTCTGTGCACTGTCTGATCTCCGCATCCCTGACAGGATGGAATCGAACCCGGGACTGTCATTCAAACCTCTAATGTGACTAAGAAGATGTAGCAACTAACAGTTCATTCCTTACTGAAGCATATTTTGCAGAATTATGAAGAGAGCAAAACTTTTTGATTTAAAATGATTTCATCTTCTTCATTTATATAGATAAAATCTGAGCAGTCAAAATAAAACGTGAGGCAAAAAAAATGCCTCTTCACTCCAAGTGATAGTGTCATTCTCTAAACCCATCTTAGCTTCCTTTATTCTTATAACTTTCTCATTTGCTACATAACGTTTAGGCAACATCTTTAAAGCCTTCATGTTATGTCATCCAACTGCACCTCTCTCAACGTCTAACTCAGTGTCTTGCATATGAATTAGAAGATGTTTAATGAACATAAATATCTGATAAATGGATGCAAAACAGTGCAAGTGGTTAGCTATGTTAAAGAATAGGAAAAGGAGAATACATGGTATGCACACATTCAGATAAGAGGAAAGACGATTGAAGAAACAAATTGATTATGTTGTGTGTGGGAGCACTTTTCCTTCTGTCAAGATGAATTTGCAGATAGAAATTTGCTTTCAGCATGGCTTTAATTACTTTGTATATTTTTATATATTTTACTTTAATATATATTACTATAATATATAAAAATATATTTTTACTTTACTATACAAAAATATATTTCTATATTCCCACACTATGCTATAAGACTTTATTTCTTAGAAAGAGAGGTTTTGACTGCTTATCAAGGCTGATTCTACGTAAATGAGTACTAATGTCACATTAGTTGTAAAAGGGGATAATATAGATTTATAATTTTTTTCTTACATCAGGTTGGGGAAATGAAAGACAGTATTTCGTATCATTGCAGTAAGTGTATTTAAACTTTTTCTAAATCTATGTCACAATTACCCTGGAGGAGATGTTAGAAGAGAAAGTTCTCTCTGTTTTCAGATTACCTTATTACTTTTAGATTGTCTTTTACATGGTCATTTAAATTTCTTTGCTACAGCGTCTGGTTGAAAGGCCTCCCGTGCTACTCGTGCTGGTGTAGAACTGTGCTGGGAATCTTTCTTCTTGTCCCTGTCCAATTGACAATCTATGGTCCTTAGGCATCGACTCCTTAACTGTCCCCTCCACGGAAGCCATAGCATGTAGTGCTACGTGCCTCTTCCCTTCTTTGGGTCCTCATGATACATTGTCCAGACTTTTAATATGGTATTTATAAGTTTCACTGTGGATAGTGTTTTTCTTTCTTCTCGGTAAGACTGAGATATGCCCAGAAGCAAGAGTTTAGTTGTTTTCATGCCTATAACCCCAGTGCCTACCGGAGTGCCTGACATACAACGAATATAGGCATTTGGAAGCCGAATGAAATCATAAAATCAGTCATTATCCTACCACCCCTGAAGAGACTATTTTGCTTTATCACTTCTACATAACATTTCTATATGCCAAAACAGCATAAAGTTCATTTGATTTAGAAGGATGTAATTTACAGAAAATAAAGTTTGAAATAACCACGATGTTAAAGACTTCCAGAGAGCAAATTGACATGTTGATGAATTAGGTTTAGTCATGGATACTGGATAAGAGAAGGGAAAATTGTATAGTAGATTATAGTTGGCATAATAAAACATAGAGGTACAAATTAATATATTAATTCTCAAAAGATAATGCAAACAGTATTGTTTCCACTTGTTAAATGTCTCTTATGAAACACACACAGTGCCAGGTGTTTTTATACCATATCTTTGGTCACAAAACAACTATGCCAGGTGGTTTTACTTACATTTTCTAGATGAAGGGACTGAGAGGCAGATGCTTTATTAAACATAAGTAGCAACACTGGAATTTGAAACCATCACTCATTTTCTCTGATACTAAGATTATCTCCCTAAACCTCTGTCATAATTATCAATAAATCATGATAGGATAAAGTGATTTGTAAAAAGAAAATAGGTATTATGAATACTTTGAGTCCTTTTGTTACAGAAGGCATTGTTTCTACCTTAGATAGTAGTGATGTTATTCTCTCTAACTTAAACCTTAGACAAAAGATTAATAGAAAATAATAATAGCCAATATTTTGTAATGCTTCACAGTTTAAAATGGTTTAATTGTAGTTAAGTTTATTTGGGCTTTTGTTTTGTTTATTTCAAGGGGCAATGTTGCTTAAATTGATTCAGAAAAGAATGAAACATTTTCCTGCAGGTTCTGAAATTTCACCAAATTAGTTTGATTTTCCTGTCCAAGCCCACTTCCCACCTAGAGCGCATATTTATTTATACACATTCTCCTCTCTGTCTCTCTCTGTCTATCTCTCTCTCTATATATATATATATTTTTCTATCTGAAGATACATATATATGTATTATATACATGTTAATAATATATTGTCTCAATTTAACAGATAACCACTTTATAGATTTAATCATCTTTTTTTGCAATTTGTTATGTAGAATAAGGCCAAAAGTTTCCTTGAACAGTTCACTGGAATCTAACAGGGATGCTCAGTTTCCTAAGAGATAATCTCATGACCACTACATTTGCAGGTAACATGGGAAAAATAAGCTATTCTTTCTTTATGAAATGATCCTGAAATCTAGGTAGGGAAATGCCTAGTCGGAAATGTATAATTGGAACAATAAAGCTATTCACCCAAATTTAGATCCAGCAGTTAAGTAACAAAATTGTACAGTGTAAGTATTGTATCAGAGTGGCAGATAGAAAACAGTTTTAGACATGGCTCCTCTGTTCTAGGACATACAGTCAGGTAAATAACAGCTAGTTCAAACAAAACCAAATAAAGAAATAACAAATTCCCAAATGAGCAGTAGAGACAAAAAGAACTGGATTCAAAGAAGAGAGAGATTATTGGAGGGGAGATAGCATGGAATATGCTTTATCAAAGAGAAATGATTTGAAGTAGGTTTAAAGGAATGCACAGCTTTTGGAAGAAGAGAGTGACTTCTGGGTCTGAAAAAAAAAGTAGATGGAAAAGTTCAGGAATATGATAAAAATGGTGAATAGCCCAGTTGGGCCATAACTGAGGACTGGGAAAATTGAATAGTGGAGAGATGGTTTAAGAGCCAGTTTTAAGCCATGAATCTATCTTAACTGGCTGACCATGAAATAGTACTTTTGGTAACAAAGCAATATTTGGTTTCAAGTATCCAGGCAATAGAAGTAGAGTGAGAACATTAGAAAATGTTCTAGAAAGGCAGAGTGTCGTTTTTCTCTAAATTGTGAAATTGTAAAATTGTCCCCATAAATTAAAACATGCAATTTCAGATTTAAAAAATATAGACAGTAGATCCAAAAGGAGATTCCTATTCAAGTCTCCATAATTGATTCATTTAGAGTAAGCAATCCTAAAATCATGAAAACATAAAATTATAACTTTGTTATAATGAGCCCATGAAAATGTTAACTTTATAGAAAGCATTTCCCATTTATTTTGTAAATGCTGTTCATGATCATTTTTTCTAGCATAAATGAATTATGAATGACTTTAGTGTATAAGAACTTTTTCTTCCTATGATGTGAAGATATTAAGGATTCAGAGTACTTTAAAAATAATTTTGTAAAAAAACAAAAATGAAAAGATGTTTTCAAATATTTAAGAAAATAAAACAAAACCATTTATTTTGCTATTAACCAATGCATTTGTCTTCCATGGCCAAAGGCAATTTTTAAAGAAACATAAAATCATAACATATGAGCAAAAAATGTTGATTTTTATAAATTTTAAGAAGGGGGGTGTAACATCTTACTAAAAATTTGTAACTAAAAAGAAAGGATTAGATAACAGAGGTACATCTATCAAAAAGCAGCTCCTTTCATCCAAAATTCAGCTATGTTGTATAAGTACTCTGAAGAGAATATGCATTATTAGGATAAAAATTCTGTTGTATGCATTCAGTTAATATATATCTCCCTTACTGTCAAATAAGAGCTTTGTTGTTGTTTTTGCTGAATGAGTGTTGCACCTTTACATTGTAATGGCATATGTTGAATGTGGAACGCCCTCTTTTTCCTTGCTTCATATATATATGAAGCATATATATATATGCTTGGTATTGATATATATAGAGAGATAGATAGATAGATAGATACACATATATATGTGTATACATATGTCTGCCCTCAAAAGACTATTTTCCTTTATAATTCACATAGCATCCATGCTAATTTATTAGGCAGAGCAAAATATATTAGGTGAAGTAAATGATATTTTATTAAAAGTTGAATAATGAAAAACAAAGCAGTAATTATAAGGATAGGAGTTAGAAAACATACAAATTCAATGACATGGAGGATGAAGATATTCAAAGGAACTTTTGGCAAGCATTTGCAGTATTTAGCTGAACATTTTTATATGTAATTAGATTATGAAATGAAGCCAGCTGGCTCTGTAAAGTTTTAAATACTGTGTGAACACAAAGGCATATGGTCTTTTGACTATGTCAGCTGATTTCAACCTACTTACGTGTAAGTACACTTACAAGTTCCCAATAGTTTCAAACTTTTGAGGCAATTTTCCACTGACCAAAAATAATTATTAAAATAATATTTATCTGATCTATGCCAGTCAGTTATTTCTGTATATGTGACAAATATGACAAAAATGTCCTCTTGTATACTTTTGTCATTCATCTAATTAATAGATAATATTTGTCTTAAGCTTTTTGAATGGTTAAGCATAATTAAATATAATTCTGAAATTAGAACTTGCCAAGAAAGCATCTATAATTTTGGAAGATATGTTAAAACAAACATGGTCCAGTTTCCAAGTTAAAAAATTTGGTATTGCTGGAGCCTCTCATTTTTTATTGATTTCCTTCCTCAACCTTCTCAAATTACTAGATTTTCAGAAACATGCATATGCTAATTTCTGTCAAAGCTTTCTCCTTTCAAAATTAATAAATAGGCAAATTCATGAAAATAAAATTTAAAATATTTAATGGTGGTTTTATATTCACTTTAGTCTTATATTCAGTTTAGATTATGCATATTCTCTTAAATTGAGGAGTCATAAAATGTTATAGTTAGTTTAAACACACTTTTTTAGTCTTAAAATACGGAAGATAGTTCTGGTTTCCCAATATCTTAATTGGAATAAGGTAATTATAGAAAGCACGAATCCATTCAGACCACACACTGTTCTTTTGCTTGTTAGCTTTGTGTTTGAAAAACTACAGGTTTGAAGTTGGCTATTTATAAATATGTGACATTGATTTTTATAATACTCTTCTTTACATTCAAAGACTATGGCTGATACCATACATTTCCTTTTACTTTTCTGTTACCTTTAATATAAAGTATGTAGCTATACTTTTAAAGGAAAGTCTCTACATAGACAAGTTCTCCACCTCAACTTTATGACCTGTAATACCTCTTTAAGAATCATTTACGCTAGCCAAATTTCACTGTTTGCTATACTGTACTGTTCTTACCACTTGGGGTCCATCTCACATTGTTCCATAGGCCTCTCCTGTTTCTGTATACAAATTATTTCCTCATTCCAGGCTGTTTTACACTGGACTTCCTCTGCTATCCATTTCTAATTTCCAGCTCATCTCATGGCCTGTTTTCCCCTATCATGGCATTTCATATCCATTGCTTAACCTATTTGTTTATAGTTATATGTCCAACAGTACCTGTAGATTGTTTTTACTGGATTAGAAATTTCTTGAAAATACTCTTTCTCATCCCATTGGAAATATTTACCACTCAATATTTTTTTAATATATTTATTGGAGTATAATTGCTTTACAATGGTATGTTAGTTTCTGCTTTATAACAAAGTGAATCAGCTATACGTATACATATATCCCCATATCCCCTCCCTCTTGCGTCTCCCTCCCACCCTCCCTATCCCACCCCTCTAGGTGGTCACAAAGCCAGAGCTGATCTCCCTGTGCTAGGCGGCTGCTTCCCACTAGCTATCTGTTTTACGTTTGGTAGTGTATATATGTCAATGCCACTCTCTCACTTCGTCCCAGCTTACTCTTACCCCTCCCCGTGTCCTCAAGTCTATTCTCTGCATCTACATCTTTATTCCTATCCTGGCCTTAGGATCTTCAGAACCATTTTTTTTTTTTAGATTCCATAAATATGTGTTAGCATATGGTATTTGTTTTTCTCTTTCTGACTTACTTCACTCTGTATGACAGACTCTAAGTCCATCCACCTCACTAAAAATAACTCAACTTCGTTTCTTTTTATGGCTGAGTAATATTCCATTGTATATATGTGCCACATCTTCTTTATCCATTCATCTGTCAATGCACACCACTCAATATTTTTTGATAAATTATTCAATATTTTTCTCCTTATCAGGTATCTTATCTGACCTGTCATATCTTCTAGGCAACAAAGCCCCAAGAAGCACAAGAAAACATATTGTAAGGTGGTGGGCTTCTGTATTTTGGTAGCATTTGAGAATCATAAATAACTATTCCATTACTGCTGATATCTACAAATAAGAGAAATATTTATTTTCTAATTCACAACAAGATTATAGTTTGATATAAATCCAAGTATATTCTCTCAATTTTCATCCAGTAAAGCACATTTGATGCTAAATTTTCTAGAGAATGCCTATAGCCTTAACTCTTTTTGCATTTGTGATTCTAAATTATCTTGATTTTTTCCTTTCTATTATGTATTGGATATTTGCTTTTTTATCAACATGTTTGCATATGAGAGTTTCAGCATTAATTCTCACTTTCATATAGCTATGTTATCTCTTAGTAAAAGTTGTCTACTCTCTTATCAGTGGATATTAATATAAAATTGAAGATGCAAAATAAACACTGTATCTTCTCTAACACATTATTGAATATAGAAGTCACCCAAATTGCTGTTTGCACAAAATCAATAAAATATATGAAATTGCCATAGAACAATTGCTCTAAGTTGTTCAAGCTATTTCAATGAAGTCCACTTCTTTATTATAGTAAAAATAAAACCTTTGTAGCCTCTTTTTGTAAAGGGATGGTATATGGAAATAAGATAATCTTATTTTAAGAACAGCAGTTTACTTTGGAGGACACTTTTTAACCAAACATTAACACCATCAGATTTAGCCATGCACAGAGCTTCTGGAGAAAAGAGATTAAGAATTAACATGACAGGTGTGCTTCTTAAATTAAGTGTCAGCCGGCATTTGCAAATGTAACATTAGAGTATCTGTAATTACAAATATGAGGAAAAAGTTCAAGTTGCATAGGTAAACAAATGGAAATATTCTTATGGGGGCAAAGAGCAACAAAAATCCAAGAATTAGCATAAAGAAAACTATTTTCTTTTCTAGGTTGTCTTTTCTACAAGGACCAAACTTAACTTCGACACTGGAGATATCCATTGTGACCTAATTCTTTGATATATTCAGAGAAGACAAATATGAAACTCTGAAGTTCCTCAGGCAAATACATAATCAAAGAATTGAATACAGGAGATCTCCTCCCTAGCAGTCCATATAAGCACGAGAAAAAGAATACAAGAGAAGATGAATGTAAGTGAACAATTGATAGAGGAAGAATGAATACATGGACTGTTTGGAAGGCATTAGAGTGAAATCCTTTATAAATTTTGATAAAAATGTGAATTTTATATTGTTTTTTTTGAAATTCTTATAAATATTTGTCAATGATATAAGTGAGGAATTTGATTCTCCTATGATTCCATTGATATAATGCTCATGTTCATGATATCAGTAATGAACTTGGAATATACAATCTAAATCCCATGACTTAAAATTTTGTTTTACCCACAATTATGACCTTTTTTTTTTAAACCTCTGTTACATGATGCCTAGATAATAGTGTTGCAGGAAGGGGGAGCCCTTCCAGGGCCCAAGAGTGGGCTCTTGTCTAACACTCGGAAATGAGTTGTCCAGGGAGACACACACACTGACAAAGCAAGAGACCTCATTGGGAAGGGGCGCCTGGGCGGAGAGCAGCAGGGTAAGGGAGCCGAGGAGAACTGCTCTGCCGCGTGACGCGCAGTCTCGAGTTTTATGGTGATGGGCTTAGTTTCCGGGCGGTCTCTGGCCAGTCACTCTGACTCAGGGTCCTTGCTAGTGTCTCGCGCATTGCTCAGCCAAGATGGATTCCAGCGAGAAGGATTCTGAGAGGTCGGTAGGACATATGGACGGGCGTCTCCTCTCTCATTTTGACCTTTCCCAAATTATTCCAGTTGCTGGTAGCTTGTTAGTTCCGCGTTCCTTACCTGGACCTCTTGTTGTAAGATAACTCATGCAAATGTTTACTATGGGGCTTGGCCAGGGCCGGTGGTTTCGGGTCAATGGTTCCCCTAACAGTAGTACTCCAAACATTCTGCTGCCAAAGGTAGGTTTTGTTGCTTCCAGACTGCACGTGTGCTCCTTGGGGCAGTCCTTTTTTGCTGTGTCCTCAGGGTGTGAAGTAGGGTGTGGCTTCCAGTGGACACCTGGCCTAAATGAAGGCATTGCCACAGGGAGGTGGGAATGTGGGCCTGTGCTATACATCATACCTGATTTTAGTTCAGTGTCAAATTCAGTGAGGAAGTAACTCTTTCTGAACAGAAAGCAAATTCCATAAACTCTCCCCATTATGCTCAAGAGAAAGCAACACTAAGTAACAGAGAAAGACACAACAGAAAACACAGGCACGTTTCTGTCAAAAAAAAAAAAAAACTTATTAAAAAAGAACAATAGTGGACATTAGGCAGAGTACTTTGGAAAGAAGGAAAGCTGTTAATGGAAAACAAAAGATATGTATTGATGATTATACTTTGAATAAGTCTATTACAAACAATAAAAATATTATGTGACTAATAATAAAGGACTTGAAGTAAGAATAAATATTTCAGTGCAAAATATATCTGGGGTTAGCACACCAGGAATAATTGAATAGTCCCGCTAGGACCATAAAATAATTGTCTTGATCACAATAAATATAGTAACACCAGGTCTGTAGGACTGATTAATTGGAAATGCTTATCAGAATTCTTCTGTTATAATATTAATTATATTTATTTATATTTAGGCTTAATGTAGTATGAATTAAATTGTATATAGATCTCTTTCCAAAATTTGGCTTCAATTGGAAAACCATTTTATTGTAATGATACAGTCACAGGTTAAATAAATCCTACATCTGTAATTTTGAACATGGGCATGAAGGCAAGGTAGAGATAGAATTAATTTTAACATTTTGTCCAAGTTTCCTATGTCTAGCACGAATAAGAATTGGCAAGCATTACCCTTAACAGAATTCTGTCTAAATAAAAATAAATCCTGGCTAGGTGTATTATTTGTTACACTTTTATTATCCAGTCTTTAACTCATTATTCTACTGTGATGAAATACAAATTTAGCATAATGGTTGGTATAAGGTTTCATGTAATTTTAATGCAGATGTTGTGGAATCATGTTAGTTATCTATACCTAATATATTTTAAAGAATGTTTTGAAGACTCCTGCAATGTAGACTATGTAAATATAAACTCATGTGCAAGGGCATTAACCTCAATATGCAAACTATCCTGATAAATCCTCTCTAGGCTGTATTATTATTGCTATATTAATACAACTAGAATCGTAGTGCTGACAAAGCAGATGTTTTACATGCAAATATTTGTCTTCTGTTGTTTTTATGCTTATCTCCTGCCCCAAATCAAGGTTTAATGAATATCTATGTGAGAATGTTAATTACTTCACCAGTAGAAATAGGAAGAAATTGCAGATAATGATGCCATAAAACAGTTCCGAGCCAAGTATAAGTATGTATAGGTATATGCGTTTGCCGGTTTGTTTGGAATCATTGCTGAAAGTATTTTGGACTAATAAATGATACTCTTGCTTCCACAATCACCTAAGGGTAAAAATTTAAATTTAACTGTCTTAGAAAAATAATGGCTTCTAAATAAATCTTTTAAATTATAGTTTCAATGCACTTTAATTAATCTGTCTGTATGAACTGAAATTGTATCATTCTAACAGCTTTCTTAAGCCCACTGAGTTTTTGTTTTAAATCTCTAAAACCCAAAGGAAGTCACTTGCTTTTCAAACAACCTCTTGGCTCACTCTTTCCATGAGAAGCAATTGCCCTACTTGTTATCTGAGCATACTATAATTATAATGTAGACCAAAAAAAAAAAAAAAAATGCAGTGCCTGTATAAGAATGGAAAAAATAGAACATTATGCAACATAGATTCCAGAATGAGAAAGCATTCCAGATCGTTAGGGAAAGATGGACTAGTAACTAACTGAGGGCAATTGGATATGCAAATAAAATGATAAATTTAGAATCCTATCTTATACTATACATTAAAAACGTAAGCAAACTATTTAAGAAGGTGATATGAAAAACAAAATCTTAAGCGGCTGGGAAAAAAATGTAGGCACTACTTTTTATTTGAGGCACCCAGGACTACCCAACTGTGGTATGGAAAATGTAGGGAGGAGAGAGAAGTTCCCCGTTTATCCCGATTAACTCTTGCAGTCGATCAGATGATGGTGATGAAAAAGCATTCCTTGGACTAGGGGTGTGGTGCTAGAAATGGAGAGAAATGGGAAGACTTGGGGATTGTTTGGGAGGTAATATTGAGGAAGCATGACAATGGGTTAATTTGCAGAAGTGAGGGAGAGGAAGCAATGGAGATGAATCCTAATTTTCTGGCTTGGTAAACTCTTGTGTGAGTTTCAGTCATATTTTATGGCTCATTTTTATATTTTTTAGCTATTTATTTTGGAGTTCAAAAATTTGTTTTTTTCTGAATGCGAACTTCATATTTAAAGCTTCTAATTTCTAATTGTTTGCCGCTGGTATAAAAGGAAATGTTGATTTGCTCCTCTTGTCTTGACATATTACTTTAATCTTATTAATTCTCATAGTTTGTTAATTATTTGAGCTTCTCTAAATAGACAATCATATTGTCTCAAAATAATGAATTTTATCAGTCTTACCAAGACTTATACTTTTTTCTTATTGCATTAAAATGGAAATTGTGGTTTATCTTTTTTTTTTTAATTTCTCTCAACAGTTAAGAGTATATTCTCTCTATTGTGTTTAAGAATAACATTTGAGGTGGTTACTCTTTATCAAAATAGGAAAATATATTTTAGTTGCTTCAATATTGAGAGCTGTTTATTTATAAATATTTAGTTGTCTTGTTCTTAATGAGAGTATTACAGTTTTTAGATATCTTTTAAAACATTGTTCCAGATGGTTAGATTTTTTACATTTTATTTGCTTCTCCCCCCTCCCTTTAACCTGTTAAAGTACTGAAACATCACTTACATTACAAATTACAAAACCTTGAAACTTCCTTACAGTCCTCAGATAAAACACACTTGAGTAACATGTTTCATTATATTACTATATTGCTGAACAGTTGCTAAAATTTATTTAAGACATCTACTTACATGTTTACAAATTAATATAATCTCTCATTTTTATTTTGAGTGTGGGTAATCTTTGGCTGATTTCTCTGTTAAGGTCTTGTTCATCTCAGAAGCTGAGTCAGGAATCTTTCCTTTTTTTATATAACAAGTTTTGATTTTTACCTTCATTTATATCTTCTCTGATGCTCTTCCTTACTTTATGTAGATCCAACATCCTGATCTTATTTTACTTCTTGCTAAAGAACTTCAGGTCTACTGGCAATAAATTTACTCAATTTTTTTTCTAAATCTGAGAAAGTCTTAATTTCTCCTTTACTTTTGAAGAATAATTTCTCAGGACACATAATTCTTGGTGGTTTTTCTCTCTAAACACTTTAACTATCTCCCTCCACTCTCTTTTTGCTTGTAAGGTTTCTGAGACATTGGACGTAATTCCTATCTCTGCTCTTCTATAGGTTGATTATTGGGTATTTAAATTCTCTGGCTTCTATTGGGATTTTTTCTTTATCTTTGATTTTCTGCAGTTTGAAATGAGATGCCTAAGTGTAGTTTTTTGGGCATTTATTCTGCTTGGTGTTCTCTGAGCTTCCTGGATCTGTAATTTGGGGGAAATCCTTGGTTACTATTGTTTCAAATATATTTCTGTTCCTTTCTCTTTTTCTTCTGCTTCTGTTATTCCCAGTGCTCACATGTTACATCTTTTGTAGTTGTCCCATAGTTTTTGGATGTGCTGTTGTCTTTTATTTTCAGTCTTTTTTCTCTTTGCTTTTCAGTTTTAGAGGTTTCTGTTGAGATATTCTCAAGCTCAGAGATTCTTACCTTGACAACATCCAGTCTGGGTAAAATCATCAAAGGCATTCTTCATTTCTGTGATAGTGATTTTGATGTCTAGCATTTCTTTTTGATTCTTTCTTGGGATTTTCTCCTCTCTCCTTATGTAGCCCATCTGTTCTTGTATGCTGTCTACTTTATCCATTAAAGCCCTTACCAATAATATTAATCATAGTTGTTTTAAATTCCTGATTTGATGATTCCAACATCTCTGCTTATATCTGAGCCTGGTTCTGATGCTTACTCTGTCTCTTCAAACTGTGGTTTTTGTTTTGCCTGTTAGTATGCCTTGTGATTCTTCTTGATAGCTGGATGTGATGTACTCTGTGAAAGGAACTGCTGTAAACAGGCTTTTAGTAATGTGGTGGTGAGGTGTGGGGGAGGGGAAGTGTTCATAGTCCTGCGATTGAGTCTCAGTCTTTCAGTGAGCTTGTGCCTTTGGACTGTGAACTTCACACTTGCTTCTTGGCACCCGCTCCCCCATACATAACTCAGGTGGATAAAATGGCTGGAATGGGATGGAATTGAGAATTTCCCTTCCCCTAGCCCCTAGGTCAGTTAGGTTCTGATGGACCTCCAGCAGATTAGGTCCTGGTTAAGTAGTTTCTCTTGAGAACAGCCCTTGTGAAGAACAGAATACTCTGGAATATTTCAAAATACTTCATTTTGCCCTGCCCTTGCACAAGGGGATTTTTTTCCTCTCTATATTGTGAGAACCTGGTAGACCTCCAGGAGGTAATGCTCACAAAATTGTGGGGACCTCCTATTGACTGGGTCACCTAGAATTTTTAACCCTTAGACTTGTCCACATTGAGCTTCATTAATTACATCAATTCATCAATTATAGTTCAGATTTTCCTATTCTGACATTGCTTCCCAAGGAAGTTTCAGCTCTAATAAGTTGTGATTCTCTGTATCTTCCTGACTCTTCAATTTTAGGGGCAGCAGTTTGCGTGGTGACCCCACTTCTCTTACAAATCTAAGAAGCTATGTCAATTTTTTTTTAGTTTGTTCAGCTTTTTCATCTGTTAGGATGGAATAGTTTCATGCTTCTTTCCTCTTTTTTATATAGTTAGAAAAATCTTAACATTGGAATTAACCATTCTTTAACTGTTTCTTTAAATTTATTTTGAGGCTGAAACACTTTTTATTTGAGGGAGGAATGACATTACGCTTTAACTGACGTTTCCATTTTTCCTGTGGTTATTGGCTTACATTGCTTTACTACTTCTTTCTGAAACAATTTTGGTAGTGAACATTTTTACTAAAAAGATCCATATAATTTTATGCATTATTACCTTTTAATTTCTAGATTCTGTTCCCTATTTTTTAACATCCCTGGTTTCACCCCTAATGGTTTTTATGTCAGTCTTCTCTCCTTTTCTTGTGATGAAACTTTCCAAAGACTTTACTAGTCTTTTCTAGGAAGCAGTTTTCAGTTTTCCGCATATTTTGTGTTTCATTGATTTCTCCTTTCTTCTGTAAAATTTTAGGATATTATTTAATTATATTTCTTGATTCTTGGGTTGTATTTGTCTTTCATTTGTTTTAAATATTTATTATGTTCCAGTAAAGGCATTAGTTGCAAGAAAGTTTCCTTTATTTTTTTCATATGCCACAGGTTTTAATTATACCTTCACTTTTGTTCATTGCTAAATAAGTGCAATTTTAGTTTTGATTTCCTTATGTAACAAAGATGCTGAAAGAAAGCTAGAATATATATGATTTCAAATGAAGATGGAGATTTCTTTAGCAGGGGTGGGGGTGAGGCAAGGTGGGAGAGACAATGTGTTTTTAATTGCTATTTTTGTTGCATTTTGGAGCATAAGAGTGGCCTATATGATTCCTTTTTTGTGTAATTATGTGTCTTTTCTTTGTAGCCTAATATATGGTCTATTTTTGGAAATGTTCTCTGAGTGTTTGAAAACAATGCATATTCTTTGTAAATTGATAACAGCTTATGGTGGTTTTTATTATTCAAATCTTCCTAAATCCTTAGTTATTACTAATTTTCTCTGTGGACATCTGAAGAAGGTGTCATAAATTCTATCAGTATCATTGGATTAATCATGTTTCCTTTATTTATAAAAGTTTTTACTTTTATACCAACTGTGCCTTGTATATAAGGATCGTTCATTAATTTTCTATCTTTTCACATTAAGATTTGCCTCTGTATAAAATACAAAAGAATTTTCCTTTAATCTTTAAGATCACAAAAGAATTTACCCTTTTATCATTAATATATTACACTGTAATTTAACTTTAATATTTTTGACTTTAAATTTTATAATATCTGATATTAATATTGCCAGTATCCTTTTATTTTGGCACTTGTTTTATATATTCTTGCTCATTCCTTATATTTGACCTTAATTAGAAATTATTTTTAGGTGTGATTCTTGTTTAAAGTTCTTATATAAAGGATGTGAGACGTGTGTGTATATGTATATATATATATATACACACACACACACATACACATAAAAATTTATCCTTAAATGTCTATACTTTAATAAAATTTCAACTCAGTCACATTTTATAACTTACATTTTTAAATTTTATTGAATATTATTTGTATTTATATTGTGCTCTCTTGTGTTTTCTTTTGTTGTTCCTTATTTAATTAAATTATTCAAGAGCTTAAAAATATTTTATGTTATAGCAATGTGGGGAGTTTACTGGCCAAGAGCATGACTATAACCTCATGAGAGCCCCTGAAACAGAACGATTCAACTAATCTGCTTCCCAACTCTTGACCCAAAACATGTGAGATCATGAGGGTTTGTTGCTTTAGTCTGCAAAGTTTTGGGCTAATTTTTAATGTGCAAATAGATAACTAACAGTGAATATAACAATATTTATTTATCCATTTTCTTGTTTGATTTTTGGTTATCCCTAATTTTTAGAATTAAAACAATTTTCCCATGAACAGTAGTCTATATGGTTTTTTGATATTCCATATACATTTACAAATTAATATAAAAATAAAAGTTAAACAACAATACCTTATTAGGAATTCAATGAGGATTGCTTTAAGTTTATGTAATTGGTTGGGGAGAAATGACATCTGGATGACTTTGCGTCTGACTCAGGATTAATATGGTAAATTCTAATTTAACATAGACTGAGCAGTAAAAGGGATAAAGAGATTATTTTAAGCCAGTTTTTCTCAGTTGTTGATATACATTAAAATCACCTGGAGAGTTTTAAGATCTATCAATACCTCAACCACACCTAGGGAGGTGCTGATTTAATTGGTCGGAATTGAGAAGAAGTGATGCTTGCTTTTAAAATATCCCCAGGTGATTCTAATGTTGTGGTCAAGTTTAGGAGCTACCAATGTAAGACAGAGATATGATTACAAACAGGTGACTTTCCAGCAATAAATCTTTTTGTCATTCAAAAATACTGCATCTTAGCAAAACTTAATATCTAGCAAATCAAAATATATCAAGTTATAGTTGATTAATAGTCATTACTTTGTCCCTATTAAGATGTGTTCTTGTTTTAATCTAAAAGAAAAAACTGATATAAAAATAACCCAACCCATGGAAAGTACAACACCCAGCCTGCACCCTAAGGTAAGCTATGGACTTTGGGTGATTATGATGTGTCAACATGAGTTCATCAGTTGTGACAAATGTCCCACTCTGGTGAGTAAAGTTGATAATGGGAGAGGCTATGCATGTGTTGGGGCAGAAGGTGTGTGGGAAATTGCTGTACCTTCAACTCAGTTTTGCTGTGAACCTAAAGCTGCTATGTAAAAAGTCTTAAAAATTAACTCAGACAGTTCATTAATCAATTTGAAACATATTTATTTGTTAGGTTTTATATCCCAACTGCTATTTCAGCTAATGTGACTGTTGCTGTAAAAACCATATACTGGACTTCATAGAGCTTAAATTACAGGGATGGGAGTTTATTTTCTAGTTTTTTAAGACACAGACATATTTAAAATAATATTAATAATGCAAGTATAATGAATAAAAGTAAAGCCAATTAGGAGGAGAGTGTTCTCTGCAGAATGCTCTTTTAGGTGGGGTAGTCAGGAAAGTCATCATTTGTGAGCTGACATTTGAATAGAAATATGAATTCATTCAAAATGATTGCAAATTTATTATTTAAAAAAATAATTATCTGTATCTAACAATCATGTTTTTATTAAAATGAGCAAGTGGATTAGATGCATTAAATCTCACTGTGGCATATGGATAAGCTTAGCAGCACCAGGTGTCAGCAGTTTAAAGATCAAAACATCTGCATCCTTGAGGTAACCCACCTCTAAGCACTTTGGATCAACATTTCTTAGGAATAAACTAAGAACATTTCTCTCATTTCTTTATATACAGATGATGTTACACACCCAGGCTCACTTGTGCTGAATGAACTGCTTTAGAATAAGAAACTAAGTATCATAAATTGCATATTTTTAAATTGAATACGGACATGAGAATATGCTTTGGCATCCCAAGAGAACACTGTGGGGCTGAAATTATGTAATAGACACTGCCACGTAGAGGGAAATAACAAGAAATATACACAAGATTTTTCTGATTCTTGGTTACTTGTATCTCAGCCAGGAGAGTACAAGTTAGTGACCATTGTGGCAGAACCAGACAGTAAGAGTGAAAAAGTAAGTGCACGGGACACTTTCAGTTTAGAAAATGGACCACGAGGAGACTCAAGCACCTTTTCTTTCATTAGTAAATGAAGGAAATGTAACATAGTGCCAGAATCCTTTTGAGAAGGATTTCTTACTGAAACTGGTTTTCTTACTGAAATTTAAGCCTTTGAAGTTCGTATTGTAATGTCTATATCAGGTGTGGTACAGGTTAATGTGCTGTAACAAAGAGATCACCAAAAACAGTGGGTTAAACCAAAGGGAAGTTTTTGTTTTCTTTCACATAGAGGTCTGATGTTAGCAGAATGGGCTCTGTGGGGCAATTCTACCTTCTTCACCTGTGGCTTCTATTTCTTAGCCCATTATGGATGTCAGCTCTTACCATAACCCTGGGGAAAAGGGAAAGGGACCAAGGTACTGTACCTTGCTCACATCCCATCCCATTGGCCTGAACTTAATCACAGGGGCATGCCTAGCTCCTAGGGTAGTTGAAAATATAGTCTTCAGATGGCCATGTGCCCAGCTATATAGTTGATTGTACCTAGCTTATGCTGATTGTTATTATTAGTTACCAGGAAGATAATATCTATATAATTAAAGACTATGAATGCTTTGGATGAAAGGATTATGCATAATAATCTAGTTTCCTTGGTACATGTCTGTCATAGTTAATACTAAATCATTCAATACTAAATATTTTACATCATTAATAGTGTATCAACCCTCCTAGATGTATTAACCAGGAAAACTTCCACATGTGTATAAGAAAATTCCAAGATTGCTCATCAAGTGTTTTTTTCTAATAGTGGGAAAAAATGGAGACACCACAGAGAACTATCAATTGGAGAATAGATATAGATTTAGTTATATGCAGGTTAAAATGAAATATAATACACACACGAAAATATACTAGCTAATAAGTTCTAATTATATAAATAGATAATGAGGGCTATTTCAAAAATGATTTGAATGAACATTTTAAGCTTCAAAAACATCTTGTAGAATAGTAGCATTTATGTAAAATTTTAAAGACATGTACTAAAAATTGCGAGTAATAGAATAAGTAGGGTGTAATAATTTAGACTCACTAGAGAGTGAAGAAGAGGGAAGGGACTCTGAGTGTAATAGGGAAGAACAAACCTGACTCCACATTAGATCTGTTCTGTTGCCTGTGCTCAGTCATGCTGGCTCTGCACCTTTTGTAAAAGCAAGTTGCCTATCGCGTGAAATATACAGGATAGCCTATTCTCAGGGCTCTGATCTTTAAGAGTCCATTCATATAGAGATTTAAAAGTTCCAGAACAGAGAATAACGTTTGTTTTGTTGGAGGTTTACAGGAACATCATGACCTGACCTACCAACACCAACAAGTTTGCAACAACTAACTACATCCCTCCCTCACCTTGCCTTTAAAAGTGCTTTACTGAAACCTTGCCAGGTCCGAGCTTTTTTGGGGCACAAGCCACCTGTCTCCTTGCATGGCCCTGTAATAAACCTTTCTCTGATCCAAACTCTGACATTTCGGTTTGTCTGGCCTCACTGTGTGTCAGGCACACGAACTTGCATTCAGTAACATGAGTGCTATTTCAAGGGGAGATTGGCTTATTATGCAATGATTAACTTTTTCTAAAATTTCTAGAAGCAATGTGATAAAACTTAATCCCAGCTAATGGAATTTGGATGGCTGTCACAATATTTTTTGAATGTCTTGTATTTAAAACAATTTTTCTCAAATTGAATTACAAATCAATAAGTTCTTTTAAAATACACTATTCATTTGAAACCCTTCCCAAATAAAAAAAAAAATTAGGAAGTATTGCCCATGATTGATTTATTATGGGAATTCTGGAAGAGAAGTAAGTTAAAGGTAACTGAGATTTCTTACCTGAATTTACTGGAAGAATAGCATTGTTATTTTATGGGAATGGCAAAAATTTAAACATGTGAAGTCACATATGATGACAAATTGTTGAACTGATTAGACTGAAAGGCACTTGAAATTCAGGATAAATGCCGAATTAGATTATGTGAAAATTAGAGAAACAATGTTTGAAAACTACACATACATATTTCAAATCATATTTATAGTTTAAAAGTATATATATATAGTTTAAATATGTAAACATAGTATAGTTTTAAATATATATACAGTTTACATATGTATTTATATGTAATTTAAAGACATATGTCATATGTATATGTATAGTACTCAGAATAATTGTAATGACAGAATTCAAGAAGGGCTGCTTCAGTAGGCATTGTAATTGTTATCCTTAAAGGTGGCCTCTTAGAGCTGCCTTTAGGACTATTCAGGAAGCCAGAGAATCCTATTCATGACATCTGCTGTAAGTCATGTCCCTTACGTATTTTTTAAAAGTAGTAAATCTTTGAGCCTTTAGATGCAACTTTTATATGTAATTTTGATCAAAGAAAGGTCATCTTTTCATTTTGCTTTGAAATGACTTTCTTTAGCATAAGAACTTTTCCTCAGATATATCTTAAATTTTTCATTCTGCTATATTTGACATGATCACATCAATGATAATATAAATTGTATGTATGTTAATTATGTAGATGTGATTATGTCTAATCATCTATTTCTAATGAATGTCTTCCTGCTGCCATTTCCTCTGTCATTAATTTTATACTTCATGTAAAGAATTCCTGCTAGAACATATGGAAATTTAACTCACTTATGCCAATTACCCTCCATAGTACTTACCTTTATTTTCTCAATACAACCAAACTTACATTTTTAGTTTACTTTATAAGTTCACATATTATTTCTCATGTATATTTTCATTCAACATTTGTTTTAACATTTGCAGTTATTTTCAAGACTCAGTTTTAATCAGATTTTAATATCTTAAGTATTTTCTGTGCTCAAAGTTAGTTTTTAACACAGTGATTTTTCTATTTTGATGATTAATATTGCCTTTTCTCCTTACTGCTGATTGTAAGTTTTAATAACTCTTTTCCCCTGTGAGGATGGTATGTGTGTTCTACTTCTTGATTGTCTGTATCTGAGAGTGTCTCTTTCTCACCAACATACATGAAACTTTGCCTAAATTTTATATTCTTCATTTGTAGTATTATTCCTCTTCAAATGCTGAACGCGTTGATCCATTGTCTTATGACAGTTTTGCATGGAGAACTTTGACACTTGTATACCCAAGCTTTCTCCCCAATTTTAATAAATAATACATCTAACAGAATGTTTATAGGGTTCTTTCCAGCTTGTGTATACAATTCATAATTATTAATGATACCTTTAGATGCACTCTTGGCATCTAATTTTCATCAGTGAAGTGCCATCCTTTCATTTTCCTAAGAGATGGCTTTCGTTCACATAGAACTTTTCCTCGGACGTGTCTGAGCTTATTTTGCTTTATTCGATCTAGTCATTCCACTGGGAATATAAATTATATATATGTTGGCATTTTCCTCCCCCACTTTAATATCTTTTACTTTCTCATCAGTTGCATCTGTTTGCTCTTCTTCCTCTGTAGTAAATTTCATCCTCCACAGTGTGGAGTACATTTTTTATATTTTAATAATCTTCCAACTCTCAGTTGAACTTAATTCTGCTTTTTGAACTTTTAGTTTCCTTACAATATTTTCTTATCTCCCCCTATTGCTTTTTATTTCAAACCATGCCTTCTCATCTCAATCTGTGCTACTTGGATTTCTCCATTAATTATAAAGTGAACACATCCTTGTATAATTTTTTAAGGATTCCAAAGAACTTCCTGCGGTTTTCTTCTTGATTTTTCAGAATATTATTCTAGGGAAACTCTCCTTTAATCCCTTACTTTCAATAATTATGCAGTGTTTTTCCCCCAACATGCCAATGTTAACATTTTTCCTCATTTCCAATTCTTGAAATATTGAGATATGTTAAGGCTACTGTCAGTCAACACACGATAACCCTCTTTCAATTATAGGGAAGAGATATGGGAACATATGTATAACTGATTCACTTTATTATAAAGCAGAAACTAGCACACCATTGTAAAGCAATTATACTCCAATAAATATGTAAAAAAAATTATACTGTTGAAGGGAAGGTTTTTGAACTTTTTAAAAACTGTTTTTAAAGGACACTTCTCTTTAACAGTGGTTGTATCTTTTTTGTCCTTATTCCCTAAATGTTTTAAGAGTCATCTTTCACTGTCCTGTAACAAAGCCTTAAAATTTGTACAGATTATAGGTATAAAGCTTTTAAAGAATTTTCAGGGTAAAGACACCCATAAATGTAACTAGGGAATACAAATAAGAACATTAGGAAATCCTAGAAGCCTACCTTTGTGCCCTTTCTGGTCACTAACCTCCAATGGAAAATACCTGACTTATAATGCTACAGATAACTTTTTCCTATTTTTTACATTATATAAATGGAATATTATAATATATATTCTTATATCTGACTTCTTATTCTCAAAATTATAGCTGCAAGATGTTACATGTAAGCGTACTTCATTTATTTTCATTAAGTGAGGTTTTCCCTTGTATAAATATATCTGCTATGGATTGAATGTTTATGTCCCTCAAAATTTATATGTTGAGACCCTAATTCATAATGGGATAGTATTTGGAGGTGAGGCTCTTGGGAAGTAATTGGGTTTGGACAAAGGCATGAGGGTGGAGTCCCATGAATGGATCAGTGCCCTTATAAGGGGGTGAAGGGATCAGAGCTCTCTATCTCCCAGACATCTAAGGATCAGTTAGAAGATGGCTATGAAGCAGGAAGAGGGTTCTCACCTGAACCCAATCATGCTAGCACCCTGATCTTAGACTTCCAGCCACCATAACTGTGAGAAATAAAATTCTGTTGATTAAGCCACTCAGTCAAAGGTACTTTTGTTATAGCTGCCCAGGCTGACTAAGATAGTACAATGATTTATTTTTTTATCCATATTTCTGTTGATAGACATCTGAGTCATATATAACTTTAGATATATATGTATCATTTTCTTTTAGCTATATACCTAGGAGTCAATTTGCAGAGTCATAGGAATGGGTATATTTAGATTTAGTAATGACTAATGAGTTTCAGCAACTTTTCTCATGCTATTGGCAATTTGGATCTCTTCTTTTATAAATATATGTTTAAGACATTTTCCCATTGTTTTATTAGCTCGCTTGGCTTTTACTTATGATTTCTGGAAGTTCTTTGTGAGTCTTCTGTTAGGCACATGTGAAAATATCATCTCTTGGTCTGTGGTTTGTCCTTTCAATTTCTTAATTATGTATTTTGATGAGAAGTTATTAATTTTATGCCATTCCATTTATCATTTTCTCCTTTATGGTTAGTGATGTTTGTGTCTTGTTTATGAAATCCTTCTTTAACCTCACTCACAAGATTTCTCTAATCATAAGCATCACCACATACTATGATATTTGTCATAATAGTGGGGTTCTTCCCCCTTGAATCTGCTCCACATTCTCAATCTTTTAGAGCATGGTAACAGTTGGGAGAAAACTTCTGAAATAACAAATGTACCACTTTAATTCACCTTACCCTTTGCTTTTAGCCTAGTTGTTTTTTGGGGAGTTGCTGATTATAATTAATACTGTAAAACTGTAGGAACAACTGAGATAAGTAGAGTGTGAAAGGAGTTTGATGTTTGGGGCTGCTTCATAAATAAGCTCCTGCGGGGTAGACTGATAATGATTCAATATTTTAGTGGTTAGAGACCCTAGGTCTCTAAGTCAAGAATCAGGAAGGTACAAAGTATTTTAATATTGTGGGGCAAACATTCTGAATCTTATGAAACAAATCTTAAATATGCTATTATATAAATTCTGGATAAGGTTGTGTAACTCATGTGTCTTCTTTTCAGTGTATATTTCTTATATATATCAGAATTGTATGCTGGTATTTGTTTTCACTGCATATGAACTATATTTTCAGAGCTCTGTTGTTGCTTATTTTTAAAATGTCTTTATAGTTATTGTAGTGGGAAATGTCCCCTCCATTTTTCTTAATGCCAACAATATTTTTTTCCTCTAAGGATATCTAAGTGAAATATCACAAAGCCTGAGGCACTCTGTGTAAGTGTGTGTATTTGCTAGAATAGATTCTCAAGAGATAGTCTGATAGATGATGATGTGAGTCTGAATGAAAATTAGTCTCATAACTTCAGAAAGTACCATAGGGACATTTAAGAATCACTTCATCAAGGTAATTTAGTAATAAAAATTTCGGGAGAGGCTAGTGACCTGGAAAGGAGTAAACTTGAAAAATGCAGTGAAGACATAGAATTTAGTGTAGGTTTTAACAGGGTAAACTGCACTAATGTCAATGAGGAAATACTCAGGTTAGAGCCAATGTTTATTTAAAAATCCATAAGGGTATTTAACTAATTTAAATATACTTTCACTCTGTTATTGAATTAAAATACTAAGCCAGAGGAGTTAAAATAGAAGTTTCCTCTCATTTTTTTAAAGGGTAAATAAAGATTAAATGAATTATATTTCATTTATGTTTTCTCGCAGGAGACTGAATTAAGACCAACCTTGTGGCTGATACATTATCAGATTGATTTTTAAGATTCTAATACATGTAATAATGTTAAAACAAGCAAGAATCAGTTTGTTATTTGGCAATATTTTCATTTTCCAATCCTTGGTACACTATTCGTATCATGACTGCAACATACCCGATAACCTTTGCTTTAAAGAATGTGAGAAATACAAAACCTAACTACTGTATATGTCTAAAAATTTTTCTACATTTCTTTTAATATATATTCTCTAAATATAATCTTTGACTTTTAAATCAAAGCTGTGATAGATTTTTAAAAGGGATTTGAAATAAGCGGTAACTTAAATGTGAGTTATAAAATTTTGAAAATATTTGCATTTGAAAGTTAGTTGAAATAAAAAATAACATTAAACATCTAAGAAAAAATGCAAGAGAGTCAATATTTGCTTAAATATGTCATGGATAAGAGTTTACTTCTCCCAAGATGATCTTCAGAGTAAAGTATTACTAGTTGTGCTTCTGAGACATGGAGTGGTAACCTCAGATCCATTACCTGTCTCTGGGAAATCAAAACAGGCTTCTTGACAACCAAATGCCAATCAGCACCCCATCAGGACTGAGGATACTTAACAGACTGTTGGACACATCACATGAACTATTTGGTTTTGCTGCTTTCTTGGTCAGTTGCACTGAGACCTCTCCTTATGCAAGTTGAAGCACATTAAGAGAAAATTCCTCCTCTATAAGCCTACCTAGGTGTGTTCCTTAGAACATTTTAAAGTTAGCAAAACTATGTGTCTTTCAACAAGTCCAGGGTTTTCAAATTAATTGACTCGAGGTCATTTACTTTGGGTGTATGATTCACTTGAACCATTTTAAAGATAATCTATATTAATGTTGAATCCTTTAGAAAGAAACAGACAAATAGGATAATCAGAGTTAGAACAAGGAGTAAGATTAGTTGAAAAAAATATAACATCTCTACATTTCAAGAGTGTGGAGTTTCCCTCCCCTTCCTTCTCCTCCTCCTTTATTTATTTACTTTTTATTTATTAAAGAAATTAAAATGTTATATTGGAAAATATTCACTTAATGCAAAAGAAAGCAGTTATTGACAGAGGAACATAAAGAATGGGATATATGCAAAATACAAACTAAACTACAAGCCATAAATCCAATTATATACATAATAACATTAAATGTGAATGGATTAAATAATCCAGTCAAAAGGCAGATTTTGTCAATATGGTTAAAATAATCAATTTCTGATTATATGCTGCTGCAGGAGACACACTAGCAATTTGAAGATATGAACAGATTGAAAGTAAAATGATGAGAAAAATATACAACCATAGAAAACAAAAGCGGCTATCTTAATCAGACAAAATAGACTATAAACAAAAACATTATTAGAGATAAAGAAAAGCCAGATAAAAGAGAATTCATCAGAACATTCATTGGATAAGAGGAACAAAAATTGAAGTTCATGGTGTATGAACAAATTCTTGAGTGGAAAATCTTAACATGCTTAGAATTTTTTTTTTGAATTTTATTTTATTTTATTTTTTTATACAGCACGTTCTTATTAGTTATCTATTTTATACATATTAGTGTATATATGTCAATCCCAATCTCCCAGTTCATCCCACTACCAACACGCCTAGAATTTTGACTAGGAATGTTTTGTCTAAAGATTACATGGATCAGAATCTTCTTAGTAGTTGTGTAGATTAAGATAATTCAGGGTTGCCAGCGTCTCTGACCTCTAATGTAGAATGCAGCAAAGTTTAGGTTCTAACAATTTTTTTTCTTACAGTTTTATCTTCAGAATATCTTCAATTCAATTCAAAAAATTATGCATACAAGGAGATGGGACAGCATGAACGAGCCCCAAAGAGACCATGGAGCAAGAGGAATCAGATAAAATGTTATAAGAGCATATTTTGAGCTACTTTATGGCAATAGGTAAGAAAATTTAGATAAAAATATAAAAATCACTGGTAAAATATTAGTAAAACTTATGGAAGGAGAAAAAAGGAAATCTGAATGACCACTAAAGCCAGATTCAATAATCAACAATCTTTCCAAATAAAGAACTCCAGACACAGTTGGGTTCACTGATGAATTCTATCAGATGTCTGCACAGCAAATAATCCAAATCATATACAAATTTTCTCAGATTTAGGGAAAAAAATAGTGAAATTTCCTCTAAATATTTTATGAGGCTAATCAGCGTCTTGAAACAAACAATAAGGACAGCAAAAATAAAGGAAAATCCAAAGCTGATAAATTTTAAGAACATTCATACAAAAATCTTAAGCAAAATATTAGATTGTAAAGAATGTATGAAAGATAATACATCATGACCCAGTTGGGCTTCAACAAGGATTTCATTAAACTTAACCAATGAACTTTGCCATATTGCAGGTTAAAGCAAAAAAATATATCTTTTTTTTTTTTTTTTTTGTGGTACGGGGGCCTCTCACTGTTGCAGCCTCTCCTGTTGCGGGGCACAGGCTCCGGACGCGCAGACTCAGCGGCCATGGCTCACGGGCCCAGCCGCTCCGCGGCATGTGGGATCTTCCCGGACCGGGGCACGAAGCCGTGTCCCCTGTATCGGCAGGTGGACTCTCAACCACTGCGCCACCAGGGAAGCCCAAATATATCATTTTTATATAGTTTCAATTGCTTTCTATTCAACCTATTGTTAAGGATATAAATCCTGCCCTGGGGTTACGGGGATAGCAAAACATAGCTTTGGGGAGGATGACCCAAACCTTGCAGGGCCAAAAGGGTATTGCACTTGTGAACAGGGTGAACAAGCAGGGTCCACGGGAGGTACTTCTGTAGTATCAAGAGGGTAGGGTGCCCCTTGGTTCCCATGGAAAAGTGTAATCGGATTGTTGAATAATTCCACGGACTGTCAAGAAACATACCCACTTTCCAAGATAATCAGGAACTGTTCCTGGTACGTTTTATAAGGAGGGTTGTTTGACAGATGACAACCCATATAATATTGAACCTCAACTTTAGGCCTTACACCACAATTATGGAGAGAGTAGAGTTAGGGTACACTGTTCACTGTGAGTAAATTTTACATTGATGTGTTATTTTTAGCTATAGTGTGAACAATCCCTACATCACTTAATTTTATCCTGAAGTAGTAGGAAGGTCCAGATAGGGGTGAAAAGAAATGTTCAGGTTTCAATAATAAAATCATAACTTGCAATTACTTCTTTTCTCCATCTCCATTTTATCCTTTGTCAAGAATTTCTGGTTTTATCAGTGTTTTCTGTGCAAATTCATCTCATGCAATCTTACTTGTGTGAAAATGAAAGCCAGTGAGGTAGGTAGATGATGATAATTTGTTTCTCTGACCTATAGACAAGGTAAAATATGACATCATTGCAATGCATTCAATGCAGACAAAACCACAGCCAGATTTAAGTAAAATATTGAAGGAGATCAAATTTGATTTTCTCAATCCTTGCAAAATCGATCTCAGGTCATTCACTTTTGCCCCCTCTCACCAGGTCTTATTCTCTTTGTACTGATATGCCTAATAATTGAGGTCATCTGGTTTTCCCAAGTCCAAGTTGATAATACATCTGGGAGATGTAGTTTGGAGGATTAAACATTGACACTTTCAAGACATTTTAATAATTCATAAGAGAGTGCATAAGACTTCTTGATATTTCTACTATTTCAGAAATATGGTACATTTTATTAGTGTCCCTGAGTCACACATTTTGCCTCACATCCGTATCAAAAATTAGCTGATCTGAGATTATTAAGGCAGAAATTAGTAGGAAAAGACAACCTCAGTAAAGATTACTGATTGTCAGGGTTTTCAGAGTATTTAAACTAGTTTACATATTAACCCTAATGATTCTCTGATTGGTGAAATTTATAAAAAAGTGAAGTTACAAAGCTGTGTTTTCCTGTGATTAAAGGTTGAAATGTTTCTGAAGATAACATATTTTATCTGACTTCCCTGACACACACAGCTCCATTTAAAGGATTTCTCCTTAACTCGCCATTTAAAAAATGATCCAAGTATTTATCCATTAAATAGTTTAAATTACCTTGCATATAAACTCCTTTAACAGTCATAACCAGACATCTTAAAGACTATCTAATTTTGTGAAAGTGGACTAGACAGTTTTACTTCCATTTAATGCATGTTTTATATATTCATCTGGAAAATAATTAAATCAGTTATTAAATATTAATATTTAAAATGTTGACAGGAGTACCGTTGAGGGTTAGAACACGGTTTAATTTTTAAACAAGGACTTTCATATCTATTCTTGAGACAAAGAAGTATTCTTCAACCTATTTTTACTATTTATGTGGAAACTGAAATCACTTTGAGTAATCGCCATGCACTGTTTGTTTATAAAATGTTCTTTACCATGAATTGTTATCATGACTGGCAAAGACACATTCAAATATACTGTGGATTATTCATCTCTGAAATTGCTTTGAATTGGGTGCAAATGCCAGATGAGGTTCATATAACATGTCACAATTTATTAGGTGGAACATTCCTGCTGAGCACCTTATTGTAGGCAAAATAAATGTTTTTCATTAACTGGTAATTAACCTGGCTACATTATGAAGGTCAAAAATTAGCCTATGGCATACAATACCTTATGTACAGGTTGCAAAAGATAAATTTATCAATTTAAATACTCTCTGGATAATACAAGCAATGACAGAGGCAGAATCACAGTAGGTCAATAAACAACAATGGCAAAATTCCAAACAGAATAGAGTTACATGTTATACAGTGGAAGAAAATAAACTTTTATTGACCACTTACTATGTTTCTTGTATTAACACATCATTATCTTATTTAATTTTCTACAGAAATGTGAAAGATGACTCTATTACTTCCAAGTTTAATCCAAGGAATTAGAGGTACAGAGATGTCATTTTTCCTAAGTCACAAAGAATATAATAGTTGGGAAATGATTCTTTTCAGTAGTCTACCAGCTGCCAAATTTGCACTGTCCTAGTAGAAGAAAAAAAATTTAAAAAGGAAATAGATGCAAAGACTGGTGTATGAGTATACAAATAATAGATTGAACAGTGAGTAAATGAGCAAGGTAGTATGTATATTAATGTATAAGTGGACAAGCATACTTTTTCATAAGCAATTTGACTGCTACTTCTCTCTATATGTAACATTTTAAATAGTGGAAATTATAATGGTGGGGAAAAGTAGGGAAATGGTGGAATAGGAGTAAAAGCTAATGAATGCCATAGTATTGCAACTAATATTAGAAAAGTGAACATTTGGCATTGTTTTTAAGATTTAACTTTAAAATGATGACTATAGGGGACTTCCCTGGCAATCCAGCAGTTAGGACTTTGCCTTCCAATGCAGAGAGTGTGGGTTAGATCCCTGTTCAGGGAGTAAAGATCCCATGTGCCCGGTGGCCAAAAAACCAAAACATAAAACAGAAGCAATATTGTAATAAATTCAATAAAGACTTTAAAAATGGTCCACATTAAAAATATCTTTAAAGAAGTGATGACTGTAAATAACTTTAGGGTTCATAGGTTTATTTGTTGAGAATCTAGGAAACATGCATATCAGTTTGGAGTAGAATTTTTTCATGATGTCAATTAAGAACACCATTTTTTAAACGTTGTTAATTTGGGGGAAGAAATCAGAGTGGAGGGATGAATTGTTTTCTACAAGGTTAAGAGGGGTAGAAAGAATGTTCACGGACAAGGAGAGAACTTAAATAATTCTGATACCATGTATGAGCAAGCTGTTCCTCAGTCTGTAGGGGAAAGTGATAGGATCTTTATGACTTCATTTTTATGTGTGTCAGTGCCAATAATAGAAGCAGAGGGAACGGTAGCTACGGAAATAGTAAGCTGAACAGATATTCAACCTACATTTGGAACATTCATCCTCTGGGGTCATGGTATTGAAATCATTTAGCATCAACAAGGACCAGTTGGGCAGGGCATTAATGTTCCACCACACTGGCACACGGTATTAACAACCAGGCCAGAATCAGACACCTCCTCTTCTCTGAGAATGGGTGAGACTCATGGAGAGACAGATGCAGTACTCATGTGGGGTGCAGAATTTAAGGGGCTGTTGATGACTCCAGCAAGCAAGACAAATACTATTTCAGCACATAATTTAGAAAAATAAAAGTCAAAATTTAGAAATCTAAAATCAAATTTAAAAATTGAAGCTAATAAAAATGTTAATAAAGTTAATGACAATTTAAAAAGCTAACGGTGGGCTAATGTTTTTAAATTACCTTGAAAACTATTTCTTTCAGAAGGAAAACAAACAGTATCTAGAGTCTTTATGATGTATCATTCACGATGTCAATCATACAATCTGTATTAGTCGAATTTTCCAGAGAAACAGACCAATAGGATAGATAGAGAAATATATGAGAGGTGATTAATTATGGGAATTGGCTCAGAGAAGAAGCTGAGAAATTCTGTGACATGCCAGCTGCAAGATGGAGAACTAGGAAAGCCAGTTGTATAAGTCAGTCTGAGTCCAACATCCAGAGACTTGGGCATTCCAATGTCTAAGAGCAGGAGAAGATGAATGTCCCAGCTCAAGAAGAGAGGGAAAGAATTCCCTCTTTCTTTACCTTTTTGTTCTGTTTGGGCTCTCAGTTGATTGGATGATGCCCACCCATATCGGTGAGGGCAGATCTTCTTAGTTTACTGACTCAAATGCTAATCTTTCTTGTAAACACCCTCATAGAAACACCCAGAAATAATGGTTTACTGGCCATCTGGGCATCCCTTAGCCCAGTCATGAAGACCCATAAAATTAACCATCACACTATCCAAAATCACTACTCATATGAGCACTAGAAATAGGTGATTCATACTGGAGAGACCAAGCAATCAGTGGAGGCTACCCACAAGATGACCAGGCTGTTGCAATTACCAGACACAGGTTTTTATAACAGACATTATAAGTGATGACTGTAAAGAAAAATATGCACAAAGAAAATGAAAATATAGAAAAGCTCAGATGAAAGGAAAAGTATAAAGAGAAAGATTTGAAGGGGTTGTCTCATGTGCTGTGGGGCTAGCAAGTCCAGAATCTCTAGAACAAGCAGGCAGACACTGGCAGGTCAGGGAGGAGCTGATGCTGCCATCTTGAGTCTGAAATCTCCAAGGTGGAAACTCAGGCGGGGTTTCTATGTCACAGTCTTGTGGCTGAATTGCTTCTTGCTCTGGAAACCTCAATCTTTGCTCTTAAAAATACCTTGCATCTAAAAAATACCTTCAAAGCAATATCAAGAATGTGTTTGATGAATCAACTGGGTACAGCCAAGTTGACATATAAAATTAATCATCACAAATGGTTGTCTTTTATTTTTTTAAGTATACGTATAAGCAGTGTGCATCAGTGGAATGGGTAAATCAATAATTGCCTATTATGGGCACTATTCTGGTGCTCTTTATCAGCATGGTATGTATTGATAGAGAAAAGATACACAAAAAATGAAATTGGATAAAAGTGATATTTTTAATTGATGATGTATTCAGTATATTTTTAAGATTTTAGTCTTCAGATGCATCAATTTTCAAATCAGTTATTTGCATTTTACACTTTTGAATTTTACAGTTTAAAACACCAATTATTGGAGATGCTAAACATATCTTAGCTCTAACTCCCATATGTTTTTTGTTTTTTGTTTTTTTTTTGCGGTATGCGGGCCTCTCACTGTTGCGGCCTCTCCCGTTGCGGAGCACAGGCTCCGGACGCGCAGGCTCAGCGGCCATGGCTCACGGGCCCAGCCGCTCCGTGGCATGTGGGATCTTCCCGGACCGGGGCACAAACCCGTGTCCCCTGTATCGGCAGGCGGACTCTCAACCACTGCGCCACCAGGGAAGCCCTCCCATATGTTTTTATAACAGATATTATAACTTAACAGGTTTTCATTAAGAATTCTAATCCTAGAAAAAGCTATTTCCTCTTTCTTCTTCTCTTTGCTTTTTTTTTTTTTTTTATCCTTTATGCATGTAGGGTGAGTAGAGTCAAGCAACTGCGTGTAAGAGTCATGTGCTAAGAAGAGGCATTAGGAACTTTGCAGTTCTAAAAAGCAGTGAAGAACTTCTCATTAGCAGGATTGCAGGTTGAGTCCATTACACTTCAAAAACCTCACTGCTTTTTATTCTTTTATGAAGCAAGAGTAAAGGACATTTTTAAAGGAGAAATAAACTTTACTCGAGGAATGCTTTACAGAGAGGAATGCTTTACACTTAGCCTCAGAAAAGTTACAATCTCCCCGCTAGTAAGTTATCTGAAACTAATTATTCATTTATTTATTTGGCAAAGACACAGAAGAGATTACGAAGGTAAAATGTGCACCCCCCTTTTTTGTTTATTGCACACATTTAGAAGCTTAGAAGCAGAAAGCAATGACCCTGTGACCCAGGAATTTGACAACTAGAGAAAATACACCCTTGAGAAAATTGTATTCACGGTTTTAGGAGAACTTCATAAAGATCTTCAATGAGCAATGCTTTCAGTAGTAAAAATCTGGAAGGAATAAATATTCTTCCATTAAAGAATGGATAAATTTAGCATGGTCAAACAATGGAATCAACTGAAATAAAGGGTATATTCACCAAAATCAGTAAACTTCCAGTACATAATTTTAAGTAAATAAAAAACATTGCAAAACGATCAGACCATGTTATATAATAACTTACATAAATATTATTGACAATATATTTTTATAAACATATGTGTGTATACATATATATATATATATATACACACACACACACATACACATAATCATGAAAGAAAAGAAATACATTCTCTCAGCATCTCTGGAAAAAGATAGAAGGAGGTATGATGGGGGCAGGATAGAATGTCTGTAGTAATATATCTACAAAGCTTTTTTTAATAGATGGAAAATACATGAAAATATACATTAGAGTAGTTAAATGTGGGTAATCATTTTATGGATCTCTGCTATATTAATGTCCATACATATTTATCTTTGCAGAAAATCATAATTTAAAAAATGTTAATTTAAAATAAGCAGAGGTGGCAGAAGGCTCTTTTGGGAAGGAGGGTCATAGCTACTGATTAGAGTCATTTGTATCCAGTTGGACCTTTCACAAAGGAACTCAACAACAGGCAATTCTGTTTTATTTTAAATCAACTCTGTTTTCTTGCCTGAAACATACGTATTTTGTTACCATCAAAACCCCTTAAGCTATTTAAAAAGGAGAGGTATGAATGTTACAAAGATTCTTTGAAAATTTAAAAGTCTAACCAGTATATTTTATGAGACAAACTGAACACATTACACTAATGATGAAAAATTAGTGATCAATGTGCATCTATGATTCAATAATACATTCAGGTACATGTTAATATTTAACCTAACATATATCCTTACTTAAAACTCAAATGACAATAAATATGTTAAAAAATGGTATAATCTTCATAAACCAGGTCCAAAGAAAATATTTCCAATGAAGCAGAACTTTCTGGAGCCCTGTGCGTATCAATAAGAGCGTGAAATTCTATAAACTGGAAGGAAAAAACCTACATGGATGAAACTAATGAAATCTCTCAGCTTGCCTATATAGAGTTGCCTACAGAGAATGAGGATTGAAGCCTTATTTCTCCTGCAAACATGTACTTTTAAAATGGGATTATTTAATAGCTCCCTGCTGGTTTTATTGGAAAGGCAATTAGAAATCATTCAAGTTCCACTTATTTCATCTCTCATGCCACATTTCATAATGTAATCTCAAATAAGGTCACATGGTGAGGCAAAATTCTCCCCATGATAAAAAAGTGCCATTTTCAGAAGACACTCATGCTTAGTGAAATTGTTCTCACATACACAAAGCTGGCTTTATGTATATTTTTTTATCACTAGCATGTAAAGTAGGCAAAACTCAAGTTATCATCAAACAGTGCAATCACTGGAAAAATGTCGTTTTCTTTGTAGATGAGAGGAATTACTTAAAAAGTATTAACGTGGCTATTCTACTTATAGAAATTAACTTAAATCACAAATTATTTGTTTTTTCAGTGTAAATGAACTGATTCACTAGATTAAAATAATAGAATGTAAAAATGGAAAGAAAAAATGGACAATAAACCAACTGGATTTTTCCCAGCTGCTTTGGCATATTTCTCCAGAATATTTTCGCAGTCCTAGAATATTTACTAAAAAACCACCAGGAAATTATGCATGGGTTTATAATCACACATAGCTTCTATAAAGTATTTACAATGTAAAATATTACACTGAGATGGAATCTTAGTCCTCATCTGTCCATGTCTTTGATTTATAGATGAGGAAATTGAGGTCCAAATAAGTCTATGGTCACAGCTCTTTGGAAGCGGAACCAAGAACAGAAATATCCCATGTTTGTGTTCATTCAGAAACACCTGGACAGTTTTCTTAAGAAACGTAAAAGAGAAATAAGTCAGTGGAATAAACCAACTTTAAAATTCCACTAAAAACCAAATAGTTAACTCTATTACTAATGAGGGTAATTGTTATATAACTAGGGAATAAATGTTCTCATGTCAAATTATCATTTTAGAAGGAGATAAAAAAGACTTTGTCAGTCAGAAACAATAACAGAAGAGAGTCTTGAAAAGTTTGTTCTCTAGTTGTGTTTAATAACAATTTATAAATGCTTTTATTTGAAAAATGGTTTTATGCCAAGGATTGTGCTGGTCGTCGTGCATACACAAATGAATAATGCATTCCCTGCCTTTAAGACTGTCAAAAGCTTTTGTGTGATATAGAGAAACATGTTAAGGGCAATGAGGAAAGTGCTATAATTAAAATTTGTAGAAATCTCGATGGAGATATTTTATTACATGTGGAGATCAAGGAAAACTTCACTGAGTAACCTTTTAGTAGTCTTGAAAAGTGGGGAGGATTAGCAAAGTGTAAAAATGCTGATGTGGAGGTTAAGGAGGAAAGTAAAGATGGAAAACCAAAGAGCGTCCTGAAAAAAGAGAGGAGAAAACAAGTGAGAGGGACCTGAGGGACTGTGGAATTGGCAAATTCCACCAGCAGTGGTTCAGGAATGCAGCACAGGGATGGCAAAGATAAGACACCATCACCTGGTTAAGTGGGTCTGTGGGGACCACACTTCATGCCAGAACTGGGCACACAGCAGGAACATAAAAATATTTCAAAGAGCCTTGGAGGCCAAGCATGATTGGATCTCTGCCTACATTTCTAGCCTTGCCTCTCTGTGATCCCATATCATTGGCTCTCTTTCAGTTATCCAAACGTTTGTAATCTTTCCTATGAATGCCTCAAAGGTGTACATTGAAAGGAAAATATCTATAGTTATTTCTAAGATTTACTTAAAATTTACTTTAATTTTTTGATAGATTTTTAATTTTTTGATAGATAGCAGGAACAAGGGAGCAAGGCCCCTCTCTCACCTTCTAAATGTTTCCCGCCATGTTAAGGATTGGAATTTACCTTGTGATATGGGGAGAGGGGCTGAAGGATCCTGAGCTGGGCAATTACTTGCTCAGGTTTGAGATTTAGAAAGCTGACCCTGGTGGTACTGAGGAGGATGAACCTAATGTGGGAGCAGGGATGATGGTGGTGGTGGTGGTGAGGATGATATTGGAAACACGAACTCAGACTGAGAATTTTTTCTCAAAATAGTTCCATGGTCCAGGAAGTCTGACAGTGTCTGGAACTGAGGAAATGCAGGTCCTTTCTGTCCCCTACTGTACTCCCCGCCCCATCCTCCTCCCAAGAAAACCTCCTTGTTATTGAAGGAGAAACCTTTGTAATTACTCTCTAAGGTGTGGGAAAGAAGTGGGAATGTTCCTAAGTGGTGAAGACACTAAATGTTGAAGAAGAGACAAACAGAGCTGCTGTGTCTATGAGCTCTGGGGCTCAGAAATGTTATATTGATTCCAGGAGTGTTTGGAAATGTCACTGTCTTGTCTTCCCAAACACCGATGTCTCAAGCAGCCTAAAGGGAAGGTTTTCATCTTCCTGTCTCCTCTCTTAAAACTGGATTCTTCAACCTCCTACCTCTGAAGTTTGACTTGCCCAGAATGACCTTCCTTTTCCCTCTGCCCTTATTTTTCTGTTGTTTATCCAAAAACCAGTTTATATCTACCTTTTTCACTTACCTTTTTCTAATGTTCTTAGTCCTTAGTCCTTTCTCTGAACTTCTGTCACTTACTCTCCAAATGCTTTTATGTTTTTTTCCCTTCATTTACCATTTTGTAATTCCAGAATGTAATGTGGTGAATCAGACATAATCATTACTTAGAAATACTTGTGTAAAACAAAGAGTATAAGATAATAAAGAATGAGTAAATAGTCCTGAGGTTTGATCCAATTGTTAGGCAAAGGCTCACTTTAATTCTGAATCTGTTTATGTGAAGATTTTTCTTGAGTAAAAATAAGAATATTTCTTAACAATTGGATCTCAATACTAAATATATGACTGATATATACAATGGCCTATAGCATTAGAACTAGAGATTATCTAGTTCAAACCTGGAGACTGGGACTTCTCTGTGGTTAAGTGGGCAAGACTCTGCGCTCTCAATTCAGGGGGCCCGGGTTCGATCCATGGTTGGGCAACTAAATCTCACATGCATGCCGCAACTAAGAAAAAAGAAAAGAAAACTGGAAGCTAAATTTATGCAGTGTGCCAAATTAATATGAAATTGGGCATAGTTTTATTTTTTTATAAAATATGATAAAACTGACTTCATTTCAGAAAACAATTGTGCAGTTCATAAATACACGTGATGTTTAAATTAAAAATATTGGGCTCGATTTTTAATTTGATGGTATGAATATAAATCTATCAAAAAATTAAAGAGTAACTTTTAAGTAAATCTTAGAAATAACTACAGATATTTTCCTTTCAATGTACACCTTTGAGGCATTCATAGGAAAGATTACAAACGTTTAGATAACTGAAAGAGAGACAATGATATGGGATCACAGAGAGGCAAGGCTAGAAATGTAGGCAGAGATCCAATCATGCTTGGCCTCCAAGGCTCTTT